>NC_089722.1:22776141-23109891 GCF_035083965.1 Branchiostoma lanceolatum | reverse complement strand
AGCTTGTCATGCTTGTAGAAGAAACCACACTCATCTCTTGTCTGTCACTACATTTGTATACTGTTTTTGTAAACTACATGTAGCAAAATATCCTATGAACTGTATGTAGGAGACCTTGGTGTAAGGCTTGGTTTCTATGAAGCCTAAGTGTGTAGTCAGATCTTGCAGGAGTTTCAGAAACCAGAGGGAATCAAAGTCTTATTAACCAGGGATATACAGTGGAATGTAAAGTTTTGAATGAAATGTGACTGGCTGTTTTAGGCCTTAGCTGTTGAAAGGGGTCAGCAACTACATTTGCCTAACTGTGTGATTATGACTGTGTCTGAAATCTGCCTAACTAGATGGTACCAGTACCATTAGACAGACAGACATGCTTACCGGAACTGGGGTTAGATGGCTGGCTTGAATTTTAATAACTAATGTGATAAGTAATTTGTAGCCAGCGCAAACTTGAAAAGTAATTCAGGTTTCAATAGTGGACACAAAAGTCTAACTTTGATTGTTGCAAATATTTGACAAGAAAAATGTTTCGATATATCCTACTGCTGAATCTTTGGGATAGATGCTATCGGGAATGTTTTTGTCCTATAATATAGACTGCAAAATATATTGGTACAGTACAGTGATTACATTCAACTCAATCAACATTATGTGGCAGTGCACAAGGTGTGTTGTTTGAAAAGTCCATACCCAATTCTTGATAAGGTAAATCAATCTTTTAGTAGGGCTTCCATCTGTTAGCACTTTGAGGTTCCATTACTCATCGACTGCATATACCACTGGATAGAATTGATATCTACCCTGCAGGCATGGGATGATGGAGTGATATCAGCAAAGTACAGCCCCTCTTCCAAGAGAAACCACCTGATCCCAGGGATACTGGTGATTTATGTAAAAGTGATTTCAAAATCATGCCAGCAACAGCAGGGAAACTTGCTCCTAGGCATGCCAGGTACAGACATAAAAATAAAAAATTTGAAGCTGATACCATTCTAGCTGACATGTTTTGTGTTATAGGAATTGACCTTGGAAACACATAAGAATATATCATAAACTGTTAAGTAGAAAAATGCCTACATGGTGTAACATATATGATAGCATCACTTCAGTTATCTTAATGAATGGTAATTGGCCGTCAAACAGGGTGTAACTTCTTTGCTTTTTTAATCCTTTCCAAAACATGTGGAACCTTATCTCAGGTGGGTCCAGACTTGTAGACTCCTCGAGTGACAGGAGACCAGATTTAAGATTAAGTTGTCTGGGGAGGAGGTTGTTCAGTCGACTGTCTTAAGCCAGGTGAAAGAAATGACCTTGTCAAGTTCATGACAGATGTATCTCAATGTAACACAGTCACCGATTGGTTGGTTTTGTTGCCATGGTTATAGACAAACTCAGTCATAGTTTAGTATTACTCAGATACAATATGTTGTCCATAGCTGGCATATTTATTTTCTTTCTGGTAAGCAGTTGCAATTTTGAAACTGATAAGTATAATTTCTAATGTAACAACATGTCATTTCTCCTTAAATTCACTCCCTAGCAGAAGGTTACTGAATATTTCAAGTAGCATACTGGTAAACAGTACTTTTTTAAACCAGAGAAGAACAATATATTCACGGGACATAATAAATACATGTACATACAAAAAGATCTACTGAAAACCATGACTGGTTGAAAATTTAAATTTTCCCAAGGTGTGTATTTATATTCCTTAAGATGACAAAGGCGTAAGCAGCCCACCTTGGATGT
Source organism: Branchiostoma lanceolatum (assembly GCF_035083965.1). Taxonomy (NCBI): domain Eukaryota; kingdom Metazoa; phylum Chordata; class Leptocardii; order Amphioxiformes; family Branchiostomatidae; genus Branchiostoma; species Branchiostoma lanceolatum. The sequence continues at coordinate 23,108,142 of NC_089722.1, read as the reverse complement.
ATCAGGTAAAACAGGTGAAAACAGAGGCCCTACCTGACAGGAAGTATTAGCCTAGGTGTTTCAAAACTTCTGTAGTGTTGGCAGTATTGAACTACAAAGTTCTAAAACAACATCAGTAAAGTGTTTAGCAGGTCTTTCACTAGACCTTGTGTTTGGTCAAACTTTGTTGATATGACATTCCATAACATTTTCTCCCAGAAATAGGAGAAAGGAAACCGGAAGGAAATGTTGATTTTGTACCCAAGGCTTTGAACTTCATTTTACTACAGTTACAATTCTGCTTTCCAAAAGGCACAGTATTAAATTCTCTGACCATTCCTTTTCAAGTGTTACATACATTTAAAAGTTTTAGATTGTGATGGAAACTTGACAATGTTGAATTCGTAAATGTCCTTGACCTTGTTGTTGGCAGGCACAATGATGTATGCATCCCTTACCTTCTTCTGGCACCGTTCATCCATAAAGCCATATTCTCACGGAAAACAGCACTTACTGTTGACCACCTCCTAGTCTTACAATCACATAAGCGAAAAGCAAAGTTCTCATCTACCAAGATTTTGTCAGTAAACAGTACCTGTACCTATAGAATGACTTGTCTCCAATTTGTTACCTGCAACAAGTATATCTTTTAATAGGATTGCTTTTATTAGCCCGTAGAATGATCTCAAATTAATTCATGGCCTGAATTATTTAACTTTTCTGACTTTGTTAAAAGGGCCTCTGTCAGGAATACCTTAATTGATAAATGTCTTTCTCTTATAGAGATGACTTGATTCAGAGTTTTTGGCAAAGCACTTAAAGTAGCCAGGCACTTTGTGAAGGTCAAGGGGCTAAAGAGATGTCCCACTGAGCCAAGAAACGTGACAAGACAGAGGTGTCCATTTCCAGACAGGTGCCAGTGTGTCTGTTAGCTAGCCTAGCTGGATAGTCCAGATGCCAATGTCATCCTCTCCCTTTGCTCTTGGGCATTCATGTGGATGATTGAGATTCAAACACGTTGTACCCATCACAGTTGTTCAATGCTCAGGAATAAAGCCACTGTCACACACTCTACAAGCTTCGACCGCACTTGTTGTACGGTCCTGTATCTTTAAAATCAACAAAGAGTCGCGTGTAGTTTTCGCTTGAAAATCTACCCTATCATATCTAACAGGGTTTGGTGACCTGCGAGCACAGACTCATTGCTAAAAGTTGCGCGATGATCGAGAGAACGCTAGGCGTATTATTGCCGAAATTGTCATCTAGAGCTCGCAAACTCATCGGCCGATCGATTTTCGTGTTGTGTGATGGGCTGAACGAGTAGTTTTAGGGACAAGGCACAAGATGTCCATGAAAGATATGTCGTATGTAGAGATGCCAAGATGTCTGCATATTCTTGAAGATACTAGACAGTTTTAGCTAACTCTATAGTATAAGTCATTGTCACAGTGCAATCAACCCACAAAAAATTTGCAATAATGTCATGTCATGATTTAAGTACATTGCTTAAAGCTAGCCATTTAATGCAAGACTGAATTTGGAAAACTGAATGGAAGAATATACTTAGCCCTCTTGACCTGGCTGAAAAATTTACCCTCACCAATATGAAAGTAAATTTGTAGGACTGCTTTAAGAACTTTCCCTGTATATAAGACAATTGGCTAAGCCACCCTAATAAATGAGTCAATATGCCGGGTCATCTTTGTTCAGGTATGAAATTCTAAGACATATTGCACTGCTTGTTAAATCATTTTTCGTTCTCAATAATCAATGTACTACTGACAAGGAGCGCACTAGTCAATTGGCCTTCCCATATACATATAGACTGCAGTTTTACTGATTTGTGACCCCCAAGGTATGATGTCAAGAGACGACAATATGTCATCCGATTACCAATATCTATGCTCTTTGAAGTGTAGGAAAATCGTTTCGTAAAAAGCCTTGGTCCATTAAAGCCATGTTCGAGTCTTTTAACACTTTTTTTGAAGATGTTGCTACATAAATCGCTCACATGGTTTAAATTATTGATCTTTTATTCACTATTGCAATGCATGGAAGAATCTTGTTACAGCGACTTTATTGTTCGTATGAATTATTCCTTTTTTTACTGTTTCATACGCTACATTAAATCCTATCTTAAGAGATACTAGTGCATTGAAAACTTGCACGTAACCCTTGGTATAGCAGATTAATTTTTGATGTAATAACTTCTTGTTCATTGGCAAATATCAAACTTTTTCATTTGCCGTACAATTTTTCAGCAGGAAACTTTATTACAGCATAGGGCAAAGGAATAAGAATACAATACTTCTATAAAATGGTACAAGATAAGATCCTAAAAGTCATGATTTGTTTTTCCTAGGAAAGTGCTTTGTGAATTAAGACATCCCTCTCCAAGATGGTTGCTGTCCTTGTATCTGTCCCATGAGAAAGACTATAAAGTCATTGGGTGTAAAATCCACTTCCATATCATCATGCAAGTTTTATGCTGAAGTGGCCATTGCCCTTTTAAGCTAAAAGGAATGATACACCATTTCTATTTCATTGCCAGATACAGTTACACATGTATTTTGTTTGAAGTAACAACTGACTTGGCACTTCGTATACATCCGTACAAATAATATATGCATAGACAACATATGTGTTGTTAATTATGTAAAGATGAAGTCAGTACCTTTCAGTTATGCCATTTTCAACACCATTTTCTACATTTTGTTATTCAGAAATCAGATATTTTCTCACCATTGTATTGAAATGTATTTAGCCACCCTGAGTCACATGACTGTCACTTAGCCCCTGTGACCTGTACCTCCTGTTACAAACAGAGACATTTCTCTGGGACTGAGCTTTTTTTTTCATTCAAACAACTAGAAATGGAAGATGCATGGCTGCATTGTGTTCATAACCATGGAAACCAGTCCAGCCTTTCTTGGGGCTGTGTAAGGGGTTTTCTGCCACATACCTTTCCAGACATTTCACTTGCAACTCATGGGGGACATATTGAGGGCCCGAAAATGATAGTTTATAAATATCTGCAAGAACCGACTTGTACTTTGTTTTGATTTAAGAAATTCAGCAACCAGTAACACAGCAGTAAGACAGCATTTTCAATGGTAAAGACAGCACAAAATAAGTCAAAAGGAGACTTGTATTCCAAAAATTCTAAAATGCATAGTTTAAACCGCCCTTTCAGGGAGCTAGCTCATCTATGCACTAGTAGTACCATGCAGGAGACAATAAGAAAGAAACTTGCCTTCCTGCCTTTGTCCTCCCCCATTGGACCCTCCAATGTGCATTTCCATACTGCACCCTGTCCTATTGGCATATTCTACTGACTAGCAGGGGAGGTGAGGGGTCACGGGGCCAAGCAGTGAAAGGCATTATTATAACGGAGGCATAAAAGCTGTTGGATGACGATTCCTTTACAGATCGATAGAAATCATGCATATCACTGCACCTCGGAGACCAACATCGTGTTATGACTTTGTTTTACTGCGGAAGTGTGAGAGGTCGGTAGTTGGACTTGTTTGCAGTTCTCATCACGTTAAGGACCATGAGTGAAGTCACAGATTTTCCTGGCTAAGGAGGTTCTCAAGACGGGAGCAAAGAAAGTGGATTCACAGATGGAGTCAGGATTACTTTTCAAGATTTTACGCGATATTTTTGAAGACAAGAAGCAAGCCGTTTCTTCCTTAAGTCCACCCAGAGTTGGGGATTTCTTTAAGAAAATCTGCCCGGAAGTCTTGCCTTGTCTGGAGACAATGGTGTGCCTGTGATGTGCTGAAGAAGAGGACATCTTGTTGTCGGAAGATTTAAGCTGTATTAGGACAGGTAATATCAGCAGCAGTGCATGGTTTAGCCAAGGTTTTTGTGAGATAGAGAGGTAACTACTGTACTATAAGTTTAAATCTAGAATTCCACTTTCAGAACTCTACCAAATTTGCAATCATGCTAAATCTTTTATTATACACGTTCATAGAATTATAAGCAGTTGTTAAGGTGTAAAATATGAACAAGCCCACCTAAGTAAAAACAGAAGCATGGTACTGGCAATAGTGTATGTCTAACATTCCTGCACCAATGGTCTGGTTAGTCGGCCTGTTTAGGAGCTGCGATGACAGCAGTGAAGATTAGCGTGTCCTGTCTCATGCCTGGGGATTAGGTTCCCTCCAGACCACCACAGTGTTGCCTTGTGTCAGGTGAACCAGTGTACTTGTTGTACACTACAGGATTTACAACAGGGGACCTACATCTGGCATCGATGTCCTATCAAAAAGACAATGGTGGTACATATATATCAACTTGGTGGCAGGGCTCTTTGTAAACAATGGTTTAATGGTCCTGCACATCGTTACAATCTCAATACCATCTTGTCAAGTCTAAACTTCAGTCACTTGTATTTTTGCTTAGCTTCATACAAATATCTTTGTTTTGGGCCTAGGTTCATCCTACCCAGATCTCCAACATCACTGATTGCTATGAATTTCTGAGGTCAGCCCTGTGGTGAACTCAGTCTTTTATTGGCCATTTGCCAGACACTAATGCCAGCAAAATTAAAGCCAGAGTGAAATTCTAGTAGAGGAGTAAAGGTGAACTACAAGGCAGGTTGGAATTTGCAGGTTTAATTTTGATATGATGGTTCACATCTGGCTACTAGTATGTACTATGATAAGATGTCAATCAAGTATTGTTTGATATTCAAAATGTTCCTGTTGGTTTGACGGAGCAATGCTCCTTGTGAAGCACCCAAGGCAGAGGAAATTAGGGGAGTCGGGCTAGTAAATTTTGACCTTTTTGACCCTTTGAAATGCTATTTCCTGCATATTGAGAAGTGGATTTGAAACGGCTACATTTAGATCTCTGTCACACTTTTTAGTAATTTTACAACCTGTTGAAAATGTTATCAAGGGGGAAAGAGCAGTTGAAATTTTTGTCAGTCCCAAGCAGTAAATGCTGTCCAGGGACGGATAGAGAACACTGTAGAGCACCCGTTCTAAATTGTTTGCCAGGCCTGCTTGGTTTCCCCCCTGCCTTGTGATCAGTGGTAATAGCCGCGGCAGGTAGCAGTTAAACTGGTGATTCATGGTCATCATAGCTGCGGCTATCAAAGGTGTTTGTGAAGATCGATAGTTGGAAATACAAAGTGTAGGCTGTAGTTTGACGTGTACGCTGTTTTACCGGGTAATTTTAGGTCACACCCACAGTTACTGTGGCTTGATGAATTAGCTCTAAGGTTGAAAAGGAAGACAATCACTGTAGGGTTTCGAATAATAGTTTTAGCTTCTCCATTGGTAAATGTAATGGTTTCCTCCAACACGATCTAGAAAGACAGGAAGCTTTGATCGTTCGATTGGAAATTTGATGGCAGGAAAGAGTTAATGGTGCATGATGTGCTAGAGGTTTATTACTTTCACTGTTGCGTAGGAGATCATTTCAGCACCAAGGGCAGGATGTTGGTCTAATTTTGATATCAACATTGTATCAAGTGTTGGTGTTATGTCATCCTGTCAAAAATGTTACAGCTTTTTGTAATGATGGCCAGCAATTAGAAGTTAGGCTCTGCATAGCCCAGCAGGACATCACACTTTGATACATTTAGTCATAAATTTTTTACGCTTCTCGCGACACGTTGACACTCGCATGGCCTTTAGAAGTCGTGTGTCGTGTGAGAAGAACCAAACGAAACCAAACATAAGTTCTCCTGAACTGTCGACAGGCATCTCCAGTCATGTAAGGAAGATTTGAAGCAAGTGGACCATACTGTACAGTACAGCGTGACTGTTGAGTGTTCTATTCTGGTGTGGCTTGCCTGTCATGTATGTTGATCCATGCTAACAGTGGCCGCTTGTGTCCTCCTATACCTGTCACACAAATACAAGGAGATAAGAATCACCCTCCACAGAGATATATACTACTGGTCACAGGCTACTCACAGCTTATATTCATAGGATTGTTTGAAACTTGTTGCACCAGAAAAAGATTTAAAAGTTAAGGCCCCAAACTGTTTCCGAAAAACTTTGAAAGATGCAATTTCTCTCAGGAAGATTATAATATTTTCAACAACTTCAAGTTCTATTTCTTGCATTCTAGTTATCATATTGACCTACATGTAGCCTACTGGTCAAGATTGAAGTATGTGTACAGTTTATTAACTTTTTTTCAGTTACTATTGTATAAGATTAGAAGAAGGAAAGATGTGTCTACTGAGGTTTTTGTAAGAAATGCTTGTATTTAGCAATAGTAAGGATTTATGTAGCTAACTTGTATTGTTTTTGTTGTGTGAAATTTGAGCGTACAGATCTCCCACAGTCACTCTTACATTGGAGGTGTGGTCAGTGGACCAGAGATAAGGCGTGTGTCGGGATTACCTGCATTCTCGTAGTCTTACCTGTCCGTATCTCACCTGGGCAGGTATCGTCTCAGGTGTTACTTCATCACACGCTGACAGGAGTTGTTCTGATTTTGTCGTCAAAGTGAGAATGTGTTCAAGATTTTTGGATGTACCGTACCACCCAAAGTTTTCCATATCTCAGTATTTTTTGCAAACACAATTATGCAAATATTCCATCCTTCCAAATATTTGTTAAATCCAGGTATCTGTTAAATCCAAATATTTTTAAAACTTAAGGTATTTCCCTCTTTAGATCCCTGAGTTCTTTATCTTACTTTAGGACTTAAGTATATGGAGGCAACATCGATTTTGGCAATGAATGCTCACGTCCTAAAATTCCATCTTATTTATGATTATATCAAACTTTGATATCTACTTCGTCAGATGTTATTTTGTAGAAAGTACAACAGGGGATTGTAAAGTTACACTGTATGGTGGGAAGGGCCTTTTTCCAGCCCATCAGATAGGAATGTGTACACCCAGATTCAGTCACCCATTGTCCGTTATCCTGCCTTAGAAGTCGTCGGAAAAGTAAACAGAAATCCATCCAAGTGACAACCACCAGTCAGTGTGTGCATCCTGTTGACAGAATACCTTCGGCCATTTCGGATTACCGGAACTTTCTGCAGGACTTCTTTAAAAAACAACAGTACCCAGTAGATTTCAATGAGATCTCTGACGTTCCTCGTATTGGAAGTTTCTCTAGAAAACTGGTTGCGTTTTTGCTGCACAGCTGTTCATCTAGATTTGACGTCAGTAATATGGCACTATCACAGATGTCTTAGAGATCAATGCTGCTCTCATATAGGTAACAGGCTAGGACTAGTAGGAGGGTGGTCTGTCACCTACGTAACTAGACAAGTGTAAGAAACTTTTTTGGGGTGGGAATATAAGGTTGGAGACTCATTAGTTATCAGGTTGCTTAGATGATGATGTTGGTATCTTATGCAAGTTGTTTTATACTATAGCCTTGAAGTGGTTACTGGAATATTGAAAAGATATTGTTCATTTGAAAGATTAGGAAGAGGGAGAAAACTCTGTGCTTGTTGATATGCATGCTTGGCTTTGTTTGTTGTGATGTTGGAACATTTGTTATTGGTCCAGTCTTAATTTCACCATTTACATGTAGGAGGACACACTTTCCCAGTAGCTTTATTTCTTCTTATTCAGTACGCATGGTGGAGGCTTGAAATACGAAATCACATTATTCTAGAGTAATTTTGTTTAGACATTCCAGATTCTGAGTTGGTTGTGTGTACCAGAACTTAAATCCCAACATTGCTCAAATCAGTAGATCAAATAATTGATGTATTCTGGGCACACCAAAGGTGCTTAATACATGTAGCGATTACAGTCAGTGAATGTTAATAGTCCAATAAGGATTTGTAATATCCAACTTGCTGGCAGGCACAGTTATAAATGTCTGTGCATTAGCATTCCATTTATCCTATATTGCAATATAATGCTGATAACGTTTTTTTCTTCATAATTGTCAATGCAAAGGTCAAGTGTAGAGTAATTATCACTTTTGCTCCTACAAATTGTCTTGATATTTATAGTTTAAAAGGATGAGAAAACATTTTCCCTCAACTTGGCAAGATGTTTTGAAAGCTTAAACTAAAGTTATGTCAGCATTATCTTTTATTTTATGTATACAGTTTATAATCTAGTCATTAATCAAATTTTCTGATGTGAGACAATTTAGCTAGGTTAGCCAATCCAACCATGCACTGCTGCTGTGAGGTCTGCATACAATTACGCTGATTCCCACAGGACCGTGATCAAACATTCGTCTCACCTTCCGTTACCTGAAACCACAGAGGAGAAACTGCCTCTCTACAATATCAGGTAGCCGGGGCTGTGTGGTGAAGATACACGGAATTAGAGTGTCACTCTGCGCGGTGCAGTGCAGCGTGGTGAGCAGACCGCTTTGCAGTATGTTGTCGCCTCTGTCACGCTGGATGGAGAAAGCACCATTTTAAGAATGTGTGGAAAGAGCTATGGTCCCACAGGCTTCGCAAGAAGTGTTTCTGCCAGAGAAGCCGTAAATTAGTTTAATGATTCAGTGTGCGTGAAGGCAATTACTGTGTCGTTCCTCTCGGATTTGAGATTGTATGGAAACATCTTTGTGAATACAAAACAGGAGTTCTCTACCTCAGAGTCAGACTGGAGCAGACTGTGACGTCTGAGGAAGGTACAGTGCTGAGAACTTGGAACAGGAGGATGACGTGCAATACAATGGTGCCAGATCAAGCATTGTCAAGAACACGTTGGCTATGCTGCAGAAGGAAGACCGATTGGTTTCTGCTACTCAGGCCATGGTGTACAACTAGGCATGATGAAACTTAACCACAAATCAGCAGGATCGAAGGAGCAACCCAGTCCATCAAAAGAAGAACAAGAACAGGATTTCGTGGAGGTCTTTTGATTCATAAACGTGGAGAGCGTAACGGATCATATACCAAAGCTGACCGTGTTATGTAAACTTCCACTTGGAAAACGTGGGGACTGAAGGATATTACTCAGACGCACGGGCAACAGACTTTAAGACAACCTGAATAATTGAAATACAGGATTACATGTCTGGCTAAATAGTTTTAGAAGATAGTTTGGACCAGCGAAATCAGGACAAATCAGATCTTTGATAGAAAATCAGATCCGTCCCATGTTAATTGCTGAGTATGTAGAGAATCTCTTCAGTTTCCGGTCTTCTGTTCTACTTGAACTCAGCAATAGTGTACAATTACTCGACAATTATCAGACATTGATTTTTGGAGTCTTAGAAATGAGACAGCCCAATGTAATACAGGGTGCTGTATGGATTTCCAATAACGCAGTGGAGTAACAGCAGGAAGGACACAAGGTTTCAACCATCAGATGGTCTCAAAGTATGTCAGGGGAGCTTCACCTTGAGACTGACTTGTCTTGGATTGTTAGAGACAACATCACACTTGCAGGACAAGAAGAAAGCGTTGTTTCCAAGAAAAAGCTGCACATTTCTTAGAATTTCTATGGCATATGCTCTCTTCATGGACCAGGGATTTGATGAAGAACCCCTCTTTTATTACAGCCACTGTTGTGGGTACCCCGACAAAGGATGTAGAACAAAAGTGCATTGATGCGTAATCGTTTGAAGAACGCAGACTGAGAAAATATAGAATTGCAAATGGGGAGGGATGCTTTTGTCAGTTAATGTGGCTTGGGAAATCAGACAGTAATTCTGCTCAGGGGAACGTTCCTATGCAATGTCGGATTACAGAATGTGCATCGCGCTGGGAACAGTCTGAATTGCCTGCTAGATAAGAGACTGGCAGGATAGAAATGTGTGAACAGGAACTATATTGTGATACTGACTAGTCAAGGCTGGAGAAAGTTGTTACTGTCCAGCAGAAATGCTGAAATGGCGGCCAAGTCAGACAACACAGGTAAGGGTACAGTATACTCAATCAGACACAGGATATTAGTACATCAATATCTTTAGTACTGTAAAAGAGGAAATGTTTGAGGTTGTTTTATGTTTGCGATAACCTCTTCACCACGAAATTAAAACCATTGCGAAAATTTTGTTCTGTCTTTTTCCCGCTAAGCCCCTTGTTTCAACTGCGTAGTTAAAAACCACTGCCATTTTCTCCCTACTGTGAAATCAAATCCCTGTGAACATTTTTCCTTTTACAGTATGCCAAGAAATGATGTAGAAATTTTTGGCGGATAGAATGTGAACATGATGATAGCTGGAGTTAACCAAAGTTTAATGATGTAAAATTGATGCTTTCCAGACCTACCTGATTGCATGTGATATTTTCAATTTAATGATAGTGAAAATAACACAGGTTAATGATGCATTATGATATGATCAAATAGATGATTAGGAATTTGATATTTTCCAGATCTTCTGATTGTAGATGATATGTCTAACATTCAGACAACATTAAAGATAACACTGGTTGATGTTGCATTGTAACCTGGTGAAGTTGTCATATCACTCAGTGTCAACTTTGACAGAATCCTCTGTTTGTTCAAACAATAGGAAGAATACTCTCATGCTGAGTGGTGGTGGAAATGTCACATTTCTTGTCAAGTCGGCTTAAGTAATTGGATTTCTCCTTTATCGGGGGATTTGTGAGTGAGGCAGCTTTTGTTTATAGGGATCAATCACTTAAATGTACCATTATTCTCATGTTGCTGCCCCATGGATGATGCTGTCATTAATTGCTGGTATTTCTGACAAAAAGTCAAAAGGTTGTCAATATTCAACATTGACATTTTCTTTATACATTGACTCAAGTAGAAAATCACAAGTTCAAGTATGATTTACCAAATTGGGACAAACTTTGCTAGAAATTCCTGATGTAATTTTGCATGAATATGATAAAATACTTACATATCAAATATTGGAAAAGATATCTTGCTAGCTGCTAGATGTAATGAATTGCATTTCTCTACTCAGCCATCCAAACCTTTTACTTTTCAACTTCTCTCACATTTAATTCACATGAAATGTCTTCAAGTCTTTGATGTTTCTTTAATCTTACCTGCCCTTGATAAAAGTTGAATAGCAGTGCTTGTAATCCATTTTAGTAGTGGCATTTTGTTGTCTTTCAAAAGTATAACTTTTCTATTTCTCCATACACAAGAGTATTTCAATGTGGAGTAATAGGTGTGAAAACCCTCTATAATGATTTATAAAGTTTGAAGCAGAGGCCTTGTTTACCCGGTACTACTGAATGGATTGTTTGTTCCTGTTTATTGGTAGTTTCTTAAAAGGATTACTGTGATGGTTGTTGCTATGGTAACAGATGATGATTGGCTTACCAATGGTTGGGCAGTTTCACAGTCCATTAGAAAAGATTATCCCTGAGTGGGTAGGATTAGCATAAAGTTTTATCTGGACCTACCCACCCGTCTACTATAATGGTTTGATCTACGTTATAACAGAAAACTTAGGGAGAACAAGTTATCTCTGGGATAGGTTATTGTAGGAATGGGGGTTTCAGACAAATTTACTGCTGTTTGCTTTTGAGCTGTTTTTAATGGGGAGGGATCAGGGGTGGAGGGCTAATGGCCTTTAAGAGGATTATCTATCAAGATGCGTCAACATGATGTTTGACAATGGATAAACATAAGCCAGGATTAGGTGTGATAATTGAAGTGGGAGTGATAGGCATTGTTACACCTCATCTTGCTGGGATGATATAGTTAAGATGTAATGATGACTTAGCATATCACATTGACAGTCTGATGTTTCTTTAAGTATTGTACATGAAATACCTGACAATATGAAATTTGAAACAAAATTCTAGATATTTTTTAAAATAGTCATACGGGGGATATGGCCCCTTTTGAAGTTTTCCTTTTTGAAGTTTTTCTAATGACTGATGCACATGGAAAAGCCATGGTTGTCCATTGCACATGGCAAAGCACAGTATCTTGACCTTTGTATATGGAGGATGTAAGTTATGGTAACTTCTGCCACAAACATGTGTAAATTGAAGTAAAAACAAGGTGGTAAACTGGTGTCTTTGTACTTGACCTTTGGCCTACCATGATGGCCATACATGTTTGTTGTACAAAGCCAACTCATCCTTAGGCAGTGCAAGCAATACATCTTCTTCTGTGATATTTTGAGAAGAATAATATAAAAGATTATAAAGTTTTTTTTCCGAAATGCAGGCATCTTAGCACTCTAATTTATACATCTATGAAACCATCCATGGGATACAAAGTAACTTTGATGTCACGTTACATGTAAGCTGACTCCTATCTTTTACAATTCATTGTCTTTAGTCTTTATTGAGTTTGTCACAGAATGAAGTACAATTCTAATTCTATGGAGTGGCCTTACTTAAATTGTACTTGAAAAAGTCACTCCACCATAAGGAGTATTGTTATATTACAAGTGTTGATCCCATCATAAGACTGCACTGCCATACCTTATCTGTTTATAGCAAAGAACGATTGTTTGCTCCATACCACAAATTCCTGTATGGGGTTTAACGTGTATAACATCATGAAATATGAATGTGTAATAGCCCATCAGGTGACATTGCTGGGTTGTTTGTCTGCGTGTGACCCTCCCCAGTGTTTGTCCACCTTGTGTAGACACAGTATGTAGATGACTGCTCGTGATACAGTTGCTATTAGCGTAGTGCCTCGCCAACGTGCCCGGCAAATATCTTTGGAACCCCCCAAGGGGCAGTGAGGGTCGCATCGGTTTCTTGTGATGTACATCTCACCATGGCCAGCTGTTTGACTGACCATCCTTATTACATAACAGATATGGAGGTAAGGTGGACTCTTATACATGTAAGTTTACTACAGAATGGAAAATAACATTGATGTCTCCATAGCTTGTTCATACAAGCATTGGATCGGTATGGTTGAATAGCTTGTTCATATTTGCTTGTATTTTGTATAGATGGCTAGTTGTACGGTACTAATACGCTGCAAATGTTGTGCCATTGAGAATTTTCAAGTCTTGAGCATAATGTGTGTAGTCTTCTGGATGAAATGCCTTCATTCATTCATTTGTGGTCACCTGTGGATTGCACATGCCTTAAACAGGAAATCACCAAGATATACAGGTCCATTGTACTTGTAGAAACCTGTGCCACCTTGGCAACAGTACAATGAAGTTCTGACTTAATTCTTCCCAGCCCTGATACAGAGAACAGCACCTTTACTGTGCCTTTATTGCCGTCATTGTTTCCCACCTGTTGGAATTTGTCGCATTAGCAAGTCGCACACCTGAGTGTTGTCGCACTCGGGCTAATTTGTTAGCTTTTCCTGAGCAGGTTGTCTTTGTGTCCTGTTTGCTCTTGTGACTATAAGTTAGTATAACCAGCTTTACCACCTCTCTGATATATATACACCCCAATGTAGTAGTTAGATCAGCTTTCATATGGTTATCTGCTAAGTTGTGACAAAACGTTTCATGTTTCATCGTGTTGAAATGGACGTTTTGAAACACACTACAGTCTACGTCATGTTTCTTGAAGATTGAAGCCATTTTTGTAGCCACTTTTCTTTCAGGACAAAGGCACACCTGTTATTGAACTAACCGTTTCTGCAAGTTCCGTGAAGATATTTCGTTTCCAGGCCTTCTGTGTTTGTAGCAGTGCCTGTTGGTACAACAGTATGGCAAATGGGTCAGGCTGTGACAATAGCAGCGCGGGAATGCTGCCCTCACGGCCCCCTGCCTGTCATATACTTGTGGCACTCAAGAGCACTCAAACGGAGTCCGAGTGACTTATCTCGCTCGTGTTAATCCCTGAAGAATGAGCAATGACCGATCGTGACAAAACAGCGTTTTTGAGTTACTTAAAAATAGGGTGACACTGCAGTGTTGTAAGCAGGTGTGTCAGATAAGACAGAACCTCAAGTATGCAATACTTGGCTGTACTTATTGCTATCATAACAACTTTGTCCTACATTTGCTCCCAACAATTGTATCACAGTGGAAGAAATGCTTTCCATGAATCATCAAAGACGTTTATTTTGTCTGTCTCTTTACTTGTATCAAGTCTTTCGTATTTCACATTTTCTCATTGTTCACATTTCATCCTTTCATGTTGCTATTGCCAGAATATTCACCTCCATAGACATTTAAGAGATGGTTTGTGTGCGAAGTTGGCAATAGTCGTTGGGATTTGCATATATTGACTGTACATCTCAATTGTAAAAGGTTACAAAACGTTGGACCATATGATCAGGTGCCACAGAATGATTTTTAATACCAAAGTTCAAACCATTCTTCAGCTTCGTCAGTTTGATGAAGAGGTTGACCCATCTCAGGGCCCCCACGCTAAGTGACGTTTCTCATAGTGAAATCTTATCTAGTGTCAACTCAAGATAAGGCAGTAGTTTGTGCTTTGGTGCCACTGTACAGATATGCAGCAGTTAAGAGAACACGCAACTCATTAACGAGGGAGCTATTTTGCAAGGACCTGCACTAGGTATCCTAGGATCAGAACTGTCACATAGACATGTAAATGTCTGTGTTTTGCTGCAATCAAGCTTATCGTGCTATGTTAATGGCTAGTATTGATGTTACCATTGATGGAATTTAAAAGATAGACAAGAGATGGTCTGTGTTCATACTGTTCATTCAACATACATGTTGTGATACTTTAAGGAGATCGCATAGTATCAAAGACATGTTAACAAGTGGGGAAGTCAGAATGATAAAGCTTAAAAACTATACCTGCCCACACAATAATTCCTTGGTTTTTCACACCTATCGCTTTGATAGCAACGTTTATCACATGAGTAGATTACAGGTACAATGTACAGTATCATAGACATGTTGCAACTTGAGAAGTCAGAATGATAAATCTTAAAAAATGTACCTGCCCACTCAATAATTCCTTGCTTTTTCACACCTATGGCTTTGATAGCAATATCACAGTGTAGATTACATAGGTACCATGTACATGTACATCGCCATTGTCTTGTAAACAGAAAGGATACTATGTTAGCCTAGTACAGTTCACAGCTGTCGTTCTTTTGCGTCTAGTAACGAAGGCATTTTTCACATCTTTCGTACTGAATTCGACATTTGAAGTGTTTCAAGTGCTTCTACTCTACCAATGGCTTTGTTTAGTCAAATAAAGTATCTCAAGACGGCAAAGACAAAGGAGCAGTCTGAAATCTGTGATACTGCTTTTTTTACTGTAGTGTATGCACACATGTATAACATGTACTTACATAGCTAATCAATGTATTGATTTTTTGGTATGAAAGTACATGTTTTGTTGTACCATTATCATCATTAGGAAATAATCAATACTAAAACTTGCAGGATAGAAACATTTGATACATAAAGCAATGCTAGCAACTTTGGGCATGTACCAGTTAACTTGTTTGCAGTGTGAATGTTAAACTGTAGTATTAGCACACTTTAAGTTTAACCTTTACTTTAGAGTACAAGGACAAATCTAGAGTGCACTGACAGGATATATGAATAGATAGCATACTTGATGTAAAATTGTTGAGTAATTGTACTTGGTTGGCTTCAGTTCTTGGTTTATTGCATAAGCTCCATGACACATACATTGTTTGTACACCCACATTTATGACTTGTTCAAAGGTTCAAAGTACTAATACATAATCCATATATGATGTTTAGTACTGTGTCATAAATGTTTCTAAAGATAAGCCTTCATAGGCTCACAGTTGATTTCAACTATAGTAGATTTTATATGTACATTTTTGTGTGTTTTGTATCAAATTGTATCATAAAATTTTCTTTATGCTCACGTTCAATTATAATTTAAAATAATATAAAAAAATAGCATGCTATCATGGCATATGTAACTGAACCTTGGCTATGGCCGTGTTCTCTCATCTAAGTATACAGAACATGTACCTACCTTTGTGCTGTATAAATATATCAGTATTGACCAGCTTAACCACACCGCTATAACACACTGGCCTCTTCAACATGCAAACAGTGGTTGGTAATGTTGCATTGAATGACTTGTTACATCTACAGTCACTTAAGCACTGGGTTTCTACTAGGATATTATATCACTATGTATGATACTGAAGAAGGGTATTTGATTTTTCTTACAGCTTTCACAAGAGGACGTTGTTTCACTCCTCATACTTTTCTTACAATATGTATTTTGATGAATAAATACTTTTAAGTGTCTTAATCAGAGATCCTTCTTCTTGCCTTCTGCAGGCTTACTTCCGCCAAGGTGTGGCACTCCAGTGCAAGGGACAGCATGCAGAGGCGCTGGCTGCGTTTGCGTCGGGCTTGGCACAGGACCCCAAGAGCCTACAGCTGCGGGCGGGCATGGTTGAAGCCGCCATGAAGTCACCAATCAGAGGTAAGGTCACTTTTTTCTTTTCCATCTAGAAGCAGATTCATAACACCACCACAGATTGCTTGAATTTTGTGAGGAACTTAATTTTGACATGTGCAATAAAGTAATCTCCAATCAGATCTATCGGTGGCAATGACAGTGTCCAAAGTGCAAAAGCAGTATTTTTGGCCACTGCTGGATAAGGGTACTGCTTTTACCCTTTGGATACTGCCATTGCCACTGATAGATCTGCTTGAAGTTTACCATAAAGCACCAATTATGTTATGAATGAATGAATGAATGAATGAATGAATGAATGAATGAATGAATGAATGAATGAATGAATGAATGAATGAATGAAATGAATGAAAACTTTATTACCGTGTCTTGCGCCATTTTGCGCCCAGCCCATGCGGGCTTATAGGACACCGTATACGTTACATTGATTGCATAAACAAAAGATCAGGAGTACAGAAATAATCTGATTATGTTTTACAGTACCAGAACATTATGATAATAGTTCTTAAGTTTGAAAAATAGGTAGTATTCTATAATTATATACATTCTTTGCAACTGATCTCCATATTTCAAATGTCTTATTTAGATTTTGCCATGTACCGCTTATAGCAACATTTTTAGTCTGGATCTGTTTAGTGCTGAAGTAATCGAATTAGCAATGTACACAAAAGTAGTGTGAGGCATTCCTATAACAATGTAGAATTGCCCCGGATGACTAGTTGTTTTTCTCACCTATCAAGTCATTTTGCATTTTAATTACTTAGATTTGTCAATGTTTACTCTTTACTTGGTGGCGGGGGGTTAGGCAAACTCTTGTTTGTTATCCGAATAACCTTTCTTGTTAGTACATGTTGTCCGTGGTTACACAACATCATCCAAAAATGTCCCTGATATGATTATAACACTTAGACATTGTTCCATGGGTCAGATATGTCAGCTCTGTTGGTGTCGGCTTTAAGTTTTAATTATGATTTAAACAATGCAAATACAGACTTTTTGCCATCTAAATGTGTCCAAGTCTTATCATACTAGCTGCTCTTGTGTATTTGTTGTAGGTCCCTGTTTGTGAGTTGAGGTTGAAAAAGTTAAATTGTCCTGTTTTTGAAAACTACAGCAACTTGCCATCTTGTTACTGTCTCCTACATTCAAGAAAGAAAGATGCAACTTGATTTTATTTCTGTCAATTTTTTAAGAAAACATAGTGTCTTGAAACAGTAAAAGCCCTCTAGAATTCAGCTCTTTAGAACAAACAACGTTGAGTGAACTCTACAAGTTGCTAAGCAGTTCTCCTAAATCTTTATCAGTATCTGCCACATTTGCTGGAGAGACAGCAGCTGTGTTTGCTGAATGATAAAAGATTGATCTGTTTGAAATATTCCAAGACAATTAAACCCTCTGCAAACACCAAATCTGTCAGTAATCGCTGGGCAAGTTTTGAAGATTACGCAAAAATCAATTGGACAAATTTGATGAAGGCTGCACGTTTCACACCTTAGAGTGCATGGATCCTTCATTTCGTGCGGTTTTCTGGAGTAATTTCTCAGTTGTCAATGCCAAAGTTCTTCCAGTTGCCATAGAGAGCATTTATGATTGAAAAAATGTGTAGCATACAATCATGCAATACTATGTGTAACTCTTAGTCTTCTTAAACAGATATGTTAGAAGTGCATCAGTATAAATGATAGACCATTTCTCTCATTTTACTAGACTAGCCAGTATTATTTTATTGAAGACATTGCTATGAACAAGGTAAATCAGTCATCTAGAGCATAAACTTTCTGTTCTGTTTGTTAGCTGAATTGTGATTGGTTATCAGCATGCAGGTTGGTCTGTGATTGGCTTAAAAAGTTTTAAACCTTCCTTTTTCTGTTACAGAAAAATTGGAACCGACCTATCGGCAGTTACAAAAGATGAAGCTGGACAAGAGCCCATTTGTCATCATCTCTGTGATTGGCCAGGAGCTGCTGGCTGCAGGGTTCCACTCTGCATCTCTGGTGGTCCTGGAGTGTGCTTTAAAGGTCAGCTATCAACTTTTCATGGACAGAATTCCTTTATATGTACTTACTGTTCAACTATTTTCAAATTGGTATTCTGTGGTTTCTGTTAAAGGGAAGATATCATAAACCAACTTTTCTAGTATTTCTATATCAACTGATGTATCATTAAAGGTACGAAAAACTAAGGCATGTGAAATGCAAACAGGCTGATTGCTTTGACATTTATTATTTATACACAGCTAGAAGTTTTGCACATGTTGTAGTAGTTTCCAAATTGTTTGAATTTTCCTGTCTGAATGCCTTTGTGAGAACTGGCATCCTATACTCCAGGGCTTAAAAGATCAGGAATCCAAGTATTTCTAGCCTGAAGACAAAAGACTTGTGGAAGTTTTTGACCATAGCAGAGTTCTCACACTTCTTCCTCTCTCTATGATAGTATCTAGCTGTGGTTTTAAGAAAGATATACTTGAGATTGACCATTCTTAAGACATGTAAGAAGTGTTTGCATGTAGACAATGTTGAAATTCAAGGGGCAAAATCTTGCCAACTCCCCCTCCAAAATATCATTTTCTCTTTAAAACTTGGAGGATTGGTTTCTTACATAAAATCTCACTGATTTCTGTTTGCTTGTTGTTTACTCAAAAATTTCTGCCAGGAGGTATTGTCAATATGTACAGAGCCGAACCATATGTGGAGCAGACTATAGCATGTACCTTTGATCCCAATGGAAAATGCTTCTGTTTTATCCTGAATGTGAATCTCCTATCCTACAAAATGTTTATTATATATTTGCATGCATATATGTAGTCTTAACTTTTATTCATAAAGTAGATTAGTTATATAGAAATGGTTAGATGTTAGCATAGTTCAACCGCCATGTATGTACAAGTTACCATACATTGTACCTGTTACAACTGTCGTGCAATAAAGTTCTTCTTCTACTCTGACCAGGTGGGGACGTGCAGCCTAAAGCTGAAAGGGTCAGTGTTCTCGGCCCTGTCCACGGCACACTGGTTGCTAGGCAACACGGAGAAGGCCATCGCCTACATGCAGCAGGACCTTACTGTTGCCAAGTCTCTCGGTAAGTCTGGCTGCATGTATGTGAGGGGTGGCCCCCTTGCAGCTGTCTTTCTAACTGTAGTTGTTTGTTTCTTTGTTTGTTTACAAACAGGCTAACTCGTCATGATAATTTATGTGTGTGTACTGTGTAGGCCTCAGCCTTAGCAAGAAGTGATTAGTTTCTGGGACCCCTAGCACTTTATTTTCATACTGCAATTTATGCATCCTATGCCACCCTTTTGTTTTAGTGTCAGTTACAAGATGTTTTGCAAGAGGATTTTTAGGTCTAAAAATAGGAATGTAGAAATTCCCAATTATTGTTGGAATATTCTTCCTGTTTACATTTAATCTAATTTCTCATTTCACATTGGTAAGTAACTTGGAAATACACAAGAATAACCTAAGAACTCTAAGAATCTAAAGATTTGTTAATTTGAGCTTGGTTCCAATAATGCCTGTGTACACTGGATTACTGTGTGAGAATGCATAAGTTATGTGCTATGGAAACTCTGCTCTACTGTAAACTTGATATGCTAACAAATTGGTTGTACATGACACTATTTCATGCCCCATCAGTGCTTACACCAGTTGCAGATCTAGTTATCCCATGCAGAGGCATGCCTGGGGTGTACAGTTACCTGGGGCTGTGTTCTCTCACCTTCCCCCAGCTTTCACTGCCAGCTGACCATGCCCACTTGTCATGCTTACGGCAATGTTGGTATGCAACGAATCTCTAGTTGTCTAGATGTATATGACGCATCATGTTGGAGTTCAGTGCCAGGAAGAACATTGATTAGTGCTTGAACTTCTCCAGTCTATATTTCATAGAATTGACCTAAAACTTTAAACGAGAAATACTTAATAACCTCACAAACTCAAATCAGACTTTTCACAACCTCCTAAAAGAGCAGACTGAGATGCTATATTTAGCCAAACAGAGGGAGTATACATGTAGCTCAAGATAGCAGGCAAATGTGCCTGAACTTCAAACATGAATACCTGTCCAATTTCTCAAGTCTAGAAGCAATCTGTAGTGCCCTAGATGTTGTGGTATCAACTCAGGTCATGCCTGTTTAGAAAGCACCATTTCCTCCTGCCTTTTAACACACTGTGAGGTTGTTTTCCTGAATTTGGTCGACATCCAAAAACTACTGACCCAGCATGGCCCTCAGAGGAGATGACAAAGTCCCTCCAAAGGCAACAGGCTTTTAGTGGAAGTCCACTGTTTGACATTCCTCTTGTCCAAGTTGTTGTAAGCAGATGACTGAGGGCCTTGTGACATCTTATATACCCCCTTTTCTTTATAAGGAGATAAAGAGTTAATTGCAAGACATTGTCTTGACGACATTAAGTACACTGCCACTAAGTTACATGAAGAAGACCATATCTTACACTTTTTTGTATCCCTTATTGATCATACATATGCATCTATGTCTTGCTATCCACTAACTGTCAACAGAATTTTTCTGAACACTGAATATCTTCACAATATACTCTTTTGATCCTGTAGGCTCAAGAATTGTTGTCTTTGTGTGAGGCACTAAGTGAGGAAGTTCTCAAAATTCAACCTTGATAATCCTTTCTGTCCATTGTTTGACATCTGCTCTGAGCGTGACTATTTACTTAAACCTTGTCGCTACTTCTGCTTGCTGTCAAGAGCTCTTTTATGAAGAGCTAGACATTTCGGAATGGATTGTTTATTTTCTTTCTTATAGTTATGTCTCTGTAGTCTAAGAATGTCTGTGGACCTTGCTGTTGTGGTAGGAAGGTATTTCTGCCTAACTCATTGATCAAGTCATTGATTCTTTGTAGGTGAAATATGAAAATGTCAGTCTAGGAGTTGCCGTTTCATACTATGGCAAATGGCATCGTTACAGTTGATGTAATTTGAATGTCACTATTAGGGTGCAATATTTTCCAGTAATTGGTAAATTCCTACAATTTGCCTATTGAAACCTTGTTTTATTTGTCTGAATTCCCTCAATTTGTCTGTTTCTGTAGGTGATGCCCAGGGAGAGTGCAGGGTGCAGGGTAACCTGGGGTCAGCCTACTACTCCAAGGGCTGCTACAAGGAGAGTCTGGCTCACCACCGCATGCAGCTGGTCCTGGCCATGAAGGAGAAGGACAGAGAGGTGGGTTTGCTTCTTTGTCATCATCAACATCATCGTTATTGTGTGGATCGGCTGCAGTCAAACACTCTCTTCCAGTTTTGTTGTACCTAGATGTAACATTAGCAAAGAGGATTCTGATTCAGACCGACCGACATTCCGACCAGTCTATAGAAGGTCAAAGTCAGTGTATTCTTGCAAGGCTGCTGTTCAGTACATTCTTTTAATTTTTTTTATTTTTTATGAAAAACAATTTTGGGAGGATTTTTTTATTCCTGCTCTTTTTGTAGCTAATGGTAAATGATGTTCTCATGCTTTATGTGTTCTCAATCATTTCTAAAATCAGTGATTTTGTAGCATTGACGACTTTCTGTTTTCTCGTGATCACAGGTTGCAGCCAAAGCCCTGAGCAGCCTGGGCCATGTCTACACCTCTGTAGGAGACTTCCCCAACGCCCTGGCCAGCCACAAACAGTGCGTCGTCCTTGCCAAACAAATTGACGACAAACTGTTTGAGGCGCGGGAGACCGGAAACATGGGAACCGTGTACCTCGCCATGGGGGACTTTGACAATGGCATTGAATGTCACAAGCAGCACTTAGAGATTGCGAAGCAATGTGAGAATAAAGAGGAGGAGGCGAGAGCGTACAGTAACCTGGGGAGCTCGTATCACTACAAAAGGAACTTTGACCAGGCGATGACGCATCACAACCGCGTGCTGGAAATAGCGGCGGAAATCGAGGAGAAGTCCTTTGAGGCGAGAGCGTATGCCGGACTCGGGCATGCCGCTCGCTGCATGGGGGACCATGACCGTGCCAAGCATTGCCACGAGCAACAGTTGAACATTGCGTTGAGTACAAAGGACAAGCAGGCAGAGGGACGGGCCTGTTCAAATCTGGGTATCATCTATCAGCTGAAGGGAGAGTTTGACACCGCATTGAAACTCCACAAGGCCCATCTTGCCATAGCTTCTGAGTGCAACGACCGTGCTGGGCAAGGCAGGGCCTTCGGCAACATGGGAAATGCCTTCAGTGCCTTAGGTCACCAGGAGCAAGGGGTCAAGTACCACCTCCAGGAGCTGACCATCGCAAAAGCAGTCAACGATCGTGCCTCGGAGGCCAGCACGCACGGAAACTTGGCAGTAGCCTACCAGGCGCTAAACGCAGAGGACAAAGCCTTGCAGCATTATCACAGTCACCTGAACATTTCACAGGAAATAAAGGATAAAGCAAGCGAAGCTCGCGCACTGAGCAACCTGGGAAACTACCACAGTACAAGGGGGGAGTTCAGTCAGGCCGTGCCATACTACGACAAATATCTTAACATCACACAGGAGATACAGGATATTGAGGGGGAGGGAAAAGCTTGCCATAACCTTGGGTATGCTCACTACAAATTAGGGAACTACAAGGAAGCTGTGCACTACTATGACCTGGACCTGGCTCTTGCCAAGGACATGCAGGACAAGGTTGCCATGGCCAAGGCCTACTGTAACCTTGGTCTTGCTCACAAGGCGCTGGGAAATGTAGAAAATGCCCTCGAGTGCCAGAAATATTTCCTATCCATAGCACACGTGCTGAAAAATGTCCAAGGAAAATTCAGAGCGCTGGGAAATATCGGAGATGCTTTGATGGCCAAACAGGACACCGAAGGTGCTGTGAAGTTCTACGAACAGCAGTTAGTGCTGGCCAAGGAGGTCAGGAATAAGTCCCTGGAGGCAAGTGCCTATGCAGCCATGGGTGCTGCTCACAGACTGCTGAGGAAGTTTGATAAGGCCTTGAACTTTCACACGCAGGAGCTGAACCTGTGTCAGGAGATAGGGGATGTGAAGGGGGAGTGTAAAGCACACGGGCACCTCGGTGCCGTCCACACCTCCCTCGGGAAGTACACAACCGCGCTCGGCTGCTACGAAGAACAGCTCGCACGTGCGAAGGATCTAAAAGACAGCGCCGTTGAAGCTCAGGCGTACGGTAACCTAGGAATCACCAAGATGAACATGGGCTTGTTTGAAGCTGCCATCGGCTATTTCGAGGAGCAGCTCGCAACCCTGGAGCAGGTGAATGGCCACAGTGCCATTCTCGACCGCGGGAGGGCGTACGGGAATCTCGGAGACTGTTACGAGGCTCTAGGTGATAATGAGGATGCCGTGAAGCATCACGAGCAACATTTGACCGTCGCGCTGAACTCCAACAGCCTGTTTGATCAGGACCGAGCCTACAGAGGCCTGGGGAATGCCCACAGATCCATGGGGAACCTACAGCAGGCCCTGGTGTGTTTCGAGAAGAGACTCGTGGTGGCTCACGAACTGAACAATGCCAAGGCCATGGGGTCTGCGTACGGCGAACTGGGGTGCCTGCACAGCACCCTGGGTAACTTTGAGCAGGCGATATCGTGCTTGGAACACCAGCTGGAGATGGCCAAACAGATGGGAAACAAAAACCTGCAGGCCGACGCTGCATGTGGACTGGGTGGTGTCTACCAGCAAATGGGTGAGTGTTGTGGTTTTGAAACTGGAACAGTTCTTGACCTCAGAAGCAATCTATTGTGAAGAATATAGTGTATGTTTCAGACATGTATAGATTAAGATCAGTCTCCTACATAGATAAGACTTGTTTTTTTAATGAGAGTGCTTTGTGTCATTGCCTTCACACTCTAATGCTTGATTCTGTAGTAATTCACCTTAATGTCATAATGATATCATGCTACGTCATAGGGCTTGTCATAATACTGACAGTAGCTATAGGTTTAGTCTATCTGACCAACATGTAATCAAATATTAGTATGCGTCAGCCTCACATTATCATTAAAAACAACCCATACGAAATGCCAAATTGTCAGCAACCAGATTTCACTATATGCTGTTGAAGTCCAGACATTAAGTCTAAAGGTACAGGTCTGACCATGATCCCCATCTGTCCTTCCAGGTGAGTTTGAAAAAGCTCTGGAGTTCCACCAACTTGACCTTGAGATTGCAGAGGAAAACGACAACCCCGCCTGCCAAGGTCGCGCCTACGGTAACCTGGGAGTTACCCATGAGTCACTGGGCAACTTCCAGAAGGCTATCTTCTTCCAGGAGCAACATCTAAGCATTGGTATGTGACACAGTTTTTCTTTGCTTTATATTTCTGTTGTGACATATAGCTTCTTTCAACATTTGGTACAGACGTTTCTTGTATCCTATCGGAATGTACAATTTGGAACATTTAGGTTTTGTCCCCTGCAGTTGCTTCTGCACACGACTGTTTTAGTACCCAAGGTAACAGTTACTCAAGCAACTGGATAGAATTTGAAAATGGTCAGTGATGTCTGAGATGTTTGACTGTTTCCAAATTTCATCCAGTTCCTTGAGTAACTATTTCCTTGCGTGTCTTACAACATGGATGTCTAACCTTCATTAAGGTGACTGTTTTGGTACTAGCTTTACTTCTAAAACTGGTGTCCTCAGCTACACGTACAAAGTACAAGTCCAAAATTTCACAGACAGTCTACTGTAGAATCTTCAATCTCAGATTAGTTCCTGAATGTCTCCATCTCTTTCTTCACCCCAGCTGCTCAGATGAACGACCAAGTAGCCAAGTGCCTGGCGTATGGCAGCCTGGGGCGCACGCACCACGCCCTGGGGAACTACTCGCAGGCCATCACGTACCTGCAGCAGGGGCTGGGCATCGCAGAACAGCTGGGCAGGAGGGAGGACGAGGCCAGGATCAGATACAGGTACTGTATAACGAAATCTTTTTTACATCACAAAAGTATAGCGGCATTCGTAAGGTCTACGCCGAATGGCTGTTATACCGGCTATATGGATACAGATACAGGAATTGGTCGGATCACCTCTATGTATGGAAAGGATAAGTGGTACTACAATGATGGACGGATTATTGCTACAAAGTATCAGTGGAATCACAAAGCTCTTCAGACATGTACATGTAGCTGCATTGTTTTCATAAAATCTAGACATTGAAGAAGTTATTGCTAGCATCAGATACACTGTCTAAAATGAAGATGTTCCATGGTTCTAATTGTTCTCCCCCTTCCCTAGACTTGGTCTGGCCCTGTGGTCGCACCAGGAGCTGGAGGAGTCCCAGCATCAGCTGTACAAGGCTGCTGCCCAGTTTGAGACCATCCGCAGAGACTCCCTCCTCAGCAGCGACTACAAGCTCAACATGTTCGACATGCAGACAGCTTGTTACCAGGTATGTTAAAACATATAAAACATATGATATACTTAGTCACATGAAGAACAATTTGCAGAATTTTATGAGGAATGGGCATTTAGATTTCTTGGTGTCAATGTACTGATATGCTTTTCCAACTCATTTGCTCAAATCTTGACGGTGTCATTTTTGGAATTCCAGACTGAGTACAATAACCTTTTCTTATTGCTCAGTGTGCATCTTACTTAGTCTGTTAACTTATCAAATCATTTGACGGTCACTGTATTATATAGAGATAACAAGTAGTCTATTTGTGGCAATCTTATTAATGATCTCGTTCACAACAATTTCAATTGTTTCCAGAAATGTACAACAGGATGTAAACCAGAATGATTGACAGTTTATATCACTAATCTTATGTCCACTCAGGCCTTACAAAGAGTGTTGGTCAGCCTGGGCAGACAAGAAGAAGCTCTCGCCATCGCCGAGCGCGGGCGTACACGAGCTTTTATCGACTTACTGATGGAGAGGCAGGGCTCAGAGGCAGGGAGCGTGATGGACACGTCACCGGTAACGGTTGATCAGATCATCGCTGCAGTGGACAAACAGAAGGCTGCTGTTCTGTACTACTCCATTGCTGTGGGATACCTGTACAGCTGGCTCGTCATCCCACAGAAAGGTCTTTTTCTCATCAATCGTGTCTCACTGTAATTTATGATGTGCAAGAGAGCGTAGTATTGGACTACCTTATGTTATGTGGCGTCAGTGTGGAGTAATGGTTAGAGAATTGGGCTCAAAATGAATAGGTCGCAGTTTCGATGCTTACCCTCACATTCAAAGTTTTCAATTTCCCAAGTGGTGATTCTGCTGTTAGAATACACTATATGGTCCTCTTCTTTCTTCACTGTTAAACAATAGCCAAGGATTGTCCATTCATATGCATCATGTTGATACTTTCAGGTGTGGTGAAGTTCCACGAGTGTAACATGAATGAGCTGAACAGTCACCTGCCGTCAGAAAGGGAGTCTCCACTATCAGCGATGTCCGAGAAGGACAACGTGTCAGTGGCCATGTCAACATCAGTGTTGGACCAGTACGTGTCATATGTCAGGGAGGCCCTGGGAGTGGAGACAAGCATTCCAAGGTATGCATGAACTAGTATCAAAATATAGACTTTGAGATGGTGAAAAGGTGTACTTAAACACTCTCCTAAAATACAAGGAGATAGTGTTTTCTTAAAGCATAGTAGACACTGTATTAGACAGTAAGTAACTGTATTCAGAAACACTGAGAATTCTTTTGGATTGGTGTCTATTTGTGATTGGTTTTGTGCATGGACAGGACAAGTTTGCAGCTGTTTACAGACAGCAGAATATATGTCTCATAGCTAGTAGAAAGTTCTTTTTCTTTTGATTCAGACTGTATCTTTATATATATCTTTAGGTCATCCAGTGAGACAGAGAGTGAAGCTGAAGAGATGAGCATGCACTCCAACAGTACCTTCTTGAGGCTGATCAACCGTAACCATGTCTTCAACAAGAGCACCACCAGTATGAACTCCCTACTCAGCCAGTTCTCCGGACTGTCAGCCGGCAGCATTCGCACGGCGAGTATCGGAACTGGCGGCGGCAGGAGACGGAGGCCGTGGTCGGGAAAACCGCCCTTACGCGCTCTGTACGATCTCTTGATTTCACCCATGGAGGACGTGCTACCCAGGATGAACGGACCAAAGTCGCCCGCGGGACAGCTGGTACTGGTGCTGGATGGAGATCTGTACCTTGTGCCTTTTGCTGTCTTGAAAGGGAGCTCCAGTAATGAGTGCCTGTATGAGAGATATGGCCTTGTGGTCACACCATCCATTCAGGCACTCAGTATGAACCAGCAAGTGCACCCACAGTCGAGGCCCTCTGACGTGCTACCAGGCCTGGTTTTAGGTAACCCGAAACTGCCGCCTTCTGTGTTAGAAAGGTGGTCGTACGACCCACTACCAGCTGCGGAACAAGAGTCCAGGATCATTTCAGAGATGCTGGGAGTCAAACCCTTACTGGGCCCCATGGCAACCAAAGAATCCGTCATGGAGATCATCTCCAGCGCAGAATGTGTCCACTTCTCCACTCACGTCAACTGGAGACTCTCTGCGATCGTACTGTCACCGGGAGAACCTAGAGGTCCTTCCGGGTACCGCGGCAACAGTAACCATGCCGTCCACAACAGTCCAGAACAGATGGACTTGAACCATGACCTTCACAATGACAGTGACCTTGAGAGCACTACGGATGCCCCATCCTTGTCCGACTTCCTCCTGACAGCAGCAGACATCTTGAACCTAAAACTCTGTGCCAAACTGGTGAGGACTTGTAATGATAACTGCTATCATTCTTGTGTCAATAGAATTGTTATAAGTTGAGGCCTTGGAGAGCATATGAACTTTGAGCAGTTGAGAGAAATTTGTTCACTTCACGGGCCTGCCTGACAAATAAGTAATGCTAGAAAATAAGCAGTAGATGTACACACTACACAAGCAGCAGTATGTAATACATGTAGCTCATCTTGCTATTGTATGAGAAGTGACCATAATTATTTTACAAATGTTCAACAAAAGTTTCGTCACAACTTGCTGTTGTTTTGGTTCTCACCCATTTACATGATGTTTACAGGTTGTGATCAGCTGTCATCACCAGGAGTCTCACAGTCGCATCACGGCAGACGGCGTGGTGGGCCTGACGCGAGCGTTCCTGGCCGCGGGGGCCCAGTGCGCCCTGGTGTCCCTGTGGCCGGTACCCGACCTGGCCTGCTGCTTGTTCATGAAGGCCTTCTACGGAGGGCTGATGCAGGGACTGATGGCCAGTGAGGCCATGTGTGAAGCAATGAGAGTGGTGGGTGACGTTTTATCTTCATTTGTTTGAAGATGTAGTTATAACAAAGACAGAAAATAGACATAATATTCGCCAAAAAACAATTACTCAAGCAACTAGATATGATATTGAAACAGACGTTTCAAATAGCATACGGCGCCGTACGCTATCTTTCATCAGTGACTTAAGAGGAGAACTGGAGGACCAGGCATGGTAGTTTGTATCCTTGTTCAATCCAGTGGCCGTGTTATGTTAAATGGGACCATGAATTATAGCTTTCATTGGTCATTGGCTGTTAGAAATCACTATTCATATGATCCAGGCAAGTTTATCATAGTTGTTGTGTGTTTCATCCTATAGGTCCAAAACACCAAGCCCTTCTCCCATCCTTCCAACTGGGCGGGCTTCATGTTGGTGGGCTGTGATGTGAAGCTCAGCAGTAAGGCGGCGCTCATGGGCCAGGCCCTCGGGGAGCTGCTGCAGACACCAGACAGAACACGGAACGCTATGAGGGTTCTACTTCACCTGGTATGTTGCTTTATTACCTTACATTTTGATAAAGTTTTACCATTTTTACAAGCAAAATATGCGGAAGAACAAAGAAGATTTTACAATTTCCACTATACTTCGATGAACAATTCAACA
Source organism: Branchiostoma lanceolatum (assembly GCF_035083965.1). Lineage (NCBI taxonomy): Eukaryota > Metazoa > Chordata > Leptocardii > Amphioxiformes > Branchiostomatidae > Branchiostoma > Branchiostoma lanceolatum. Next base: position 23,079,131 of record NC_089722.1, on the reverse strand, counting down.
ATATTTCACAAACAAAACAGTCATATTTTGAGGGATGTGTATTTAAAGAAGATGAGAAGGGATGATTGTCTTGCAAATTTTAGCCTCCTTCAGAGTTTCAAAAGCTAGCAGCTCTATACTAAAGCACCATCTAGTGGTCATACATGGAACTGCAGCATGCAGCAAAGAGACGGAAAAGCCATTGCTGCTGCTGATGTTGTTGTTGTTGATCTCCTCTTTTCAGATTGTTATAATCATGTTTTTGTGCCATTTTTGTCTGCAGGTGGAGAAGTCCTTACAGAGAATCCACCATGGCCCCCACAACTCCATGTACACCACACAGCAGAGCATAGAGAACAAGGTGGGACCTGTCCGGGGATGGAAGAACCTCCTCATATCTGTGGGCTTCCACTTCGAGTCATCGGCCAATGGGCTGCCGCCAAGTGTCTTCTTCCCATTGACTGACCCAGGGGATAGGCTGACACAGTGCAGCACTAGTCTGCAAGCATTACTTGGTAAGGACTGTGGTCTGCTCTAAGGTGCGGTTTTCTCACACAAATTTCAATGTTTTCTCTGTTTCATAAACTATAATGCAGGGATTAGTCCATGCATGTACTCTTAAACATAATGTTTCTTTCATTGGTGCTATGCATATACATTGCTGTTTGAACTACAATTTGAAATAGGAAAGGAAGATTGCCTACATGTATGTCTTCTACAAGGGTTTACATTAATTTTGTATTTATGTCTCCTCAGGTTTACCACCAAACTCTCTGGCTGCACTCTCCAAACTTGTGTCAGCTCCAGAGGCAGGCGAGGCACTCATCAAACTGGTGAGAATATGCCTTTTTATGTGTATTCAGTTTAATGTGGACAAAGGGCTTCCAAAAAGAGTTAAAGTTGCTCATCACATCTTCTGTCAAATCTTCTGAATACAGAAAATTTGACTTGGTTTCCGACAGATTTCCGACAATGGATTTGTATGTAAAAGTCGCAATGTTGTCATGAAAGACCCATTTTGAGTGTTGGAATTTGCAGAATACGTCTTATGTAGCGTAGTCATATACAAGATTTATTGCCTTGTATTAATATTTTGTTCTTTCTAACAGCTCGAGTCAGTCCTGTCACAGCTGATGACCAAAGACAGTGTACAGGTCCCTATCAATGTACGGCTCTGGAGGGTGGGGGGCTGCCATGAACTACTGGCCTCTATCGGTAAGTTTGGATGGACACAGATCGTTTTTCAATGCTACAATTTCTCTGTCGACATTAAGATAGCTTTTAACAATGTTCGTACATGCTGAAAGAACCTTCTTATTACTGAACTGACTTGCGTTAAACTTTGTGTTGACCAGGTTTTGACTTGATGGAAGTTGGGAAGGACGAGGTGACTATGAGGACAGGAAAACATGCCAACAAGAGAAACCTCCAGTTTGCTCTGTCTGCACTCCTGGCCATCTTTGGTAAGTCTTGACAATTAAAATAAAGTACAGAAATGACAGCAAAGCCTGTAACTTTCCCCTCATTTTTTTGTGGATACCTTTGCTAGTTTGCATATGACTTATCGTAACAGTTACTGCATCATACAGCATCCGTATGTAATAGAGTGAAACCTCGATTCAGCAACCACTCACGGGACTGAGGAAAAATGGTTGCTGGGAACAGGTGGTTGCTCAGGACTGGGTGGGTTTAACTATGTGAAAATTAGATGGTACTGTTTTAACGTGGTTGCCTGCTCCAGTTAGTTGCCTACGCCAGTTGCTCAGCCAGGGTTGACTGTATTTTTCATTAGTCCAATGATCTGTGCGACAAAGTTTGCTCATTTTTGTAATGATGACATCTGTTATAACCTCAAACCTACAGACACATCTGAGGCTCCAAAGAGCCTGACCCTGGGAAGTTCATCATCTCTGGAGAGCCTGTCGTCATCTCAGTCCAGTACGTCAGTCCCAGCCGTCCCGAAGAGGGCGGAGGGTCTCTCCCCCACACCCCAGGGGGAGGGAGGGGACCAGAGAAGACTGAGCTGGGCCTCTCTCTACAGGTGAGACCTGGGAAACTTTTGTGTCTGTTTCAGGGCTGTCTCCAGCTCTAGATTTTTTTTTCTACTTGTTGTCTGGAAGCCTGTGTTGCTTTTGGTTGTTAAATCTGTCATTTTAAGCTTATGAAAACACATATTCATCAGTTTCATGTCATGATGTTTTGATATTTTGGACAGAGGGGTTGAAATTTGTCTGTCTCAACAAGCAAATTTCCATCCTGGGATGGAGGGACGGGTCCTGGAGCCCTGGTCTGGTTGCTTCTTCAAGGCAGTACACTTTGTCAAAAAAGAGTTGAAAATCTTTAGAAACATCATCAGCATGTTTTGAAACTTTCAGTATCTTTATACTAGAGTAAAATCTTGTGTAGCAAAAGCCAACTTTTATGTTCTCAGATGACTATTTTTGGCAGTATGTAGTAAGTAGGCATATTTTTGTATTAACTGCATTTTAAAAGGACATCTTTATTCTTCTGCAGTGTCTCCTCCTATGGTATTCCCAGCATGGATCATGGTGACCGTGCTCCCAGCCAGGCCAACAGCAGTGAGACTCCCTCCAGGCTTCCCCAGTGGCCGCCCGCGACTGTACGACCACAGGAGTACGACCTGAAATCCAGCATGTTGGAAACCGACATGGCACGGGCATCTCCTGAAGCAGCAGTGTCAGACAGGCTACAAAATGGCGGGAATTCTCCGCTACCTGAGGAGACACCCAAGAGCACTGCCGCCCATCTGAGGCATCTTCCTTCCGACATGACATCAACGCCACTCGCAAAATCTCGTCTGGAGGCAGAAAGAGACTCTCCTGTAAACAAACTCTCTCCACGGACATCGATGGATGCAACAGTAAATGACCAAAGAGTTTCGGGACACAAAGAGTTACCAGAAACAGAGGGAAAAGACTCCCCAGTTACGCCAGTCGCGAAGGATGTAAACCCTCCCACCCCTCCGAGAAGACGATCCCGTCTCCACGGTCGCAAAAGCCTGTTTGAAATGGGGCCAACCCAGGGGTACTTTCCGGAAGTTGGTCCTGGCTTTCCCAAAAGGGACTCTGATTCGTTAAGCATCAATTCTTCTCAGACCAATGAAGACGGGGACAAGCAGTCGTGGAATCTGCGTGCTTCGGGAAGTAGCAAACACTCCACGGCTTCAACAACTTCTTCGTCTACTCTCGTGGAAGACTCTCGGGCGGGAGGCGATGTGCAGATTTCTCCTGCTCCAAGCCCGACGTCGTCTTCTGTTGGAGAAAAACAGACTCCCCAGAAAGAGGGAGAAGGAAATATATCACTAGCAGAGAAGGTCCTACAGGATGTGGAAACCTACAGGCTTGCCGTAGAGAAAATGCAGAGAATATCCAAGTTTGAGACTCAGCAGAAGCTGCTGGAACAGCAGATGAAAGGAAGGAGAGAGGCTGCGATGAACCAGAAGAGACCGACCAATCAGAAACCCACCCCTCCGCCGAGGAAGTCGTCCACACTTTCCGACAATCCGACGCCACAGATTCCTCCTAAACCAAATATACCACCAAAACCTTCACCAGTGAGGACAGAATCTCCGTATTATGACAACATCAGTAGAAGCAGTCGCCCGTCTGACCTCTCGGACTCCAATGTGTCCAGCAGCGGAGAGGATGGGTCGTCCACGCCTACGAGACGTATGATGAAGTACCCGAGCTCTCCGTACTCGTGCCACATTGTGGACAGGAGCCCGCGTAGAACTCCTGAAATTACGGCAAAGGCAGTCGACGTGGACAAAAATTCCTCGAAGTCCAGCAAACATTCTCACAGATCACACAGATCTGAAGGATCTGCAAGGCAAGGCAAGGAAGGCAAGCATGAGAGACGGGCACACAGATCAAAAGAAGACAGGAAGGCCCCTGCAGAAGAGACTAGTTCTAAACCTCCAACGGAAAGCGTTGTATCGTCAGCTACGCCAGCGTACATCAAACCCAGGCCTCCTGCGACAAACAGCTTACCAAATCAGAGTCCAGCATTCGCAAAGCTCCGGCAATATTTCTCCTCCCCTCCAGACAAAATGAAACCTCCAAAACAGGGGAAACCACAGGAAGCAATAGAGATGGGCAACATGGCCAGTTCTGCTGCAGATAAGCCTACTACACCAGATAGTCCCACGAACTCAATTCGATCCAGGGGAAGTCAACATTCTAATGGGCCTGTGAGTTCCTCCAGGACAAAACCACTCCCACCATACCCCGGCCCACCCAGGATGGGCATCGGCCCGCCACCTTACCCAGGCTCACCTCGTTCCAGCCTGTCCTCCAACCCCCCATCAACCTCCAGCTCACCCCGTTCCAGCATTGCTCCCCCACCTTACTCCACTCCTACTGCACCAGTCCACACAAACTCGCCACACAACAAGGTGGTTCCTAACACCAACCCCAGCCGCCCAACTCTAACTGGTAGCACGTCTGGTTCACGCAGACCATCCCAACAGACAGTAGAAGACAAGATACGCGAGGAGACAATGCTAGCAGCAGCACAGGTGGACATGCTTATCGCAGAAGAGCAGAGACGATCTTCCATGGCAAATGGGTCGGTCCCTAGTGCTAGTACAGCTAGTCCTAAAAAAGTCCCAGGTTCACCGGGATCCAAAATTGTGAAAATTCCGCCAAGCAAACCAAACGGACCTTTAAGGATGGTTTACTTGGAAAATGGCACAAGGATTATTCCTAATGAAAAACTGCTCCAGTCTTCAAAGTGCTGACAAAGCACAATCATGGACAAATACAACATGACTTTACATGGACATGAATATGTTACAGTGCAAACACTTGTGTTGCTGGGCAGTTTATTAGGAGAATGTGGAACTGGGAAAAGGTTTTGAATTTGGTAGGGCAAAAGAAAGGAATCCATGACTATTGCTATGAATATCATTTCTTGAAACAGCTTTACACCTTGACAGTACAAGCAGAAAATACAGATTCAGTTTTATTTGAAATCCATGACTATGACCAAAAATTCATGCAACATGGAATGCCATGATCTTCTGACAGTTTCGTAGCATTGGTAATTTTGTTAGATTACTACATAGGCTTTGGCTCTGTACCTTTGGTGTTGCCAAAATATATGACTTTACCTACTAGATAGTTAAATGTACACTTTTCAAAATGTCACTGTCTGGTGTTTTGTCATACAAAAATGTACCAACTGGTGTCAGTTTCATTGATATTCTGTTGTGAAGAATTGTCACCATGGCCATCCTTGATAACAAAGGGATAAGGTCTACCGGGTAGTAAATTTCCAATTATACTGGATACTAGCTGATTTTTTTCTAGGTTCAGTTATTGTATGAACAAAATGTGCCTTAGTTAGGTTAGCTTTGATACCCACAGGTAGGATCTAGATTTTGAAGGATATTTTCCTTGGCAAAAGTAGAGAAGAAGGTGAATGTAGTTAGCTTTAGGTTCAGAGAATCGTGTGTCCACAGTGGTCAGCTAGGACAATTTGACAACTTTTAATCACAGTATTTGATACAATACAATAATCATAAGTATGGAATTTTGTAATTTGTACAGTTAGGTGGGAGATAATGACAGTAGATATCACATATTTGTACCTTTTTTTTGTTATAAAGGGAGAGAACAAATGTCATGGCATTTGCACACTTGTTGTAAATATGCTTTCTTTGCTTGAGAATTCACTGCTTGAAAGTTGGCAGATTATTTTGCAAATGTTATCATGATTTTGTCCATAAATTGTGCCTGTAAGATATGATATTTATTTCTATATGTAGCTAAGCTTTGGATCCTATTGTGTGTTGCAAATTGTTTTAAAGAGTGTAAGTCATTGGGGCGAGTGCTTGCTTGATTCTCCTCAATGCAAATTGTAATAAAGATGTTTATTACTGTTCATACATGTTCTGAGACTTTTAATTGTTTTTACTCCTATAAGGATTATATTCTTTTCTTTTCAAAATCTTATGGAGAAATGAGATTTCTTGAAAATTGGATTATTCTCTTGAAATTATTCCTCAAAGTTTATCGAAGTATCAAATGAAAGCCAAGAACACACATGGTATGGTAAGGTGATTGTGACAAAATACATTATGACAACATTAATGAAAAACTTCATGATAGATGTTAAACTGAACAATATCATTATAGGAATATGTTTAAAATACAATACTCCTAGTCAGTGACATAAGACAACAGACAGTGGGCCTATGTAGAAATGCAGGTGGGGCATTGAAGGCACCAAATCACTTGGTCTTTACATACTGTAAATGCCTTTAATTTTGTGGTTTGGAGAAATGGAGTGTGTTCAGTTGAAAGAATAGGGTAGGTGGGCAGAAGAAACATTTTCGCCGTTGTTCTAAATTCGTAGTGAATATTAAACCACCACAAAAATATCAATATTGAAACAGGAATACGGAAACCAATCTGTTAAAACAGGATTCCATCCCTACGGAATTAGCATTCAGCCAAATTGAATCAGTTTTAGGACTTCTGATGAGAAGTTTTACCATTTCTGAATCAGGGAAGAACTTCAGCTAAACACTGATAGATTGTCTCTGTGGAATGTCAGAAATCACTTGAAATTTGGGTTAGACTTTCCTCTTGTCATCATCACGCTTTCTGTAGATCTCTTCTGTAAAAGGCCCCTCGAATAACAGCGCCACCTTGTAACAGAGCCCTACAAGTGCAGCTAAGACCAGCCCAGCCACACTCCCCTCCAACAGGGCCACCCCTGCAAAATTCATGGTAGTGCCCACGTACATGGGGTCTGTCACCAGGTTGAAAGGAAAGCCAGTCACTGGTTCGTCCATGAGCATTCCAAAGTAGTCGCCGAGAAACGTGCCATACCAGCCAAGTGCCCAGAAACTGCTCAGGACCAACAACGCTCCTGCATAAAAAATTAAAAAGTTAACTAGATATTTCCACATGACATACAGCATTTTCGAAGTAGATTTAAAGTACATGTTAACGATTTATACATGTACAACAGGATATACGACCTGCATAATGCAAACATGTCACTCACTGATGTGAAGTTGTGACAACAGGATTCTGAGTTGTAATCCAAATGCCACAGCAGCCCTACTCACCTGTGGCAATAACAGCATACCCTAGGACAGGTATTTGTAAGGCGGACACTTTGGGCTGGCTGTTTAGTGTCTGCTGGAACCACCAGTCCCTGTGCAGACCCAACAACATGATGCTGACTGCCAGGACACTGCAGCCGACACGGGCTGACCGGAAGAGACGGGTGACCCAGTGGCTACGGTACTCTGACCTGTAGTAAACACAAGGTCAAGGGAATGAGAGTTAACATGTAGAATTGTAAGCTACAACAAATGTGCTAGTTTGATTGCATCAAATCTTCTCACAACTGGTAGGTTGCAATTGATTATGTAACATTTGAAGTTCCAAAGTAACTGAGAGACCCCGGTTCCAATCCGGGAAAGGGCATCCTGGTTGGAGCTGCATTCGTCTTTTGGAAGGGACGTATAATGGGGGTCCTGTGATTGGGGAGGTGCCTCGAGCATGTTAAAATGCACTACAAGAGCCTCATTACTCAGATCACTCTGGCCGTACTTCAGATGAATGAAGTTTCATGAATCTATAAGTATAACGTTACACCATGAGCTTGAATCTCTGAATTAATCCATGGGTATGAATTTTAATCCAGACCAGTCTTAAAGATTGAGTCTTCCTTATTTCAAACAAAAAATCATGAAAATCAATTCATAACTCTGGTGATGATGGTGATGGTAATCCAATTAACCAAGTAACGTTGCACAATGTCTGGAAATAAACTCCCTTGTCATGAGGGTTAACGTTATGTTGGAAACAACGGCTTAAACCAACGCCATGTGGTAACGTTGTAGTGAACGTTGCAGTGATTTCAAGGACGTCAAAACAGACAGATCCACCCACCTAGCCACGAGGTTCCAGTAAGTCGGGCTGAACATGATCAAAACTACCGTTATGAGGAAGTTCAGATCGTCCAGACGAAGATAGTCAGTTATGAAAGACATGTCTGCTTGTGTCCAGTCCAGTCGAAGTCCCGCTCCACAACAGTCTTTAAACTCCAGGTCCAGTTTTGGTTGGACAGAAAAAGGCGGTCTCCGTGAAAAGCAACCTGATAAAGTACAAAGGTTGTTGAGGGTTGCGGATTTATCGGACCCCGCAAAGTCCAAAACCCAGAAGTGACGTATGAGGGCCGTAGTGCGCAGGCCCAGACACTTGGCTGAACAACATGGCGGCGGTAACAACAAATTCAACCTTTGCCGTAATATATTGCTGTGGTTTTTGTCAATATGGGACTTTTAGAGACGTAAACTAGCGTGTCAGCGTAAAAGAATGCCTTCGGGACCCGTGTCAGCGTAAAAGAATGCCTTCCGGACCCACTGATACCAGGTAACATAGCCTCCTTGCCGAAACCAAGGACGAAACCAAATATTTTTTGCGCAATTAAATCAGGAACCTTTGTGGAAAGTATAACGTTATCTATATTACCTCTTCATTGCTGGTACCCACAACTAGCCCCTTCAGGGGCAAATACACAGTTTGTCATGTAACGTTACAGGAGGGTTGTTATTTTCTCATCATTTAGAAATATTTTCAGTTGATTGGAATCATTTGTGTAAGGGATTTCATAGTTTAGAAATACAGTATTTGTAAAGCTAGATCTAACTCGTCTTTTAGTCTTTGTTCCTTGCAATAGTGAGCTAGATTCAGTTAACATCATGTAACATTACATCTATTGGCCCCAAAATAAGCACAGTGTAACTTAGCCGCGGCGATTCTAGTGGGAAGACGTATTTACTTGTATATTATACAGTGTCTTCCAACATAATATACAAGTAAATACGTCTTCCCACTAGAGTCGCCGCGGCTAAGTGTAACCAATATGTATTATCATACCAAGACATTTCAACAACAGAGCTGAGATCGCTAATGGAAGACCGGACTGAGTGGCACAGAAGAGTCCATTGTCTCCCGAGATGACATCACTGATGTCCTCGTTCAAGGTTCAAGGATCATACCAAGTACATGTACCTTCCTGAGTGAGAAGAGGGTGACAACACAGGCCTGCCCTACTTCACGGATGAATCCTAAAGTTGATCATGATGATGGCTTGAGTAAGTATTTTATTTTCTTCAAATCAAATTGAGGCCTACTTTACCGAGATGTCTTCAATTAACTCTTACTTGGATGCTGGTGGATATGATTTTGAAATCATATGATAATGCATTTCTTGGTTGGCAGATCGTTAGCTGTTGCCGAATTCAACAACATTACCGACACCCACCACGAGGAGGTCATCTGCCAAGGGTGTCATCCCCCACCCCCCAAAGAAAAGAATTTGGTCCCCAGAGTGCCGAAACTGTTACTTACATCAACCACTAACTATGCTGGATACATAAGGCAGTAACACGGAACATTAAGTTGGGCCCCCTCAACAACTAGGGAGTGCAACCCTAGTCAAGCCCAGTCACTGAGGAACTGTCACAAAAGATCGCGTCCCTCTGAACTTAAATTAAAAGAAAAGAAAAAAAAATTGAGGGTAATGTAGTTAATGTTCCATGCTGCTATCATATGCATATAAAGCATAGAGAGTGGCCGTGCCCTGTTCTCGTGATGCCCAAAAAGTTTCCTGACCGCTGTTTGTGAATGCTAAGAACAATAAGAACAGAACTAGTGTAAATGATTTGAACTTCAACTGTCAGGAATACATTTAAGGGCAACATTGACTCTTGCAAATTGGGCAAATTATTATCCCCTTATATGTTAAAGAAAAACAGCTGACAAACTTGATCTAGGTGCGGCTACACTCGGGACAGACATAATCCAGCTTCTGTGTGACCATGGTGTGGACTTCACTTTCACTCAGGTTGACACAGGGATAGTGGAACCACTGTACACACTTGTCACACATGATCATTGGTGATCCTGGCCTGTGCTCATAACAGTTGCAATATGTTGACAACTGATAGTGCTTTGACACAGTAGACTGTTTGACTGTCTGGTACGGAAACATTTTGATTTCCTTCATCTCAAAGCAGTCCTCCAAATGCTTCCTCATTTGGCTTTGGTCAAACACGACTTGTGTTGGAGGAATTTCCTCGGCCAGTGCAACAGCATTGGCAACTGCATAAAGTCCACAGTCATTTCCGCCTTGTTGCCTCTGAGCACAGGTGACTTTGATAGGAATGATGCGATCTTCCCCTTGAGCGAACTGTTTGTACAGGTGGACCAGTTGGCTACGAAGCTCAGGCGTCATGGAGGGATGGAGGGAGTCATACACCGTTATCTTCCCATCAATGGCTGCAGACAGGACCCAGTGATCCCTCAAATGGTGGATTTGCAGACAGTCCCTGGATCCCAGAATGGGGTCGTGCGTATTGTCCACCAGAATCACTGTATCCCTCAAGGCATCAATGAAAGGATATTCACTCCTTATGAGATGCTGTGCAGAGTTCATGTGCTTGTCTGTGAGCCACTTGTCTTCTTGTAGAGTCTGTCTGTCCCTTTGTGTTAGCTTTGTATGATTGATTGTCAACCATTCAGCATCTGCCTCCAAGTTGCAGTCTTCCACAGCCTCCAACTCCAAGATACTGTCTAGCACAGTTTCCAACTCACAGTCTACCACAGTTGTCTCAAGCTTTGGAGCTTTCTCCCTACTCTCCACACTCACGTTGACATGAAATGTACTTTTCAGCACTTCAGCTTGGCGACCTACCCTTTTTACAGAGGGATGTTTTGGAGGCAAAGTTGGCAGAGAGTGCAGGTTCTTGGGTATCTCCCTCTTTCGTTTTTTTGGGCTTCTGAGGGGAAGGGCCTTATCATGTGGTGCATGTGCCATCATTTCTTCCATCATGCTGGACAGCTCTTCCTTCACTGATGCCAGGTACACCTCGTCCTGGAGGTTGTACGTCATGTTGGTCATCTCATGAAGGAGACTTGCACATTCCCTCTGGAGTTTTCTCACTCTACTCGGCCGCTTTACTGGTAGGTCACAGTATATTGGCTGAGATGGGGTTGGTGATGATGTTGGTGGTGATGGTGGCTCTGCTGCTGTGATGAGGGGGCTGCTGTCTTCCTGTGGTGTTTCATCAGTTGATGTTGTACTTGTAGGCAGAAATGTGCTATCTAAGGAGAAGAGGGGATTATTCCTGTATGCTACTGACAGGTTCTCCCAGCTCCATCCTTCTTCCAGCTTGAAGATTGCACAAAAGTGTTTGCAGGGTAACTTATGCTTAGACCAGTCTTTGCACGTGCAGGATGGCATGTTGTTAGTGGAGGCTTCAAAGTTTACTTTGTGATATTGACGACTCTGACTGCTGGCACTTTTGACATGAAAGACTCCTGGACCAATGGTCAGGATGTCTCCTTGGTCGTAAAACTGGGCCTCTGACAGCCTGGACATGATGTGGATTACTACCCCTCTTGGGCGGTCTTTAAGGAAGGGGGGTAGGCTTTCATGGTACTTCCTGTAGCATGATGAGTACGTCACATTCAGTTGGATATACCTGGAATGACAGGAAGAAAAGGTTACGCTGTGATGATGTTAAAAGAAAATACTATCAAATAGACAACATCTGGGACATACATGATTGTCTGCACATTTACATTGACCAGTTATTTTTATGTATGTATGTAAACTATATATCACAGAGAAATATTTCATTGCTATATACAGGTGTGTGCATTTGCCTGTGAGATAAACTTTATATTTCTGTTTCAGCTTACTTTCGATGTGCGGTTGGTAGGAAGTCAGTCACCACCGTTGTCAGCATGTCACTGAGACTTCTCTTCTTGGAGCCATCAAGGTGGGAGTACTTGAGGGTCTCATTCTGGCGTTCCACCCCGTTGTTGGTGTAGATGGCCACCTTCAAGTTCTCGTCTCTGAAGGCTTGCACCCATCTCTATATGCAGCAATGATAGAAAAGAGAATGATGTAGGTTTACATATGATAAAGGAAAGGGACGTACATGTACTAGTAAAGAGCAAAAAGGGAAGCAGGTACATGTGAAATGAGGTTGTTTGAACATTATGAATAAAATAGAATTTAGTGCTAGTATTTAGAATAGAATAGTCACATGCTATATTGTTACTCATTGTCTGTCATTTCATGTTACATGTACTTGCAATCAGTCTACAGACAATAGACTTATTTTATTCATTATAATGATCATTAACCTGATAATAATACACACCCTAATGCATGTATCTTTAAGCCACTTTGTGTTGAACCAAGTCCTCAGCTTTTCATGTTCCTGCCAGACACTTGAATCATGAAGCCTGGAGAGGGACTGCTTGTACTCCTCAGGGGTGGCAGCTGACGCGACGTCCCTCAGCAGCTCGAGGACGGTCTCCTGTACGTCACTAACCCCATGATCTTTCTTCCTCACCCACTCCACCCAAGCCTTCTCACGGTGGAAATCACACAGTAGCACCTCTGAGTCTGCATTGAACACAACAGAAAAAAGTTGTACATGACACCATACATGTATGTCCCATACAATTTCTGTGCGAGCATTGCCCAATATTACACCAGGTGCCAGTTTACCAGGTATGCAAGGCATTTTTGGGCATCATACCTAAAATATATTGATTTAGCGTTGCAGGCTGGTATTGTCATGAAACAGGTTGACTTCAGGAATACCAGCTCAGCTTTGAGTCTACCTGCATATACAGGTGGTATTTCCTCTGAAAGAATAGCAACATTTACAATTTAAAACATTTGGAATTCAGTTTCACCTTCAAACTCAGCCTCCAGGGCTCCGATTTCTGCCTCACAAAAGTCAACCATGAAGTGGGATGGATGCCATTCAGGATTCCATTCCTTAAACACCTGAAGGGCTTCTCGGATGTCCTCTGTTTTCTCACTGTGTGGCACAAATACACCTACAACAGTATAACACACATTTGTTCTTACACATAAGAAGAACAATGGTAGATCATATCGACATGTCCTGTATGTCGCATCCAACAGGCACATCTGTTGCCCATAGAGGAGTAGGAGTCGACGTTGCCATGCCGTCTGGTAGCAGAACAACAGGTTGGTCTTCGTCCCATCCTCATGCAGTTCGCTTGGCCTGAATTTGATGTTGCAGTCCTCCTGGGTGGACCATCTGTCGCATAGAATCTGTAAGTAAAAGGATAGACGAAAAGATCATGACATGTGGGAGACTTAAGAAAAGTTAACAATTTTCTATGTAGATGTTTTCAGTGATGTTTAATTTTCTATTGTGGTCTAGTATGATGTTGAGGACAAGGAGAATGTTAGTGAATAACTGTATTATTTTGCTTATTACCTGCATGTTGGCTTGGTCCTGTTGTGTATTCCTTGTTGAATCCCTTGTTTGCGTCATGATGTTCCAGATGTCTCGGTTCGTGGGGAAGTATTTCCGCCGTGAGGACGAAGGTGGAGTCTGCCCTCTAAACAGCTCATCATTGACAAAGGTTCGTACATGTCGTTTGATCTCACTGACCTTCCTGGCTCCAGCCAAGATCAGTTTCTTTACCTTTTCGGAGACCCTTTTATCTATAGCTTCTCGCAGTTCAGCAACCTGTGGAGTGATGGATTGTAAAAAGTTATGATAAGGTACTGTACATAAGAGATGGGAATTCATGACAACCTTGGTACCTGTATTGTCCTAGGATAGATTTGAATTCCAATCTGTCATAGGACAAAAGAGAACTCTTTTTTGAGAAAATTTTTGATAATATAAAAATGAAATCTAAAGAATGTTTTTGTTATCTATTCCTCTTCCTTTGGTGCTGGCAATTGCATAAAAATCAAATGCATCACCATAGACTTCTTATTGTATCTGAATAAAACATTTGATTACAAGGTTAAAATGTGCAGCATAAATAAAAGCGTGTCGGTAATTTTTGCACAGTTACTTACCAGTCCAACTGTTGGATGATTTTGATGGTCATCCATGGTGGGGAAGCATGTGTGGTATTCCACAATGGCTTCAACTTCTGATGGAGTCTTTGCTAATGCAGCCTTCAATGCTGCAGAAGCCTTATTCTTGCTTTTCTTGGTGTCCTCTGTGATCTGAAAAAATTGAATGGGCATATAAATCAAGCCCCGCATTAGTGCTGTAGATATAGAAACTTACTCTAAGTTACTGTAGACTAGCAATACAGTATGATCTTGTGTCACATGTATACCTTTTGTTTTACTTTACATTTGCACTTCAACACTGCTGTCAACATGCAATTAGCCTACGGGCATGAATTTGCAATCAACTTGTTATTATAAACTGTTACAATTTGTAGTAAATATATCTTTTAATACAAAAATAAAATGTAGGGGTTATGTCAAAAGAGTATTATGACAGTGTAGCTGCTGTACCTTGAAACCAGGAAATTTGATGACATGGTAGACTGTAAACTGCACGGGGCAGTCCATCTTCTTGGTGTCTTGTATCTGGCGATGTCTTGCCATGAAGACATGGTCTTCTAGCTATTGATGGTAAATAAACATACACAGACATGTATATCAATGTTAAGGTGCTACTTCTGTTAAAAACATGCTGTAGACAGTGCCAGAAATTTATCAGAAAACAAATGTATACAAATTCAACTATGTAAAGGGTGCAGTATTAAGTGAAGAAGTTACGCCAAAAATAATTACTCAAGCAACTGGATGAAGTTTTGAAACTTTATCCAGTTGCTTGAGTAATTATTTTTGGCGTATCTTACTACCTGGATGTCTAACTTTCATCAAAGTGAAGAAGTTGTTTATTTCATCAAAGTACTTTTATTACTGATTCACACATTTGTGTCAGAGATTGCACCATAGCACACATGTTAAGTACATATTTTTATAAGTTGACAAATATACCGCTTGTTGTTGTTTTTTGGCATGGTACTTCTCCTTCTGCCGGGCATTCCTATCTTTCCCCAGGTGACAGCCATGAACTCTTGTGCCTACAAGTTGGAATGGCACCCCATCAAACTCCACATTCGTCAGCTGCCAGTTGATCGTCTTCTTAGCCGAGGGTTGCACATCTGTATCCAAATGCCATGACAAAGATATGTGATGTATATACTATATATATTGAGCATATGAGTCAATCAAGTCCTTCCTTTATTTTATCTCCAGGACAGAAACATCAGCATTGGTGCTCACATGGCAGATACGTTTGTAAGTACATAAAGTTACAGATGATTATCGCTTACCACTACCTCGCATGGAACCACACTAAACCAAGGAGGTTTTATATAGACTATATAAAACCTCCTTGACTAAACAAAGAAAAGATTATAACTTTTTACCACATCATTGATTATGTAATATTTACGCTCGACATATCACTATACTGTATTTAAACTTGGTTGCAGTTATGATGGAGGTATGTGCATTAAAAAAAGGTTTGATCGTAGGAACTTAACGATTTATGTGTTTTTTTCTTTCATCTATTTTATAGATAAAAGAAAACAATTTTATGTCATTAACAACTGTGAATTGTTTTCCCTTTGCAGATACCAACGTCACAAACATCACCATGGAGGCATGGATCATGTCTTTAGATATACTAGTAAAAGAAAGATCAGCGTCACTTTACGTTTGGATACCATGTGTTTGCATACTATTCATTTGAATTAGTGAGTTCAAATGCTACTGTTGGATAGAATACGATAGAGGTAGATGAGAAAGATATGAAGTCCTGACTGGCATAAATGGAATTAAAATCTATCTGGTTGCTTGACCTGTCACATTGTGAATACTAGTACAGAGATTTCTATGGCTAGAATTCACTTTTTGATTGTATAAAAAATTCTTTATATTAATTCTAGTGTGTTCTAATGTACATTCTAATGTACAGACAGCACGATGTTAGTTCTGAAGGAAAAAGTATTGCTATCATTACTTTCCTCTTCATGTACTTTCACTGTGGTTTTATTTGTATTATTATAATCTTCTTTGTGTTCAGATTGTACTTTTCAGCTAACAATTTAAACATTAAAAATGTTCTTTGCATGATTTTAACAAAGTGTGAAGGTTTATTTTTCAACAAGTTAGAACAACTTAAAGTGTGTAGCATGTTCTAAAAGTAAACACAACTACAATCTATTGTCTTGCATATCGTATGACTGACAGACGGGCACAATAGTTTATTGTCACTTCCATGTGTGAAATGGACGTAAATGGAAGTTTCCACTATGCATACATGAATAATAAAAGAATGCCTAATACTTGAAAACATATTACTGATTCACCACTTTTGAATGCTGTTTAAAAGTATATCTCAGCAGATCGGAAGATTGGGTAAAAGAGAAAACAATTGTAACTTAATG
Organism: Branchiostoma lanceolatum; assembly: GCF_035083965.1. Classification (NCBI taxonomy): domain Eukaryota; kingdom Metazoa; phylum Chordata; class Leptocardii; order Amphioxiformes; family Branchiostomatidae; genus Branchiostoma; species Branchiostoma lanceolatum. Next base: position 23,062,836 of record NC_089722.1, on the reverse strand, counting down.
CAACTGTTATTTGCTGAATCTCCAAATAAGATAAGGATCAGATACTAGTGAAGCTAGTTATAATAATGATCGGTCAGTTCGCGCCATCTTCTGTCTTCTTCTCATTAAAAAATTGGACACAGATGCAGAAATGGAAGTTTTGATGTGTACACATAATTTGGAATTTACAAAGCGTTTTCCCACGAACTTCTAGAATATCAAGACAAATCAGTACGGATTGGGCGTGTTCGGTATTTCAAAACCTCTATATAAATGCTATCACGTTGAACAAAGTTACGTACTTACTAGTAACTTAGAAAAGCCATAATCACATTTCGCGCGAAAACAGATGACTTATGAAAACTTACCATCTTTTCCAAAATCGGGCTGTTTCTTGTGAATGATGTACTTAGACCCTGTCTCTTCCTGCACTTCTTCTAGATTTCTCTTAAACTCCTGTATTGAAGAGAAAACTTTAGGACTTAAAGCTTGCCGCGGCCGCATATTGGTGACCGGGTCCGGGTTCTCGTTGCCGGTCATGGTTATGTTTACAAGTTAATCACGTGACTGTCGTTCCCAGGGTATACGTACCCAGTTCCTGGGTACGGGCTCAATGACGTCACTCCCCAACTTTGCGGGGTCCGAAAAATCCGCAGCCGTTGTTGAGTAATGCGGATCCTGGTGTTTAGGCTGTGTACAGCTGTTGTCCTTTGACCCCTATCTGCAGTACCAATACATCTCAGTAGATGGCGCTAGTGGCAGAAGTGCACTCTATTCATCACTAGATCAAAACGTGCAAGGTAACTTGAAAGTAAAGTAGGCAGGAAAGGTCAAGAAAGTTTGCAGAAGCTGCTGGTGTGTTATATGATCCATTCTTTGGATTTAGATATTTCATTATTGACCAAGGAGGTTTTAATATCAAGATAAAACTGACACGGCAAAACCTTCACACGTTAGAATTAAAAAAGCTTCAGAGGATTTATTCGATGTATCGATTTATTTTAATTTTTACATTAGTCCGCCCAAGGACATTATAATGTCCTTGGTCTGCGAAACAAAACCTTGTGCACACCTTCGAACTTGTGGGGTGGATTGCCAGGCGAAAATATACGAACAACAAAAAATACAGTCTATCTGGAAGTGAGAGGAGCCTAACTTTTATCGGGAATAAGGAAATTTTCCGACTTATGCTGCCTGGCGAAATGATAAAGCCTTGGGCACCATAAATGATATTCAAATTTCCCGCTTACTACTAGAATATACCATTCCTACAGTAGGGAGATGTTATCTTTAAATTTCGATACCAGCTTTGCTCGTCTTAGTGATGAATCAATAAGAGAAAATCATGCTCCATCTTCATCTTGTGAACAAAACTATAATCTATTAAAACTTAATCTTTCTTGTGTAGATAGATATACGGTTGTGGATTTTGTGAGTTTATGGAATAGCCTGAAGGTCAAAGGTTGTGCACGCCAGGACTGATGTGAAGACTGGCAGAGAGATCCAGAGCGCAAGAAAAGTCGTCAGAGGTTTGGTTTCAACGCCACATTTATCCAGACAAGAGACGTTCTTGGACTTTTTTCACATTTTCTGACTCGTGAAGCTTGACTCCAGGCCTTGCCAGAGTTTTTCTGACAGAAAATCGGAGAGAAATCGGGTTTTTCTCCAGGGTGTGGCTGAAACTCGTTGGCCGGTACGATATCGAGTACACCGACATTCCAGGGCGGCGGGCGGCTTCTGACAGGTAACAGTCACTGTTTATTCCGAATGCCTGGCCAAATTATTAACATTCCTGCGGGAGAAAGGCTTTGTAAAGCCAGCTTATCATAAAAGTTTAAGTTTAATGATTAGAGTGAAGGGGTTTAAACCAGCCGGTGTTTTGTTTCTCTCTCCTTGTTGACTCGTGACGTCAGAAGATTGTCAAACGTCTTCGCGAAGTCCTTCATTCATCAATATACGTCATGTCCTCATTGTTGTGCGGTTCAACTCATCTTTTGTGCCAGATCTTTTGTTTGGTAACTTTTTTTCAAACAAGAAACGGTTATGAATTCTATATCTTAAAGAACATAAAAGTCGTCTAGATATTTAAGTTGTCTCAAATTCTAGTCAATCTCCTTGGTCCATTAATTAATTCAAGGACGTCATTACCTACTAAATCTTTGTCCAGTTATTATATTTTCTTTAACTAAGATATTGAGCATTTCATTCAACCCTGATTGTATATTGTAATGCTGAGCAACTGTTGTCAAACCCATTTCTGAACCATATGTGACAGACAGTTGGATAACGTTAGGTCATGAATGACATTTATTTTTGAGTAATTGATACACAACTTTGTTGACACTTTCAACAGGATGTTGGCATTTAAACATGATAGCGTAAACAGCGTATCCACTGTGCTTTTTGTTTGCTCGTGCCATCTGGAACGATTGTCCATACGGCTGCCGTAATAGTTTACCCCTCCCTTCGCTAATGATTTAGGAAGAAAATATTACCTTACCGGTTCAACATTGGATTGTTAACCTGTTAATGATTGAAATAGTTACATAGTAATGCTGGTGGTACCAGTTGTAAATGACGATGTCATTGTTTGCATTTGGCCAGCTCTTTCACAAATGTATCTAATGTATCCCTCCCCAAGTGTTGGATCAAAATACATTGTTTTTCTCTTCGGTTATGGGAAGGAGCTTCAAAGCTTTAAAGTTATAACAACACCCCATCTGATTGGTTGGATTATAGGAAAATATAGAGAGGAGAAACATCCTGAATTTACCCACAACAGTGGCCCTTTGATTTCATATGCTTTGATATAATTCAATTGAAATGGAAATGCATAACTATAATCACAGACTGTGGGGGACCCTTATTAATATAAATGCAATCGTTGATATACATTATTTCAATTGTTTCTTCTACAGTAATTATCATAATATCATCCTGCCTCAGCAAGTTGGTTGATTAGACCTCAGCTTTTTTGTCACATTTGATGTCAGTGTCCTTATGATTTGATGATTCATAGCATGTGTTATATTTATTCTGTTGACCCTGGGATAGGCGTGGTGAGGCAAGGTGAGGTCATAGACTAGTTGTGACATCATCTATTTACATGTTGCTCATGGGCTTTTTCTCCTTCCTGCATGAAATGTAAATGTAACAGTGACAAGAAACACATTGTGCATTGGTGTTGCCCAAAACCTTTCCTGTCAGTGTCACCTCATCTCCTGTGGAAGCCCAAAGCTTCTGAATCAGTGCCCAAATATGGTGCTTGATGGAACCCATGAGTAGTGTAACAAGGTGGGGGTATTATGATTAAGCCCTCCAGTGGTGAGTCACTAGTTTGGATCACCATGGCCTTGTTTTTGTCACAATCTCAAGTCATGATTATTTTTTGTCTTTAATATAATGCCTCTGGGTTGCTAGGAGGCTCTCTTGAAGATTTGTAGCTGAAAAGGTGTGTCATTTAGCTCCATATACAATAATACATGCATGTAACTTTCTATGGATAGAGAACAAAGCATCCTGAACAAAGTCACAAAACCATACTTGGGGCAAAAAGGTGAGAAATTTTACAGCTGGCAGAATCCTGATTGGCTGGCTGAGTCAACAGTCACCACTTTGAATATATAATCTACCTTTGACCTGTATGATTTCAAGGTCTCCCCCACATGTTATGCTTTTAAGTCATTTGAGCTGAAAATCAGATTTCATGGCCAACAGTTTATGGAAAGATGCCAGAAAACTCAGGCCGGTATTTTGGCCAAAGCTACATCATGACTCTTTTGGCCAGAGCTACAGCATGACGTAGCGTATTCATTTATGAGTTATGCCCATGACCAAAGCTAGCGCTCATTAAGATAGAAACAAATTTTTCATTGCATTTTCATTTCATTTTTTCCTTTTTGATTTTGTCTGAGCCTCCATATGAACAAAATTGCATCCATGCTGTTTTTCCATTGTTAGATCTCACCATTCTTTACAGTTGAGGCCAGACAAATTAAAGAACACATGGTGTTATTTACCTTTCTGGTAAGTACATTCAGATCAATTCGGTGTTAAACAAAGAAAGGTAACATAAGGTCAAGTACAGGTCACATTCCTATTTGGTGACGTTAGCAATTGTTAGGAACTGCACCTGGCTGAATGTACATACAATAGAACAATGAGGTGCATTGAGGGGGAGGGGGGTGACGGTCAAAAGAGCATGTTCTTTAGTGATCCATGCAGGTAAAGGTAAATTTCTGCTGATATTAGTGACAATACAATTCAGTCATGTGTTTTAAATTGATTTCAGACATTTCCATGAACTGTATTTTCCAATAGCCAGTTTCATGATTATTCAGTCAGATACAATATCATAGAAGATGGCTCAACATTTCTGGGATGATTTTAAGCTGCATGATATTGATAATATCACACAGTATTTGTGACATACAATTAGATATTAGAACTTTAGACATATGAAAATGGACAGACTTTCCTCTACAAGTTTGCCAAAACTAAGCCATTAATTCCACCTGTCAACAATGAGGTTATCTAGGCCAACCTAAGGAATCAAATAACTTAATGGTTGCTACAAGCCTTGCATAGTGGGTCCTTGTCTTAAATTCTCTAGCATAGGCTCCTATTTGTAAGGTCCAACACACCTTGAATATTGTTTTTGCACACCTGTTTGAGGTGAAACAAGGGATAAAGACTTCCTAGTTGTCACACAGACAACTGGGGACATGAGTGTTTTCCCTTGTCTTTTTGTGTATGCAGACTCAATGTTTAGGCAGTAAAGCACCAAAACCCAGTCTCCAGAAAAGCTTATCATTGATGAACTGGAATGGCATTTGGCATGAGAGTTTACTCTGTAACAGTAAACCCATTAAGGTTGTCCATTTGTGGTACACTTGTCCTTCTGTACTACTTGGATGTCAACAATCTAAGGTCGCTAGGTTATCATCTACAGCAAAAAAGTCTGTACATGTACTTGAAAATGTTTGAAACAATGAAAAATGATATCTTTCTTGTCTGTACATTATAATTTAACAATTTCATATAATGTCACTGCATGCATTCTTGTCAAATTGAACCTTATAAAATTGAATTGTCACTTGCATATACATTTGAATTTCTAATCAAGTATATCTTGCACACCATTGAATTGGATAGAAATCGTGAACATTTGTATTAAATTGATTCTGTGTTAGAATTATTTTCTGCTTAAAAGTTGAAATGTATATGCAGGCAACAATTCAATTTTATAACTTATATAAGGTTCAACAGTTTTGAAATGTACTGCTTTCTTAAGTTGTGTATCTGATAGATTGTGTGAAATGACACCAGTACATGGCTAAGCACTTGGCTTGAGTAAAGCTGATGATGTTAGGATGATTGTTTTTCCCCAGTACAGACCATGTAATCCATGTTAAATTGGTTAGTGCCAGCTAACCTGATTAGTGGAGGCTGTGGTAACCCTCTGGTGGGGAATACCACATTATTATCAAATTAAGATGTCTGGAAGAAATATGAGCCAACTGGTTGAATGTCATTTTGTAAAGCATTTTATTCCACCCTGAATTTTTAGTTTTCTTGTGTTTTGATCGAAAACCATATACACGTATCTGCTGTACTGGTCTCCATTTTATGGAAGGTGATAAACATTATTGTTTGTTTCATTCTGTATCAGGTATCAAAAACAATTAGGGACACTATGCTTAGATAAAGATCATAACTACAGCCTGATGTGCAGCAATGGTGATGATCTAGTCCTTTGGGAGTTGTACCAGACCATCTCATGCAATATTGATAACTGTTTTATCAAGCATTTGTCAGCCCATTGGGTCCCAAACAGCTCAGACATAATGCATTGTATACAAGCTTTTAGGCTCTAAGATGCTTACGTCTGTAGTGTTTTTCTAGGCTTAAGCTCCCTTTTTTTATATTTCCAAGTTTAGACCTAGTTTGAAAACTACTTCTATAGCTTTTATGCAAGACATAGATTTCATATCTTTGAAGATTTTTTCATGATTTGTCATGGTCATAATGACAGTGACAACATTCTACAGGTCACTACCCTTATCTTAATCATTCAACATCAATGTATTCAGATTCCAACATCATGACTATCAGGGGGGTATACTGTATAAAGAAATGCTGTGTGCAAACTGTTATGTACTTATTACATATTCTATGAACTTTGCATAAAACTATGATGCAATTGATCTTAACATCAATTGACCTCGATGTCAATGACCGAATGCTGATTTTCCGTAATACATTTGCCATTGTGCATACATGTATTTTGTAAATTAGTGACACACCCATCAGCAAAGGTCTTTGAACCATTGTTGTTACCAGTTTGACAAGTGACTCTCCCCTGCTGTGTTTATGTGCAGACCAATCCAATTCGGTATGTAGATAAGTGGAATTCTTCTTTGACTTTTGACACGTGTCGTCGGGACCTCTTCATATTGATTTTGTTGGCCTATTTTGTGGCATTGCCAAGAATGCTTTATGGATATGTACATGATATAGATTTATAGATTATGTGTTGTTTTTATGTGAAATCATAATGCAATGGTACCTGCTGTTCAGTCTTGTATGTCTTTTGTCAAATTGACAGTTGAGCAAGGTTGTGACACAAGTAACAGTTGAAAGATTTGGTTATTGAAATGATGTTGTAGAACTGGTTTTGAATTTAAGGCTCTTAAACCTTTTTTCGTTTCATGTTTGTAATACTACTATAGACACATCCCTGTTTGGGGTTCACAGGTAAGACACAACTGTTTCAAGCATTGCCAGTCCTCCTGAATTTATCATTTACCATTGCCATTTCCAGATTCCACCCCTGCAGACCCTCTTGTGTAGCACGACATTACATGTATGTCATCTGTTTATTGTCTCCATGTGGCTGTGGCTTTGTACTGATTCATTGTGAGCACAATATCTACAGCCTAGAATACGTCAGAGACTTCCACTTGTAATGTCTGGAGGTATTGTTTCCTATGTATGATTAATTCTCCTTACCTCCTTCAAATTGTGTATTTACCGGTAGTGCAGTTTGTTTCTTCTAAAAGCATAGGTCGAGATGCTGTGAATGGAGTGCAGTGTAGGCCGACTAGTATTTTGAAAATGTCTAGTATAATTGTCTGTGAACTTTGATTAACTTAATAGTCAAGATTACAAAGCCTGGATTGAACAACAGAATACAGGACCCCTGTACTTTATTATTCGAACGTTTAAGTTTTGCATGTGGAGGGAACTGACCAAACAATTAAAACAGACTATAATTGTTTGTGAACTGTGACTACCTTTTGTCAAGGTTATGAAGCCTGTAGTAAAAAACAGAATACAGGACCCACTGTATTTTATAATGTGTGTGGTTAAATTCAGCTTGTGGAGGGAACTGACTAAATGGCATGATTGAATTATGCTCAGTAGGTCTGGCCACCTTAAAAGAAATACCACAGGCATGAGTATGTTTAAGAACAGCCTGTCTGCAACGGATGTTTGCTGAAATCTATCAACAGTCTATAGTTTGGTCTACGTCAAACTTGGTAACTCCACAGTACTCCAGACCAGTCAGGAAAAAATGTCAACAGGTGCAGAGTCTGAACCATGTCCAAGTTGAACTTTACAGTGAAAATGGTGGAAAGGTAGAAATGGAATGTGTTGTTGTTTTTAACAGCAGATTTTAATGACTCCCACTGAGGAAATCAATCTGGCGTGTGACCACAGCAAGTACTGACACTGGACACCTCATAGTTTATTAGTTAGAGGATATCAGGAACTAAACATGTATATCCTGTGAAAATTACCTAGGTGATAATTGCATTTTTCATCTGTGCAAATTGCCTTGCATTAAGACAGGTTTACATAAGGTTCTAATGTTACAAATTACTTGGGAAGTTGGAGACAAGTCATTACTCTATGTCGATATGAACTGCTAGTACATGTACTAGTAGACATACTGTAATTCTTGATTTGTTAACTGTAACTTAATTTTAGCTGATTTAACAGTCACTAGTCAACAGCTAAAATTTCATCATCGCTAATATTTGATCATTAATATTTGAGATAGTCATGTTTGTTCCCACCGTTAAAATTAAGTGCCGTGACCTACTCCATTTTCCCCCAACCGCTTTATTTTCCTACCGCTATATTTAAGTGACTTACAGTAACTTAATTCTGACACCCTGAAAAAATGCGTTGGTCTCCAATGCAACGTCCCCCACTCTTAACTGTACATATATGTATCTGAGGGTGATGCACTAGAGATCTCTCAAGCACACTGTTTTTCAATGTGGGGGATATATGTAACTTGGCGGATAGATGGTAATGGAGGTTATATCATATCGATTTAATGGGCAATCGGTGATTCTATATGATCCCCTGAAAATGTAAACTGTAGAATATGCTGTTTTGATATATTGTGGTGACTCCTATTTCAGCCAGCAGTGAAAATGATACATTTGTACCTTCTACCAGGGGACTAGCCTTTTGCTTTGGTTGGCCTACCTACCTGTATAAGTGATAGCCTACCCTCAACCTAAGTCCACATTGGAAACATTCCTAGCCATCAGCAATGTTGCCAGGTTGGCTTTTTGTTGAGTTTGGTAGCTGGAGGAAAGCCAACCAAAACAGGAAGGCTGGCCCCTAGGTGAGTTGGTAATAAGTACTCTTTTGAAGGTAGTAAGTGCTGAACTAGATCAGTGAAGGCAGCAGAACCATACTGTGAAGTTAAAAGTATATTGGATCAGACTGGTATATATCAAACAACTACTGATCTCCATGGTACTGGCTGACACTTAATGCAGATAAGACTGATGACCACACCTTCATTTACGACATGTAGTGTTTAGATAGGTACTGTCTATATGATAGGGAAGACTTTATAGTCCCAGTAACTGTTCTCAAGGACACAATATAAAAGGCATTGTTTCTTTTGCCAAATTAGTATACATGCAGTGCAATAAAATATGTCCTTCAGTCCAATGTATGTTGCTACCCCTGAATTTCGAGATAAGCACTTGCATGTTGAATTCACTTAGTTCTTGTAGTTAACTGCTGATTTTGTTTTGGTTTATGTTATGTCAGAAGTATAATGAAGTGTCGTTTTACCAACAGAATTGAAGTGACAACATAGAGCCTGGTGACAGTTCACAATGGACCACGTGGAGGGGGCCTTGGGCGCTCGTGATCGGGTAGGCGTGCAGGACTTTGTTCTGCTGGAGAACTATCGCAGCGAGGATGCTTTCATCGAGAACCTGCGCAAGAGATTCCAGCACAACCTGATATATGTAGGTTCCAGTTGTTTTGATTGTTTTTAATCATCTCTAACAAACGATGTTATAAAATTATTTGATATAAGCACTTCAAAGAAAAATAAAGGCCTTGACTTGACTTGATATAGACAGTGTAGGGCTCCTCCTGCCCACCCCACAATTTTCACTTTTAGATACAGTATCAAACAGTTTCATGATAAAGCAAATGTGCTAGTTCAAACTAGACCCTCATCTTCCAGCAATGGACAATTGGGCAGCAGTAGTGATGACAAAAAATGCATACGACAGAACTGTTTTCCTGTTTTGTCTCCTGTCCTGAATTCCTGCATATATGTTTGTCTAGGTATCAAAACAAACCACTGACTGATTCAACAGATAAACCAGCCTTCTTAAGTTCTGATATATGGACAATGGCTGCAGTAGCATTTTCCCAAATGTTTGTTGGAATATGGCATCTGAGTATATGTAGCATTTTGAATGAACAAGTATAGGAATAGACTCAGACTGAATAAACTTCAATAAAATCATTTTTCAATTTTGAGAACACCCATCTTCAGTTGTGTTGCATTTTCAGTTGTGTTGAAATTAATCTACTCTTCCTGTGAAGGAGTACTTTTTCTCCCTCTCCTGTATCATTACACACATAATACATGTATAAACATTTGTGTGGGAGAGTATGTTTTTTGTTCAACTGCATATTTATGTGCTATATATATATATACATAGAGCTGGTTTGAACACTGTTTTGTTTTCTGTCAAAATGTGTGAATTTCATATCAAATTTGATATACATGTTAATATTGATTTATGTTGTTGAACTGTGGTATGCAGTTTTATGATCCTGACAAAGTGACCATGTTTGTTATGGTTTGTAAGTCTGTGTGCACCCTATCTCTAGTCATCTCACAAAGTCAACATAATGTTGTTGTTATAAGGCAAATAAAATTGATTGTTCAAGACAAGACTGTCTACAGGGCTAACATAGTTTAAAGTAGGTCCAGTGACTTCACATAACTTAGGTGCTTTACAAAATGGACCATCAAAAGCATCATCTGTGTTTTACATAAAAATCAACTCTTTTCAGTCACAGATAACACACAGTCAAGTGGTGGTGATATTCTAACATATATCGTATCTTCCTGAATTTATGTCTAAAGCAGTATTTATCATTCCTGTTGTACTAAAATGGTTTTGATGTATACTGTTTATGATTCATTCTTGCAGACATATATTGGCCCTGTGGTAGTGTCTGTAAACCCCTACAGGGACCTCAAACTGTACAGCAAACAGCAGATGCAGATATACAGGGGAATCAACTTCTATGAAGCGCCACCTCACATGTGAGTCTGAATTGCAGTATGATATTGATAAGCAAAGGCTGAACCATCTAATGATTTGTATATGATTGCATGGAATCATCTACAACAGGGCGGTCTCCAGCTTTAATTTAAATTGTTTTCCGTCGGACTCATTGTTTGGGAGCCCATGTTGTTAATTTTTGTCATTAGATCTGTCATTTTAAGCTTGTGAAAATGAGAAAATGATATTACTAGTCATTTGAATTTATCAATTTAAATGTAACTCTACGTATTCTTGTTTCTTGCCCAGTTTTGCCACTGCAGATAATGCCTATCGCAGCATGCGAGGCGAGGCTAGAGACCAATGCATACTCATCTCAGGTACATGTACATCATACACACACATGCTTTTATGTTTCACCTTTCAATCTGTTTTCACAAATTCCAACAACTTAAAATATAATTTAGAACTACATAGAACAAGTGATTTTCTAGAATATCTATCAACACCAATGAGCAATTATATAGAATCTTTTTTTTATAGATGTTTGTTTTGTTGTGTAGGGGAAAGTGGGGCAGGTAAAACAGAGGCATCCAAGAAAATGTTGCAGTACTTGGCAGTGTGCAGTACCCATAGCCATGATGTGGACAGAATAAAAGACAGGCTGATCCAGTCAAACCCTGTACTAGAGGTGGGAGTTATGCCTTAATTTATAACCTAAAGGTTGTGTTACAATAGTGGGTACTAGTATCTTTGTGTCATTATCACAGCATGTAAATAAACATCATTGTCACAGGAAGATGTCCCACCCAGTAACTGACTTGCAGTTAAGGCATATGTCATATTTCTAGGCATTTGTTTTACTCATGGAACATAATGTAATACAATTAGGTGACAATGAATGGTCAATGTTTGATGGAAGAGAAAGCTACAGCAGACAAAACACTAACTATTTGCCCTTCTTGTGCTTCCAGGCTTTTGGGAATGCCAAGACCATCCGTAATGACAACTCCAGTAGGTTTGGCAAGTACATGGATGTACAGTTTGATTACAAGGTAGGATATGTGTAAACAAATATTCATCAGCATGTCATGTCATTGGTTGTAGCTTATAGTCTCATTCATGTATTACTCCAGTGGGTATCCTAAGATTTTGTTTAAAAACCTTGAATGGGGATGGGGGTACGGACGCTACAGGTGGGGATACGGATGCTACAGATGTAAAATTACAGTGTAAAGAAATTACTCACGAATGACACCTTATGTATGTTGGTTCATGTACAAGAGTATGAATTCTTTTAGATATCACAAAAGAAATGTTACAACTACAAATGTAATCAACTTTTGCAGATTGCAGTGCATATAACACTATGCACAAATGTAGCACTAGAAGGATACTATCAATGTTGTTGAATGTACAGTAAAATGATGTTGTACTTCCAGGGAGCTCCAGTAGGTGGCCACATCCTGAACTACCTGCTGGAGAAGTCGCGTGTGGTGCAGCAGGCTGAGGGGGAGAGGAGCTTCCACATCTTCTACCAGCTCCTGGCGGGGGCAGACGACGACTTGTTAAAGACATTCTTCTTGGAGAGAAGACCAGAAAGCTATGCTTACCTCAATAAGGTAAGCGAAATGTTTTTTTTGTAATGATAAGCGGATTTGAAATCTGTCAAGAAAAAAAGAACAGTGTCTTACCCTAAATAGACAAAATTGAATGTTATGTTAGATTGAGATCATGTCAATATGTTTGGCTGTTTGTTTGTTTGTTTGTTTGTTTTTCTTTGCAAATTTTTTGTGTGAGTTTGAATCTTGGGAAACTCTTCTTTTTATTAAATATTCTTTGAGACTTTGGTAACAGGACCAGTTTCTCATATCAACTTATTTCCAAAGGGTGACTGCACCAGAGTCTCCTCCATAGATGACAAAGCAGACTTCAAAACTGTGTACAAGGCCCTTAAAGTCATTGACTTCACCCCAGAGGAAATAGAGGTATGACTTTACTATATTTTTATCTTCAAATAGTCTTGCATTTGTTCCTATGCTTCAAGAAATTTCGAATGTTCCTTAGTTGTAACCATAAACTTGTTAACATATACTTACTCCATTATATATCACCATTGACATTAATGTACCGGGTTTTATAAATCCGGCACTTTGAAAAACAGTGGGTTTCATAGATCTCTAGTGCATCACCCCCATGTATACACAGTTTAGATAAACATGTACAAGAGTGCATCATACTGGGGGACATTGGGCTGGAAATCTGCTTGGACGTATCTTTTCAGGGTGGTGGAATCATGTTACTAGCTGTTACTGTAACACTGAAAAAAGACCGTAGATTATGAATATGACGATGTTTAAAATTTTCCGTTTAGGAGTTGCTGGCCATTGTTGCCAGTATTATTCACCTTGGGGATGTGATGTTCACTAGTGAAGGAGACAGGGCCGGTATCGTAGATGCCATGCCAGTCAACAGAGTGGCCAGGGTAGGTTATAGTTGACTTTACTCATCAAATCATTTTGATCTATTTGATGGTGCTGAACTTGGCAGAATGAATTGGAAGGCCTACAATGCCTTGAGAGTTGATCTTTTGTAAACTAAACAACTGTCTTTTATCAGCTGCTCCAGTGCCCAGAGGAGGTCCTGGAAAAGGCACTTACTCACAGGACTATTGTAGCAAAGGGTGAAAAGGTGAATACCACTACATATTTACTCTCACCTTCACAAACTTTAAGTTACAGAGCTGTCTTCTTCATGATAGACACTAAGTAACAATATTAGATGTTGCACAGTATTTGAAAGGGATGATGTTTTAAGTGTTGTAACAGAACTTAGGATAAGTATGATGGAAATAATTTTACAATGAAAGCATTTACAATGTTTCAGTCCATAACTCTTTTTTTAAATTCCCACAGCTGTTGTCCCCTTTGAATGAAGACCAGGCAGCCTATGCCCGGGATGCCCTCTCCAAGGCTGTGTATGACAGGATGTTCACCTGGCTGGTCCAGAAGATCAACACCTCATTGGCCAACAAGGTAGGCTTGTCAACCAATCACAGCTATGAACACCTCATTGAATAACAAAATAGGCTTTGTCAACCAATCACAGCTATGAACACTTCATTGGCTAACAAGTTAGATTTGTCAACCAATCATGGGGTTGGGATTTGCATAGAGAAGGAAAGCCTGTTTTTTGAAAAGAGATAGAAATTCTGTAAAAGCTTATGAAGTCAATGAATCAATAAATCATAGACCTGTTACAATTTTTATAGTATGTTGTCTGTCTGTTCCTTCTTCAGGAACAATTCAGGAAACATGTGATAGGCCTCCTGGATATCTATGGGTTTGAGGTTTTCCAGAAAAATAGGTAAGCTTAGGTTCTTCTGTTGAACATGATTTCTTCAACAGGAGATTATCTGCCTTTCTTTGCATATTTTGTCTCTGACTTTATGTGGTTTTATAGACTAAGAAAAATCTGTGGTTTATTTCTTCCTAGTTTTGAGCAGTTCTGCATCAACTTTTGCAACGAGAAACTTCAGCAGCTGTTCATCGAGCTGACCCTGAAGTCTGAACAGGAGGAGTACCTGAGTGAAGGGATAGAGGTGAGAATGAACAGATGGGAGGAAGAACAAAAGAGGACGGGAATATTGCAGTATAGGATTGGATGTTGAAGGAAAAAAGGCTGAGACATGAAACAAGAATGAAAATGGGGATGAAGAGGCTACATGATTGCTAGTGAATATTTGAATCAAAATTTCAATAAATAAGTTACTGTAACAGTATCAGCACAAAGATTTTAGAATGTAATCAACATAAGGCATGAAAGAGACCAATTGCAAGCAACATCATAAACATTTCTGAATAAAACTGTTTTTATTGAATGTTTGAACCTCATTTTACTGTCATTTTCAGTGGGAACCTGTGGCCTACTTCAACAATAAGATCATCTGTGACCTGGTGGAGGAGAGGCACAGGGGAATCATTGCTATTCTGGTTTGTTATTTCTGTCCATACTACTTTCTATGCTTAGCACTCAGCATTTGGCTAAGGGTATGGTAGCTTAACACACACTAGCCCCCTGATGTAGTGATTGCACAAAGTTGTGTGGCCCAAGGGCTATTGAAATGGAGATAGGCGCAGCCCTATGCACCATCTGGTGCGGGAAAGACTTAAACTTTCAAAACCAAGTATCCGGCTATATCTTCACAGTACTAGCTTCAACACCGTCAAATTACCATCAAGCCTCTTTTGCACACGGTATTGTTATGCTTGTCAGTTTTGTTCTGTTGCATTGAATTAATTTCATTTGAAGGAAATAATCAATTTGTTTTCATATCAAGATAGTAGGTTTGATTGCAACTTAGTTTTAATGCTATAACCCTTTTCTCCCATGGACCTACTGTTACATCTATGTTATTCATGTAGATCTACCACAAAGTTGCTAGGCTAGGACAGTTGGTTATAAATTAATCAGGGCAATACTGTGTATCCTGGGTTAAAGAGTTTGCTCTTGTTCCCAGGATGAGGAGTGCCTGTTGCCAGGCGACCCCACTGATCTGACATTCCTGGCCAAGCTGGAAAATGCTGTGGGAGAACATCCACACTTTGTCAGGTACTTCATTTTGTGGTGTTAAACCCTCTTTTTGATATTGGTTGTTAGACTCTTGTTAGAAATTACTTTGAAATGTCAGACCATAGAAAAATATCTACATCCGTTTGAAGAGTTAAACTGCTCTACATATGTTAAAACTTTTCTTGGCTGGGTTTGAATTTTAAACAGATGCCTTAATATCACATCTTACAAGTGGGATACCAGTAGACTTAGATTGAGAAACAACTAATATGTCATTAATTGTCTTCCAGTCACAGGACAGGAGATGTGCAGACAAGGAAGACCTTGGACAGAGATGTAGGGACAAATTTCAGTCTTCATACTAGTACTGTTCCCAATATCTAGTGTATATTCAAACTGATACCAATATCTAGTGTAGATGTCAACAGGCATGGTAAAAAGGTATAATTGTTCCATAGCCTTTTTAAGGCTGTAGGGGCAGTGGGTTGTTTATGTTATCCACTGTGTAGGGCACAGTATATTGGGCCTGTCCTTCTGCCACCCTTTACCTCCCCAACCAAAGTCAGGTACCCATTTTCACACTTAGTTGTGTAAAGTGCCTTTCCCAAGGACACAACATCTAGCAAGGAATGCCAAGAATTAAACCCGTGACAGTTCAATCTTGTGTCCGCTAGCCTAGCCACTCGGCCAGTTGATATGAAAAACATGTAAAAGATAGAAATAAATGTAAGAATATCTCTGTTAGGATTTGGTACAGAAGAGGTATGAAGAAGATTAGAATAACGTAAACCTTTCTGGTTTTTCAGGAGTTCAGGTTGAGGCACTATGCGGGAGATGTGACCTACAGCGTTACAGGGTTCCTTGACAAAAACAACGACCTTCTGTACAGGGACCTCAAGGAGGTAGATATGGTCATTTATTTAGAATTTGAAGTGTAGTCACTGTCATATGTTTTTTTATTGTTCCATTTGTTTACCTGTTATTTCAACAGCAGTAATCTTTTCAATGTCTTTTGTTTGTGCTGAACACTATTGACAGTAGCATTGTAGTAAAGCTGGTGCTATCTTTTTGTTAGGCAATGTGTGAGAGCAAGAACCAAGTGACTTCTAGCTGCTTCCCCAAGTCAGAGCTGGATGATAAGAAGAGACCTGTCACAGTGAGTCTAAAAACTCAAATAAACCTATAAGCTTTTACAACACATTAGATGCAGTTGATCATCTGTTATAAGATAGAGCAGGATATCATAAAAAGATTCCTGAAACATCTGTGGAACTATTACTGTGGTTTAAAGCAATTGTATTATTTATACCTTTTTGCTCTACAACTCTTGCAAAGTCTCTATGCAATGTCCTTTGATTTCTAGCACTTGTTGTTACTTTGCACTGTTACGCATAAGTCCACTGAAGGCTTACTTGATATGAAAATGTACACATGTGGTGTCTATATTCGTACTCTTATAGCAGATACACTTTGCTATTCTCTACTTAAATGATAAACTGCATAGCACAAGTCCTTTGTTGGAAGGTGATGTTGCTGATATGTGTTCTCTCGCACATTAAGTTTCCTATCTTGCTGCCCTGCTCTCTGCCCTTGTTCTCTTTTATTCCTCCTCGCACCTTTCTCCTCATCAGGAAGGCCTTCCTCCATACAGCCTTGTGCTGATGGACAGGTATGTTGGTAAGGTAGCAACTCTAGGATAGGCTGTTTGGTTTGCTCAAAGACTACTAATGTATGTTTTACATCTCTTGGATTTGTACATGTTGAAGTGTTTCTGGTTGTTGCTTTGTTGTTGACTTGTTATGTAAATGATACATACTAACTTGTAAAATAGTCATGTGAACGTGCCGCAAGGTAGCTTTACTTCACATAGGAGTCAGTAAAACATCTAGTTAAGATCCACATGAGATAACTCAGTTTTGCCAGCGTCATTTTTCATTCTTGCTGTTCGACAAGTTATATTGAACATGTTATCAAAATCAAAAGACATGTTATTTTTAGGGGTGGGTACCAGTACCGTGTACCGGTACAAAACCCGTATTTCTTAATGGACCGGTCCCAAAAAAAACGGTCCGTAAAAAATCAGTGGACCGGCCTGTGGACCGATTAGAAAATTCATAGTACCAGGCTACCAGCAGGCGGCCACATATCTGGTCTAAGAAAATACAAAACAGCAGATTTAACGAGTCGTTTTCGAAGACGTTAGCTGTGAATCAT
Organism: Branchiostoma lanceolatum; assembly: GCF_035083965.1. Taxonomy (NCBI): domain Eukaryota; kingdom Metazoa; phylum Chordata; class Leptocardii; order Amphioxiformes; family Branchiostomatidae; genus Branchiostoma; species Branchiostoma lanceolatum. The sequence goes on along the minus strand of NC_089722.1, from coordinate 23,045,503 downwards.
ATCTAGAAACACTTAAAGGGTGAGTAAACAGACGGCGAGGAGAGTATAGTTATAATTTTGAGACAAAGTGCAGACCTAAGAAATTATATCGTTCCAGACATATATAACGTTTGGAGACTTTTACGTGTGTCTCGCTCTCCAAAATATGATGTACTGCGACACTACTATAATCAGGTACAGGTACAGGTCCGGACCTGGACCTGGACCGGACCTGAATTTTATGTACCAGTACCCACCCCTAGTTATTTTTCTTAACTCCAGAACCTACATTTTGCTTGAGAACATTGAGCCTATTTTCCTGTTGTTAATCTGCTTTAAAATTCCCAGACTGCAACCCAGTTCAAAACCAGTCTGAACCAGCTGATGACAATCTTGATGAAGGAGGAGCCATCCTATGTCCGCTGCATCAAGCCTAACGACAACAAGATGCCAGGTCAGACCCATTAGTTCCTTGTTGATAATCTAGAAAACTATCATAAAGACACACCAATGTTCCTCTCAAGAAATCTTAGATACAAACCTTCACAAGTGGGAACCACAAATAAATTGTTGTGTGGACAAGGAACTACTAGCCAGGCTAAATTGCGCTTCCAGCAGTCCTTCCAATGGTCAGGCCCCTCGAGGAGGAGCCCCAATCTGACAGCAAGAGATTGTGCAACACAGGATAAAGGAACATGTCTATGACTGGCAAATTTGTTGATTGATCAAACAGTGTCCTGGTCAATGTATAGTTTATTTTGTTTGATTCCAATAGAACAGGCTCGCTCACCTTTTTGCCTTTCCTCCTGTACAGGTGTGTTTGACCCGATCCTGATCCGCCACCAGGTGAAGTACCTAGGGTTGATGGAGAACCTGAGAGTGCGACGGGCAGGGTTTGCCTACAGGAGACCTTATGAGGCTTTCCTCAACAGGTGAGATGTTCAAAACCTAAAACATCTTCTTTCAATGAAACAGATGCACAGGTTTGACTGTTCCTTCCTGTTCTCTATATTGTTTATTTTGACAAATTCTATTCTTAGGCTTTCCTTAGCAGGTAGGATATTCAAAATATAGAAAATTTTCATCCCAAACTTATGAATAACTTTGGCTGTTCCAACATGTTCTCTTTATCTTTCATTTTGACAAAAATTGTATGTATCCAACTTAGTGCAGGCCAGTATCATTGTAGATGGTTGTTGTCCAACATAGCAATTATTATCTGTGTGCTTTCACAATATTCATTTCAGGACATGTTTTACTTGCCATATTTTTTTGGCTTTATTTCAGACTTTTGATTATTCAAAATGTGTTTGTACAATTAGATACAAGTGTTTGTGCCAGGACACGTGGCCCAACTACTACGGCAAACCAAAGGACGGAGTAGAACTGCTGTGCCAGGCCATGGAGTACAGACATGATGAGTACAGGCTTGGAAAGTAAGCTTTCATTCAGCTATGGGCATACATGTAGAGAAGCTGATCAGTGCATCATGTGCATTCATCAAGCAAAAGTTAGAAATAGAAGACTACCGCTGTAGAATCATTACGTCTTAAGCCTGAAGTCTTTTCTAAATCTGGGACTACTTGTGCTTAAATTGCAAATATACTTTGTACCATTACTGTTTCCTAGCAGAAATTACATAGCTCTGCAATGATATAATGTATTGTTATGGGTGTAAATCTATATAGGTCTAATAATTTTCAAAGAAGTATGATAGCTGTGTCCAATAGTTAACCTCTGTGTCTTATTAAGTACCAAGATCTTCATCCGGCTTCCCAAGACACTGTTTGCCACTGAGGACGCCTTCCAGATGAAGAAGCATGACCTGGGTATGTCAATGTCTCTGAAGTTGGTCTTCAATATTAGAAATTTGTGCAAAGATGTTTTAAAGCTCAGATTCCACTCTATTCATGTCCAAGGTGTAAGATTCCGTGTCCATTCAAATCATAGCAAATTCTTCATTTTCAAGTCAAGTTCACTTGCCTTGTTGACAGGCAGATGAGCACACATTGTATGTAAATATGTGAAAGGGAAATGCAATGTAGACATTAGTTATTGTAAGGATTGCTACAACAGAAATTACATGTTTAACGATTTTCTTCCATTGACAGCCACCACCATCCAGGCAACATACAAGGGCCATGCACAGTACAAGAAGTACAAGAGGATGCAGTGGGCAGGTAATTTTTTCAACTTATTGTTCTTGTTAATGAGATTAACACTGCTATATTTGGAAGAGTTATCGCCCTAAGATATTGTGTTTGAGACTACCTGTTATGGTTGTAGCTTTTGATAAATTTTATTTTAAGAAAATTCAAGTAATGTGTTTTTTCCAGTGACCTTGATCGCGGCTAACTGGAAGAGAGTGACAGCCAAGAGGCTGCTAGAAAGGAGAAGGAAGGCTGCACAGGTTCTACGCAAGTAAGTGGGAAACTTTATATAGATCACAGTAGTATCATTAAAATGAATTACATGTAGTTTAAAGTATAGATTACAGATCTTTCAGTACTTTTGTACTTTCACAGCAAATTTTGTAGTGGTTTCTGTGTAAGTCAGCAAGCCAGGAAATGATGAACTAAAAGCATAATTTTTTCTTAAGATCGTTACTTTTTACTCATCATCATTACTCATCACTTTCCTTTATATTCAGTTACATCAATGGGTTCATCACGAGGAACCAGCCTCCCAATGGTGATAACGAGATGTTCATCAACCACTGCCGGGTGACCTTCCTGCACAAGCTCAGGGACAGCCTGCCCAAGTCCATCTTGGACAAGTCCTGGCCGACTGCACCACCCAACCTCAGGGAGGTTCGTAAGATTAGTTACTTTTATGTTGTTTTATTGGTATGGTTGTTCAGCATGGCTGCCCAACTATTACAAAGGGCTAGCCCTGCTTACAGACAATTCATATGGAATTCGACATGGACAAAATAACAATTGATAACAATATCCTAAGTACATTAAGACTATTACATATATATATATCAGTATCTACAGCATCTATGATGGTTGCTTCAGCCGTTACTTTTGATATCCTCCTCACAAATATAATCATTATTATTACCTAATGGCCAGGGCTGTCTCCATCTTTAAGTCTTTTTCTGTGCCAGTCATTTTTTTATGTGACATCTGTTATTCTAAGCTTACACAAATAGACTTTCTTTTTATGTCATGAAGTTTTGGGACGGACAGGGTTAATTTTTTTCCTATCCCATCAAGCAAATTTCCATCCCAGGACGGTGAGATGCGTTCTGGAGACAGCCGTGGATGAAGTGACATTTTTTTCCATCCAACAAGCAAATTTCCATCCTGGGACGAATGAGTTCTAGAGACAAATGGAGCAAAATCCATCAGCTAATTTTTACACAATTTTTCTGTTCCTCCCCACAGACGTCAGCATTGTTGGAGGACATGTTTCACAGTAACCAGGTGACACGGTACTGTCTGAACATGTCACCACAGAAGAAGATGCAGGTAAGAACATCAAGTCTTCCCCACCCTTTTTGCTGTCAATGTCAATGGTTCATTTCAAGAACAACCAATACAATACAATACAATATCAAAATGTAAGTATGTTGCCGCCTTGCAGCCATAGGCTGAGTTGCTTGTGACCTTATGTATCTTACATGCCATGATACTGCATCTACATCAGAAGCAAATACATGTAAATAGCCTTCCCACACACAAAAATGTAAATTAAACTCTTAAGCATAACATGTTTAAAGAACACTTTCCAGACTAGAACACCCTACATCAATTGTTTTTGCTTTATAAATGTTAAATAGCAACATACAGATAATACAGGGCAACTTTTCAATGTTGAATTTTTTTCTGCAGATGCAAGAGAAGCTCACTGCCAGTGAGATTTTCAAAGGCAAGAAGTCGAGTTACCCAGAAAGTGTGGCACAGCCTTTCAAGAGCAACAGACTAAGTAAGGAGGTCATCATGTTTTAACTGAGAAGTAAATAGTCCTGGTTAAGTAATTAGATTAGTCATTGGTTGCTGTCAGAAAGATGTAACCCTGCAGTCCTGTCTGCTAATACATGTGTAGAAGAGACAAGCACTGCAATCAGTTGACTTCTTAAGTCCATCTTTGACTTCATTTACTTGGAGGGCTTTGCATTCCAAAGGACAGATTGAAGTACAGCACTTATGACTAGGTTGATCTGTCCTATATGGGACACATAGCTTGAACCTTGCACCTTTATAACTCACACTTGAACTACATGTAGTTGCTGCCCATCAGACTTCCTCAATGCAATTTGATAGACTGAACATTTTGTCAAAGTCGTGTACTGTTTCCCACTCAACAGCTCCACAGCACGAGGCTCTGAAGTCCAAGGTCTTCGACAAGAAGTACCTGAGTCAGGAAGAAAGACCAAAGGTATTATATTAGAATGGTCCATCAAAATGGTTGTGTTAGGAATAGAGATTGTGTAAAAATGCACTTTCCTCAGTGATTTTGTGAACAATTCTATAACAATTCTTAGATCTTCTTCCTTGCAGTTACATCCAAGACAGAATCTATATGAAATTTCTTTACTGTCCCTTCAGAATAAAAACTGTTTTGCCATCTCCACATCTCATGTAGTCTTGACCTATTTAAACCTCCTTGACTCAACCATATATAATGTTTTATAGAAGACTGATATCTATGCATGTGTTCTAATAGCATGTGTGGTTGATGTTATCTGCTTGAACAGTACATGTCTCCGGTGGTCAAGTATGATCGTCATGGTTACAAGACCCGCCCCCGTGTGCTGATTGCCACCAACCTGGCTGTGTACATCATGGATGAGCAGGACTTCAAACTGAAGGACAAGATTCTGTATGAGAACATGACAGGTCAGACAGACTCCTCACAGTCATATAACACATCATCAAAATGTAAAAAGATGTACTTTGCAGCAACGGAAAGATTTAATGCCCCCTAGCTTCCAGCTGACACACCTCTCAACTGCTTACTTAACATTTACTGCATTGTTTTTTATTGTGTCATTGTATGGATTGCATTTAGTGTTTTATTGTTGTATTCAATGTACATGTACTTGTAATGTTGAGTGGTCTACAACACCAGCTTGTCTGCCTGGCGCTCCACTGTGTATTGTCTTGTTGCAATTTTTGATAAAGTGTAAAGACATGGACACCATAGGGTTTCTTTGATGTTGAAAATTAAGAAAGAGACCATGAATAAAGACGTTCTTGTCAGAATTATGCAGATATTGACCTATACTATAGTAACTGTTGATGCTAGTTAATTTCAAATACTGTACATTTGGAGGTAATGAGTAGCTAAACAAGCTTCAGTTCAATTTCTTCTCTGCTAGGGGGCATTGCAGGTACATGAAGTGGTTAACATATTTGCCCCAAAAAATGGAGATCCAAATTTTGTGCTTATTTATGTTTTGATGTAATTTAGTTACTCGCACCCTATTTCTGACATTATTTGTATGATTGTGTGCTCAGGTATATCTGTGAGTGAGCTGGCTGATGGAATATTTGTGATCCATGCAGAATGCACAGACAAGAAGGAAAAGGTAAGATCTGTCTGGTACATTTGTTGCATGTAAGAAGCATCCTCATAGTAGGCATGTTCATGAACATGTGAGCACCAAAAACAAACTTTACTCAGGAGACTCCAATAGACACTGGTGACTGTGAAAGCCAGGTTTATGCCTAATGCATTTGGAGAGGGGAAATCAACTATCTAGGCATGTCATCAACATTTGCCTTGAATGTCTACACTGTTGTCGTGCCTTGTTCCCTGTAACTGAAAACTGTCACAGACTTCCAGTTTACTGTGAAAGATTATTGCTCTTATTTTTAATATTTTCTTTTTCTAAATTCATCAGTCTTGTTTTCCTGTGTCACCAGGGTGATGTGATCCTCCTCAGTGATCATGTGATCGAGGCCACCACAAAGATCGCCCTGGCGGCAGGCAAGATCAACTCCATCCAGGTCGTCAAACCCGGAGGGTGGGTACCACTTCTCTCATCCACACGACATGTTTATAGACTCAGCCACAGAGTCAATATTGTTAACCTCAAGTGCACACTGTGTCTTGACATTTAAGATGACCACACAAGTTTTGGTACCTCTTTTCGAGTATCTTTCTGTTCAGTAAACAGAGTGAGTCAACCTATGGAGGCAAGTCTGCATATTGTCCTAACGGCTTAATGTGGGGTTTTTCAAGGGCTTGATGAAAGTGGGAACTATCGGCTTGTGAATGGCAGCCTCTGTGTGTGGTTTGGGGATGTGCAGACGGTGTATAAACAGTCTTGTTGACTGAACGTGGCTGAGCATGAACATCACTCATTTTGATGCTGATGTGAATTTTTTATGGTGGATGATACAGTGTGATATCTTGAACTGTCACCATGCTATAGGAACTTTGGCCAGAAATATTCATTTTCAATATAATAGCAGAGAACACCAGTGATGTAATAAATGTACACTCTACCTCATTTTCCTGTTATTCATGATGGGTGGCAAGCATTTGAATTGTAAGGATAGTATAACAAATGTTAGTTCAGCACGCTAACAAATAAAACAAGCTGTACAGAGGCCATGGTTTATACAGTCATCAAAAGTAGAATCAATTTTCCCATTTCTTATGTGCAGCTGTAGAACTGTACCAAAAGGTATAGAAGATCAAATTATGCACTTATATTTTCACAATATTTTTCACACAAGATTGAATGGTGTTGCTTCTGACATGACTCAATAGATTGTTGCTTAGTAGGCTAGACCTCAACAGTGTACAGTCTACTGTGAAATTCTTCAGTCATGTGAGAATCCACCAATGAGCTGTCAAAATGTGAACAACCAAGGCAAGGAATACTGGAAGATAGACTAAACGCAATATAAAAGACAGTCAATCATGTAATTCTTTTTTAATTGACTGCTTGAAAGTAAGCTTCTCTCTCTCAAATAGCTAGGACATACCTGAAAAGATAAAGAGTTAGGCAAGTTACAACATGAAAATGACATCCACGGTTGAAAACCGTTGGAACATAAGCAGCTGTGTAGGTTAACGAACTGTGGCATTTTGTTTGTTCCCTTGCCAGGCTGGCCTACACCATGTCTGGGGGAAAGGAGGGCCTGATAGAGTTTTCCCTGGGAGCTGAGACGAGAGTGGAGAAGGGAAAGAAGGGACAACTAGTAGTGGTATGTATTTAGGATTTACAGACAAACCACACATACATGCCGTATTTGTCTGTGGTGCTTGCCTAGAAGATTGTTTGAATTGCTGCGAATTTCACCTTCACGCTACTACCTAGCATCAAGAGCCCAAAGGCTCTCGAATTAAGAAAGGCAATAAAGAAATGTGTAATGATGACCACATTTAATCACTTTACCCATTTCTCCTGCATTGTTTACATGACTTTTTCTCCTACTAGTATCTTTTTGCTCCTCAAAATCTCTTGTCATGAGTGTTGATTCACTGCCCCCTACATTGCATATTTGCCTCTACCAGGCTCCACGCGATCGCTGGGAAAATAGCCGTAGATCGCCTATTAAGCTTCACTGTATAGCGACCTACCCCTGGCTATTCACTCTATTTGGCCGATTTCTACTATTTTCCCAGCGATCGCGCGGAGCCTGTAAGAGGCTAATTGCATATGACCCCATGCCTTTCCCCTGGTACATGTACTGGTACTCTAAGCTGCTGCCCTCTCTGCCAAGTGAAAGTTTTCAGCGGAGGTGGCAGGTTAAGTAGGAGGGTGAACCTGTCAGAGTGCCAGTCCTAATTTGGTACCATCAGATCTGCACAAACACCTTCCCACAACATTCTGTACATTCCAGCCCACTACTCTAATAGTTCCTGTCTCTCACCACTAGAGTTGACAGGGTAGGAACAGTCTACAAGGCAGCCGCCCCGTTTTGCTCATTTTTGGCAGCAATAGGTTTGAAAATGTCTGTAAGGTGCATCTTTTAACCTTCTCCCTGCTGCCTAACTCTGTAAGCAATAGACAATGGGGTGTCAAAGGGCTACTTCAGTGTGCTAAAGGTTTATTTTATGGATGGGAAAGGGACTGTCGGATGTGTGTTGGGTATACCGGAATACGTTTTGATGATTGAATGATGGCTACCTAAAAAAGAATAATATGAAAGATGCAACTCCCTACAAACCCATCAGCCAGAAGATGATACAGAGACCAGTGAAAATCAATGAAACAAGCATCAGACTTTGTGGAGAGTGTTTTTTTAATGTGGTCTGTACTATTTACATTACTTCAGTCTGCATGTGATGGAAATTGAGCATGAGAAATATCAAAAGGTGAGTTGTGCTTTCCATATAAGAAATATAGCATTATAGATAAACTCAATTCATTTGGTTCTTGTTAAAGTTGGCATTTATGGACTTGTACTCCAAAGCATTTACCTTCGGCAAGAAGGTTAAATTTATGTTAGCGTTCGTGTGTTTGTCTGTGTATGTGTCTGTTTGTCTGTCTGTCTGTCAGAACAGGATATCTCCAGAAGGCCTGTATGGATTGTCTTGTTTCAAGTGTCTTACCAGTATTGACAGTTCATCACATTTTCTTTTGGAAGACAACCTGAAATAGATCACAAATATTTATGGTCATGTTTATTTTCCCAATGGCCTCCCCTACATGATGTGATGTACTTGTGCTAGCTGTGTTTTGACAGACGAGACTGGTACAAAAGCCACCTGTAGCTCAAACCCTGTTCCTCAGACTACCCTAGTCAGCTGGGCCAGACAGAGTTAGGTTTCTCCTTTGTTTCTTCAGGTTGATCCCCTCAGGAAGTGCCTGTCTGTTCTGTAATGGTTGAACCCTACAACCCCACTCCCCTCCTACATTGTCCTAGGCACTATGTGAAGAAATACACGATGTGAGTTTCATCACCACACAGGCACACACGGAGTTGGCACATAGGTGCGATCTGTGCCTGGGCTGAAGAAACTCCTGTCAGGCATTTCTGTTCTGTGTTGGTTGACCCGAACCCTACAACCCCGGCACTCCCCTCCTATGTTGTCCTAGGCGCTATACTTAGGGTACCACAGGTGAAGAAATACACTATGTGAGTTTCATCACCACACATGAAGTTGGCACGTATGTGCGATCTGTGCCTAGGCTGAAGAAACTCCTGTCATGCATTTCTTCATTTGTAGGGTCCCGTGTATGCCTGTCTAGGGCTGAACCATTTTAATGGTTTGTGTATTTATCCTTGATTAACACACCATCATCTGCTGGTTATTTTTCAGGTGGCTCCGTCCATGAAGGTCGCATAAAGAGGTGTGGGTCACCACGGTTACAGTATGGATGCTGGAGGAAGAAGTTTCTATCATGGAATGAAAATCGTACATTCCCATGAAAGGACACGTTTTGCAACATGACAAGGATGTGAAGCCTGGCAAACAGATACATGTAGTACTTCAAAGGGAAATGTTACAAATATCTTGTTTTAAACACTCCATGTAAAGGGAACAATATCTACTCATATCTATTATGTAATAGTGGTGGTAAAGTCATGTCTGTAATCCTGATATCTGCTGGCAGTATATCTTATCAACTATGGAAATTTGTAGGAAATGTAGCAGGTGCACAGGACATAGCAACACTGTAAATACATGCTTAAATTTAGGGATGAAAGTTTTTTTACAAAGTAATATCTTGATAACCATTCTTTTTTGAATTGCTGCATACATACCTTTGATATTGTTGGAAAATAGCAAATGAATTGGTGAAAACTATAGCTAATGGCATATACAAGGAACAACTTTTTTCATAGATTACATTATCATTAATCTCTACAGAAGTCTTTGTATGTCATATCACTAGACCCATAGTTTGTAGAAAATTACATTATTCTATTTACCAGATATTAAGAAGAGTTTGCCTCATATTGTATAACATTTGGTGCATTGGCGATGGGCCAGATAGCATCACAAGGAGAGGATATAAAGACTTGAGAAAACATACAAGTTGTGCATGAAGGAAGCCGACATAAGCAACTACATGACAACATAAGAAAGTGATAACTGTTGGCCTGAAAAGAATGACGCATTTTTTTTACAAATATACATACACACAGAGACACGCACACACACACACACACACACACACACACACAAAGACATATAATCCACCCTGCTTCTTACCCTTTTGTATTACATTTACACATATAAATCTTGTTGCATTATTAGATATTTGTAAGCTGATGTATCGTATGCTAGAGTGCAATTATCATAATAAAGAGGAATGCTAGATGCATTAATATGCTTTGATTAGTTAGATGTATATTTCTAAAATGCTATATCTATATTTATTGTGATTATTGTTGTGCTAAAAATTGGTCAAAACCTAAGGCAATAGAAAATGGAGTGCTTACATAACAGTAGCATATTCGTATATTTGTTTTCACATAAGCTAAAAATCAGTGCGTTTTAGAGCAAATGTGAATGTTTTTATACTACTCATACAAAGCACACACACCCTAAGTCAACATGCCCTAGCTAAAATCTCATACAAATCATTGACAATTCTACATTTGTTATAGCAATTGATAAAGAATAGAGCAAACCAGTAAATGATATGCTTATCCATCAAATTGTTTTACATAGATTTTGCAGAGTAAAGTAGAAGGATGTATGATCAATCTAATTAGTGGTGCTTGGAGCTAGACTGTATTTGATGTTGTTTCCATAACAAAAGTTGACCTAAAAATGTAGTGAGTGAATCAGCCAATTTGTTGCTTTAAAACTGTTACAAGCTCATTTCACAGCTTACTATGCAGATGATACGTAAAACAGTACTTTGTGCTAATGATATCAATTAAAACATAATCGACCAAGAAAATTCCAAAAAGATTCTAGCCTCCGTTGCAGACTCCTTTCGGCTATTTTCTTTATCAAGTTACCTTTTTCTTATTACATTTTTTTAAAGAAGAAAACGGTAACTTGAAAAAGAAAACAGCCGGAAGGAGTCTGCTACGGAGGGTATAATGATCCAGTCAACACTCTTAAAATACAATTTTAGAAGAACTTATTTCTTGTACTTGAAGAGACTCTGAAGGAAAGGGCAATAGGGTTTAGCTAGTTAAGAAACGCGTTCGGTTGTTGGCGAGTAAATTCGTATCTCAAATAGTTTGATACCAGAGTAGACCTGAGGAAAATGAACGTGAAAATGACAATAGATTAATGTTGTTAGTCGTTATGACGTCAGTTTAAAGGGCAGCAATTGTAGCTGGCTATAATATACGCTCATCGCATAATAGTCAGCCGCTTTTATCTCTCATATAGTAACGACTTGCATAAAATGCCAACTTGTAATATGACGCAAATTGCGGTCATCAAAATGTCAAACTTTGTAGAAGCTTTTGCTGTTATGAACGTTATATTTTGTCGTGCCCTTCAGAGATGCCGCCGTGTGAGCCCTCCCTTTGTGAGTTCACCTTTAAGAGCTAGCTTTCAGACCTAACGGTCAACTGGAACTTCTCAAGGCCTAGCGTTAGTGAGGGTGAGATCTGGGCTTTACCAATGGGGTTGTTACAGCCTGGCATTTCCTGTTAGTCTTTCTTTCTTTACAAAGATGTTGCTGTAATTTCATCCCTTGCGTATTCCCAAAGATGAGACCATCCGTAATAACAATACAAGTTTTGAAGAATGAAGTCGGTGTTACTATGTTGTAGAAACAGGTTAGATACATCCAATTGCCTGTCCCAGAGGACTTGGCCTTCAACCAAATACGTTACTTCCGCAAGTCGATCTAAAACAGACAGACAAGCCTTGTAGGCATGTAGAGTATCTAGAAACGCCTGACCTGTTTTCTCTACTCTATCAACTATAGTATTGCTTTCATCTGATGAGCAAGCGAATTGAAACATAGACAGTTTTATGCAAGTCGTTTTAGCCCTCATATATCAGACGGTCACAAGTTGTGCAACAATTTTTCCTTGCCATCTCAAAAATAGATTCAACATTACAAGATATATTTTTGTATCTATATTTGCCTAGGCCTGACTAAATCACGCTTCTAGTAGTCCTTCCACCGGTAAGGCTCCCAGAGGGAGGAGTCCCAACCAGCCCCTGGCAGTGAGAGATGATGTAACACAGGCTATATTTGTTTGCATCTGGAACTATGCATAAGTCAGCATATAGAGAGTGTAAACTATCAAGTATATGGTCACCTCACAGAACAGGCTATAGTACATGTGGTAGGATGTTAATTTGACAACGATTGAGTAATCCCCAGACTTTAACGTCAATATCACATCAAGATATGTCCCTGACCACCACCGTTTGTCAGACCGGTGGTTTTCCGTGGTGTATTGGTGCCAGACCTGTGGCCAAGTTTGAGCAAAGTTTGTCCATGACTCAGACAAAAGGCTCTTTGGCCGGTGGCCAGCTGACGTGTCTGCTCACCAGTATATGCAGTAACTGCTGGTTTGGCAGCTTCATGAGTTTGTGGTTTTGGATTCTGAATACCAGGAACCCGAAAACTCTGGGATTTTATCTTGGGCAAGTCTTTTATACATCAACTGGCAAAACGATGGCCAGCTGACATGTCTGCTCACCAGTGACTGCTGATGTGGCAGCTAATTCATGAGTTTGTGGTTTGGGATTCTGAATACTGGGAAACCCTTAGTGGTTATTTCGTGAAAATTTTCGGGATCTTATCTTTGGCAAGTCTTTTTACATCAACTGGCAAAACAATTTACTGCTTCATCTCTTATACACAGTAACTTGCGATGTGCAGACAACCGTATACATGTTTTAATGGTACACAGGCTAAAATATGCAATATGTGGGGTAGTTATTTGGCAAGGCTGAAGTTGATATACAACGTACATCCGTATTTTCCAAAGCTCATACAATGCCACATTTTCCTCTTCCACACAAGTAACTACAGATGTTCTCATTCAAAAGAACATTACAGTATCTGGAAATCAGTGGCAGAAGTATCACCCCTTCCTTTGAACTTGTATTTCCCAGCCGGCTGACCGGTCTAATTGTTTCCGAGCGTGCCCGTGTTTGTGTGTGTTTTCTTGTCCTGTCGACTCAGGAAACCAAAACACTCCGCCCTAACACAGGCCCAGACACATTACACGGCGGATCTTCAAAGTGAAGACGGAGAAATGGATTCCAGAAAGTCAAATAGAGGTCGTTCAGTTTGCCCTTGATGGACTAGTGAGTACCCTGGGTACCGAGTAATGGTGATGAAAATTTAATGGATTAAGATTTTAAGTTGCGTAGGTAAATTTCTGCCTACTTGCTAAATAATCTAAGAAGTCACCACAGAAAATGGGGGTAACTTGAAAATGCATTTCATAGCAAGTGTACGAAAATTCAGTGTGTGTGTGTACTCTTACGTTATCATGTTATATTGTTGTCTTTGTTTATGTTATTTTATTCTGTTGAATAAAGATTGAAAGAATTATACATGTTAATCATTTTCTCCTTGTCCAATCTCTTGTGTGTTTGAAAACACGATGGCTTTCCGCTGTCACAGCAATTCTCAGAAGACGTTACACTTGGTCTTAATTATAACGCCGTGGGCAATACGACAGTATTTGTTTTGTGATAAACAAGAGGACAACAGAACGTGCGTTGGTCTCTTTATCCTGTCACTAGGAAGTCCCGTGGGCGATGCGTACCGTTCAAAGGTCTATGTTAGCACACATAGAGACAAACAAATAGACAAACGTTGCTAATGCGTTGTTTATGGAACGCTGCATGACACACCCTGCTACCTGTGGTCGGGATGATCCGGACCATCTTCTCAGCTGAGTTACTTTAGAACCTAGGTGGGGCACAGATAGGCCCAGTACCACCCATGTATTGGCAACATATAAGCTGGATTTTTGTCCATTTGTTGGACTCTTGCTAACATTTTCTGTGAAATTGTACAAAAATTGAGTTGTTTCGGTACATTGGAAATGGAATAGCCCTTTGGTAATTTGATAGAGCAAAAGAGGGGGGGGACATGAAAGAATAGCCGTGACAATTTATTCAGACTATTGCGCAAACAACCAAAGCTTGTCTATGCGTCAAGTTATTTTATGGGCGGTTGCTAGCCACACAAGAGATGAAAGAAAATCTCCAAGTAGATCTACTAACGGTTACAAAGACCGTATCCAACTGGCAAAAGGAGTTTCTGTTGCAATAAAAACTGCTTTTGCCAGTTGGATACGGTCTTTGCAACCGCTAGATCTGCTTGAAGATTAATGAAAGATACTATACCTTTCTGTGGGATACTTAAGCCTCATGCGGAAACAATAATGAGTTTAGTGAGTGGATCGCATCGCTGGCGGTCTGAGAACCTTCTTGCTTCTCCATATTGTCATTCTTTAACTATTCTCACCCCAATTTACCCATCAATGACATAATCTCTTTTAATGAGGCGATTAATTTTGAGTAATTACCGTTCAAAGTGGAAGATAGCGGGGAGCCTTCTGCCCAGATGGAAAAGGCTCAAGTTTTCTCTCGTTATTTCACGGTAGCCAGTGCCTCAAATCAATTCAAACGCTCGTCTGAAAGTGATTAACGGTGTGACAATTCACGAAGTTTCTACCGTAAACATGTCGGTTGTGGCAATGGAGACGTTTAACCAGTGTAATTGAAGGTGATAGAAAATCTTTATGCAAAAGGCACAGGTCTTTCTTCAAGATGGTATACTGACTGTGAGATGTGTATGGATTGAACCTCCTTGGTCGTATGTAGAGCAGCTATACAAAGCTATAGCGAACCACAGAGTCACAGACTGTAAAATTAGAATCAGACTTCTTGTTTCGTGTCTCATTGGGAAAATGAGTTTCACATTCGTCAGCATTTTGTTGGACTGTATCCAATCTTTATCTGGATTATATCTACACTTTATATCCACACTAGCTAGCGATGCTGACGTGTACATTAAAATGACTCACTGAAATACTTGGCGTCTCCCTATCGGACACGACAAGTTCTGAGAACAGGGATGGGTTTTAAAGAGTGACCGAGTAGTATTTGTATATCCTGCGCGAATCTGGAATGATCAGTAGTTGCTGGGGAACGCTGGGTGTGGGTAGCCTCCTGTGCAGGCCTCCTATAACGCGCGACATATATATTGTTATCTACTAGATAGATAACGCGCGGACCCCTCGGCTATACAACTCCCTCGGCTGCACAACTCCCTTGCCGCATAAGAGCTCCCCCCTCCCCCAATATATATGTCGCGCGTTATAGGAGGCCTGCACAGGAGGCTAGGGTGTGGGATCTTCCCACCGGACGTTGGCTACAAATATCAGGCTTACATCATCTTTTCAATTTCACACCGCCCACTCTGCCACCAAGCCCAATTTCACGTCAATTTTCTGTCGTTTATGCAGAAATAGTCTATCATTTTCATGGTTTCAGCCAATAAACATGTGTTATGGAGGAGATTTCTAGAGCCCACCTTTACGCCTAGGATCTAGACGCAACGGGTAAATCATTCTCTAAAGATGCTCGGAAAAGAATATGTGGCACTGCATGTCATGGAACACTAGGTGGCGCTGTTCTGAGTTGCACTTTTAATCACTTGGTGAAGGCCACGCGTTCAAGTAGCGAGGCAAACTGTTATTTTACCGTCGATTCGGTCTTAAAGGCGACCATCCGTGCAAAAATGAAGCCCGAGGCAAGGGACGTCCTACCGAGGGCACGTCATGACGTCAGCGTACCACGTGATTCTACCATGTCAATTATCGTGTAGGTGACAATAGAGAAAGGATGAGTAGTTTCCCACTCCTCCTCGCAGGAGGCCCCGCCCCTTCCCTCCCACACGTGTAGGCATTCCGACAGCTTGTGACAACAGACGGGCTGGAGAAGCCTCTGTGGCCGGTGGAATTCTCCGGGCGCTGGAAATTTTTCGGGTCAGCTCACCTCGCGACTCAGGTGATCCGCCCAAGTCGTCTTACTTTACTGAGCTGAGTCAGTGGCCGGGTTGTGGTGCCTTCAAGGCGTTTCGTAGACGGTGAAGTGTGAAGGACAGTCACTCACACTGACTCACTTCACACCAAGACTTGTGGCTGTGGATATAACTCCCTGCTGACACTGCTTCACACAAGTTATTCCGTGGTCACCAAGGATACTGTGCCTCCAAGCGTCGCCTGTCAGAAATCGCAGTGCTTCTTCGTGTAGTTTCGGGAAAATCGGAACACGAAAGCCATTGTGTGGTGGTCTCCGGTCCGCGCCCTCGCCGAATTGTGTTGCACACTGACGCAACGACTCGGCCACAGAGGTCCGACCCTGCTTTGTACTTGTGGTCAAAACACCGGACCTACGAGTGGTCGCGACCTGTCGGGGGCCCACACGCAGGTGAGACGTCAGAATTTCACACCTGGGGAGTTCTCACCTGGTGTGCAGAGGTGTGCACAGGTAGGAAGTTTGACGTCCGTGGGATTTGAACCCAACACCGGCGATGGCAGTCGAGTGAATCTGCAGTGACGGAACGAACCACGCGTTCCCCCCGCACTACGTGTTTGGGATTTCTGGGGCTTTGTTCCGGGCTCCACCGTGGCGAGCCTCGGGAAAATCATCGGGACGATGTACGATAACAACGGGCCCACCATCACACCCTCCCCGAGGGGCAAGGAGAAACCTTTCGTACGCTGTAAACTGGTCGTGGTGGGCGACGGAGGGTGCGGAAAGACTTGTATGTTGATGGTTTACTGCAGAAAGGAATTCCCAAAGGTAAGACTTATCATACCTTCATACAACATACTGTAGAGAAGGCAACCGCCTGTAGAAGTTATGCAATCGGCTGTCTTCTAAACGATAGAAAGGTCACATAAACAGTTCATTAAGTCAGACTTGATTAATTTGTTTCAAGAAGCTTCTTTCTTAACAAATTAGCGATGTACAATCTCACTTTCACTACAGTGTGCATTCATATGCACCAACGAGGTACCATTTAGGCAGCCTCCCAGCAATTTGTCTAAACCTTCATTAATCATTCCCCCCCCCCTCAGCCACAAACACAGATTGATTGTATGTTCTAGCTGTCGGTATGTTGTATTTATCTTTGTCATCAGCTGTGTTAACATAGCCCAGTGTGGTATGGGGCAGGGAAAAGACTAGATATACAGAAATCACCCACACCAAACACGCATCATCACCGTGATGTCCCTGGTCAGGGCGAGGGGAAACGAACTGGTTAGTGAATGGGAAGGTTGTGAGTCGCCGGGAAACGGGGAAGTATTCACTTCTGTCATGGCATGAGGCCAACCACATAGCCTCCTTTGCAGGCCTTCTAGGATCACTGGCGTTCATTTGGGGGGGGGGGGGGGGGGTCGTTGTAATGTTTCTAGAGGCACAGAGTTGAGAAAATATCTTGTATATATTTTGAAAATCACGACTCAGCGCTCCTAAAAAATAAACTTCGGCACTCCTAGAAGGCTGCAGGGGAGGCTATCAACAACCTGACAGTTTAGTTCTCGTCAGATCCTAGCTGGGTTTGAGGTGCTGGGTTTGCGTGCACATCCATTCTGCCACACGTGTCTAGAAAGTATACACGACAATGCATCCGTTTGTTGACATAATAATACAGGGGAAGAGAAGAAAGCAAATAACAGAATGCATGGAAAGGGCGACACCAACGCTGGTCCTTCAAACGACTGTTTTGATTTAGTTTCGGAGTGCTTAAAACCAAGGAGGTTCCTTGTTAAAACGTAATTATCTTCGACGAGTACTTGTACTCGGAGAGGATTATGTTTTCGGTTGAAAAATCTGTTGGGTGGGTCTGAATGTATGTCAGGAGCATAACTCAAGAAAGCTTCAATGAATCTTTATGATTTTTGGTAGGTGTGTAGTGGTTGTGCAAAGGAAAGTCAAGTTCGAAAATGGTTCACCTTGCGTTTTTCAACAGTACTGCAGCAGACTTTACATTTTTTTGTGTTTGTATGTAGGCAAAAAAAGTGACGGAAACGTTGATGGATCTTCATGATTTTTTGCAGGTGTGTAGATGTTGTGAAAACGGGGGTCAAGTTCAACAATGGTTCCCCTGGTATTTTCCGTTGGTACTGCAGCGGGCTTTGTGTGAATGTGTATTTGTATGTCGCCAGCATAACTCAAGAAGCTGTTGATGGATCCGTATGATATTTAGTCGATGGGTAGGGTTTACAGAAAGGAAGGTCAAGTTCGATAATGGGCCTTCTAGCGGGTACCTAAGGTACTGCAGCGGAGCTTCCAAATTTAGGGGCATATTTTCTGAAAGTGCTATGGTCATGATTTTTGTGTGGTAGATAGTTCATGCCACAGAAAGTAAGTTCTGTAAATTTGGGCCCCCTAGCGGCTTGTTAAGAACTGCAGTGGGTGTTTTTGTTTTGACATTCGGACATGAATAACTTGAGAAGGGGTCGACAGATCGTCTTGATGTTTGGTATGTAGAGAGCTCAGATTGTGCTTTACATTATCAATAACTAATTATGCAAATCAGGAGCTAATTTGCATAATTAGTAAGGAAAGTTTGTTAGCCTACTGCATTTCAATGGGACATCGGACAGTGTCAGGTCATGAAAACAGATGGCCTTGCATAAACGTACATGTAGGTCAAATAAATAAACTATTCTCCAAGCCATGCAAGCAGAGGTGTGGTTTCTGCTGGTTTAACGCGTTCATTTTAGGCCTTTTTGTTCCAAACGGTTGGCGACATAACGAAATAGGGACAAAATAGAAAGCCTGACAAAAACACCTAAAAACACCTGGAAACACGTCAACAACCAGCCAGATTTATTCTATTCATATATATTGACTGTACTGTTTCATCATCACTTTCAACTTACAACACTGCAATATCGAACCTTTGTGGCCCATATAATATCAACATACTCATATTTTTTCATGACCAGTTATAACATATATCAGCACACTCTACACATCTACTAGTCCTGTGCCACCAAATGATTTTTAACCATATCTAGACTGGACTCATTCGCCCCATCATAACTTCCAAATGGTATGGTGCATGATCAAATTTGCAGGAGGTGATAAGCACGTAAATATTAATCACTCTCCGTGATAAGCCTTGATTATTTGGCGAAGATAATGTGTTTGTGGAACTCTAGTTGTTATATTGGGTCATTGTTTGGGTATTCCGAGGCGAGAAATAATGGTGTAGGAGGGGCACAAATATGTGGTTTGTTTACTTGTGACGAAGTTGTCCAACAACATAGCGCTAGTTAGAACGTCTATAAGCATAACAAATGCTACAACAAGGCGCACTCATTTAACAACTGTCGCGTTCTTCAATTATTCATTGAGAAGATTCTAAATCAAGTTAAACGAACAAAAGATCAGATTTTTTTCTCAAAAGGTTCCTTTCTCCTATTATAAGTATTGAATACATGCCTGAGAAGATATGATCACAGGTCATTGCACTTTCACATGTTTATTATCAGCGCACGAACGCCTTAAGGTAAAACCAAATCCGTCACCCCCTGAAATGCCCTGTGACGAATATATTCCTAGGTTCCATTGTGCAGTTGCCTGGATAGTTAGCCCCACGCGAACGTGGAAAACATTTTTCGTTTCTGCCAGTAAAGGCTAGACAAAGACGGAAGCTGTTGTGGTTGTGTTGGGCGGGAAAATAGTCCCCTCGGAGGGGTCTGATCCCGCGGAGTGAGGGGTGTAATTTGGTGACGGCAAATTAACCAGCCGCATACCGGACTGGGGAGGACAGACAGACGTTGTTTTCTGTCCAATGATACCGTAAAACCTAGAATAAAAGTCCCATTTGTCTTCAAATGTCCACGAAGGATGTAATGTTTTCGGGGGTATTTGTTTGACAGTGCTTGAATAAAAATCGCGAGATTTGGAATCGCAGGTTGGAAATCTGGGTAATTAAGATTGACAGCAACTGTGGAAACCTTGACCTCAGTCGTCGGACCATGTCCTGTCTGTGTAAGTTTGACCGCTGAATGTACTCAATAAAACCAAACTCGCCCTATCACAAGCATGTCAATCATACAGGTGAAACTATGCTACACTCTCTGAGTGCATTGTCTAGTTTATTTGTATAAAACACCAAAATTCACAAATGAATGACTGTGATAACTAGAAAAAGGTTGATAAAATATGCCTCCACAATATAGCGAAGTTGCCGAAAGAGTGAAGATGAGATTCTCTGCACTTGCTATCGCATAGAAAACCATGCATACTAAGATGACGAAATTCTACCGTAGCGCCTTCTAAATCTTCTAAAGTGGCTCACCTTCTCCCCTGTACTAAACATAACAAGAGTGAATCATGTCTGAGAAGTGGGTTCATTGCAATTGTTACCCGAGCCGGTGTAATTGATATGAGAAGGTCAGAGGCCTGGCTACTGACGGCGGTTCAAGAGCCCATCTGACTCACGGTCAGTTAATGGTGCACTTCGCAACAACAAAAGTATGTTACATGTACTTCAACTTACTGATGATGGAATACATATTTCTTGAACGAGTCATATCATTGGACTGGAACATAAGTAAAGTGCATTACTGCATTACCTGTGAGGGGAGGAATGAGATAATAAGAGGTGTGTTTTCACTTCTGCAATTTTACGACGACAACTGGAAGGACCAAATTGACCTCTGAAACCCCCCGCCACATAAAATCCAAGGAGGTCAAAACAACAAACCACCTCCTCAATAAAAGTAGCAGGCGGTCACAGTTTAAATCCGTACATGAAGTCTACTTCAGATAATCCGAACCGGTTCCGAACCGGATCGGTTGTCTTTAGACCTACGGGCGGAAGGGCATTGCGCCACCCGCGGTGCGAGATATTACAGTCGCTCCTCTCATATTTCTTATGTTTGCTACAAGCGTTTTCTGGCATATGAAATAGTACAGGCCCAACAAAAAAAGGACGATGAGACGCATGTACAGGGATAGACAAGACCAGGCTTGAACCCGCCGGCGTTCGTCCTCGCCTCGCTGGCTGTACTGCAAGTCGGCCATGTTGATCGGGTCATAGGAGAACACCAAAGAAGAAGCAGCCACGGGTGGCAGGCCATTGCACTTGAAACATTCGAAAACTTTCAATGACAATTGCACAAACGTTTCAGAATGAGGAAAATATGCTTCTATTGCTAGCACAGGCTTATTAGCATATCATTATCATGAGCCCGAAAGCGGTCCCGGAGCCAGTTTCCTCTTTACACACAGATCGGAACCGCATCGACCCCCTGCTGATGTGGACTAGACCAGGGTTGGGATGTGGTCTGGTGCGGTTCCTGGAGAAACCGGATTCTCCTCTTTACACTGGGAACGGGAGGCGAACTAGTCCAGTTAAAGTGGACTAGTTCGGGTAAAGTAGACTCAGTGTAAAGCCACTCTTAAAAGGGCCGCTTTACACACGGTCCAGTTCTGATAATCGGAACTGGTTCCGAACCGGATCGGTTGTCTTTAGACCTACGGGCGGAAGGGCATTGCGCCACCCGCGGTGCGAGATATTACAGTCGCTCCTCTCATATTTCTTATGTTTGCTACAAGCGTTTTCTGGCATATGAAATAGTACGAGCCCAACAAAAAAAGGACGATGAGATGCATGTACAGGGATAGGCAAGACCAGGCTTGAACCCGCCGGCGTTCGTCCTCGCCTCGCTGGCTGTACTGCAAGTCGGGCACGTTGATCGGGTCATAGGAGAACACCAAAGAAGAAGCAGCCACGGGTGGCAGGCCATTGCACTTGAAACATTCGAAAACTTTCAATGACAATTGCACAAACGTTTCAGAATGAGGAAAATATGCTTCTATTGCTAGCGCAGGCTTATTAGCATATCATTATCATGACCCCGAAAGCGGTCCCGGAGCCAGTTTCCTCTTTACACACAGATCGGAACCGCATCGACCCCCTGCTGATGTGGACTAGACCAGGGTTGGGATGTGGTCTGGTGCGGTTCCTGGAGAAACCGGATTCTCCTCTTTAGACTGGGAACGGGAGGCGAACTAGTCCAGTTAAAGTGGACTAGTGCGGGTAAAGTAGACTGTGTGTAAAGCGGCCCTTATACAGGACACGCTTACAAACAATTGTAAAAGTTTGGCTCCTATCTTGTGCTTGTAATTTTGCGAATATACCTGCATTAAGTCTACCTGTGTATCTCAGCTGGCGCTAAGCTCTAGTCTTGCTACTGTGTGTTTGTCTGCTTTGTCCACATTTAAACAAAATTCCAGTTGCACACGTCTTTCACCTCGAGATCCTTATCTTAATCGTTTGTTTGGAATCCACCTTGTGATGTCGGTGTCTGGTGGCGTACACGTAACCATTAATTAATGCTCTTCAATTTCTAAGATATGGATAAAGCAGCAACAACACCCGTTCAAAACGTCGTTCAAAAGGATTATAGAAAGCCCGATATTGTCCCAATAAAATACGTTCAATCGTTGCGCTACTAGTCAAGTACTAAAAGTACGTTTACTGGCGGCATCTAAATCACCGGTTCTAAATCAGTTGCTACATATCTACATAAACTTTTACATGACAAAAGTCTCTCAGATTTCAGCGAACTACTTGTCTTCAGGCTAACGGCGTTTATTTGAATAAATAAACAACCAGTAGCATCTCAGGTTGGAATGTCAGCATGGACGAGAATTCATAGTACCCTGACGACTGTTTAAGCTCTTGTTTATTTTTACACATTTTCGGTATAGTTACGGGATTATGCAAATGAGGTGTTGCATCTGTCTCTCTGTCAATTACCACCCAGAACTTTCATACGACCCTTCTTACACAATAACGGGAAGGTGTTGGAAATATAATGGGTGATAATTAACAAGGAGACGCGAAAGAGCAGTTTGTTTGTCAAGAATTACCATCTTAATTTGGTTCGCTAGTACGGTAATGTTATGTTTGCGACACTTCAATGTGTAAAAGGCAGAACAAATGGCAGTCTTTGTTGTCATCACGTGACTAGATCCGGGGTCTTGTTCTCAAAGACGAGTGGAATCAGTGGCTGGTTTGTTATTTAATTTAATTTACTCTTGAAACAACATCGATGTGAGATACCTCTGAATTTAGGAGGTAATACTAGTAGTATCTCTCATCGATGTTGTTTTAAGACTAAATTAGATTAAGTAACAAACCATCCACTTGTCTTTGATGAGTCTGAACCAAACTTGATTGTTAATTTAAACAATATTGTGGTCACTGTATTGTGGAGGTACATATTATCAAGGAATCTGATTGTCTACCAACTAACGTTGAAAATTTGCAAGGGGGTAGGGACACTTTTTCATAGGGGTACGGACACTTTTTCATATGGATACGGACACTTACACGGGGGTACGGACACGTTTGTAGGGGGGTCCGGACACTTGCATGAGGGTACGGACACTTTTGCATGGGGTACGCAAAACTTCCCACACGAACCAATCATTATCCCCCCAACGGAACTTTATGGAATACCCCCTGGTCTCAAATGACCCGTAAGATTGATGATAGGATTTGCCATGCTAGTCTCAGCACACTATAGGACTCATTTTTCCTATTGTATAACAAGCAGTAGGGAAGCTCTACATACAATGGCACGAAATCAGATATGTACGATGTGAGGATAATTTAGTTTGATAGATATGCATCGCTTGGTATTAGCACTAAGAATGAAAAATCGGGACTGGGAGTTTTATTGTGAGATGTTGCATGTGTTTTGTCGGACAGGTATAAGTTTGTCGTGCGTGCAAAAATTGTTGTTGTGCCCTCTACGTAACCTTGTCAAAACAATGTGGAAGAACGGCTTACATGATTATTACAGTTCGTCTGGGTCAAATCAAATATAAAGTGAATGGCCGGGGAAGGGTTGCTTTCTTCCAATTAGGTTTAACTCCATTCTAATAGCGCGACATACTTACACACCCGTTTTTAAGTCGATTTATAGCCGACTCAGCACTGTGCGAGGAGAACCCAAGCCCACTTAAGTAGCGTTTTCTAGTTCGAAAACTCCACAAGTTGAGCAGCCCAAATCTCCTCACACACAGCCCCGAGTCGACTAAGAAAACTATTTTGTGTGCTCACATGTAATTTCTTGGAACAAATTATGTAGTTAAGTTAGTGTATACTGGAGACTAAGCTTTGTGAATGCTCCAACTAATGAGTACGACTATGTTTGTATGTATGTATGTAAGTTAGTATAACAATACGGTCTAACTGAACATGTTGTATGTGTGATTCCTCCCTAGGTCTACGTCCCCACAGTGTTTGATAACTACAAAACCAGAGTGGACCTGGGATCCAAACTGGTGGAACTCAACCTCTGGGACACAGCAGGTAAGGGCAAAGAGATTTTACCAGAGTTCATGATTCATAATCTCATCGTTGATTAGCATGCCATGTTATAGCTATCAATTTCTAATCTTATCTCCTATCCTGATGACGTACGCCCACCATAGGACATGACTAAGGCACTTCTCTATACTTTTTCCGTCTCTACCCTCTTGTAACTTGAGTGTAGAATCTTCCTTAGCTTGCGATCTTCCTATTTAGTTGCGCACACGCGCGTCCTTTTCCTGTTGCGTTACAAAGTGCTCACAACAAAACAGCTTTCTTATGATGACTTGATGCTCCCTCCTCTGTTTCCATGTACACTCTTGTACCCTCTATGATGTCACGTATACACGTTTAGTAGCTGTCCTTCAAAGTACACCCCCATATCGTCAGTTTTAACCTTTAAAAAGGATTTAAGCTGGAATCGGGCGAACGTTTAGCGACGCGAAACGGGTAATCGGATAAAGGGTCAAAGGTCAGATGAATACCCGCTCTCTGCATGATATTGCCATCCACTTGTTGCATCGTCAATGTCAACCGACTGCCTTATTCACTGATTAATGAATCTACAACCTGTCATAAACTTGGGGTCACGTGAGGAAAAATGAGGATGACAGTTATTGACTATGATAAGTTCAATAATACACACTACAATCCATTCAAATCCACCTACAAGCATCCTATTCTGAACCATTTTTATGATAGACCCGTAGTTTTGTCAGTGTCACTGACGAAAAGTAGTGGATGCTACTTAAAATGTCTGACCGTTTCCAAAATCATATCCAGTTGCTTGGAAAACTACTATTTGGCGCATTTTTGATGATGTCATTCTTGAGGTACAAGAGAAGAATTTGTACAAAAAGGAGCCGAAATATTTCATGTGGGCGGTACTTGATGATATTTTCCCGCCATAATTGTGGTGGGAATTCCTGTGGTGACACGGGTCACATGTGTACCATGGAGGCACCTGTGCGCTACAGTGCAAACACCACCCCTCCATTTGCGCAACACGATCGGGCGGTGTCCAACAACTCTGCCTCTTTGCTCAAGACAAAAATAGTTACTCGCTAAATCTCTGTGAAGGCGGGTCTACGTTACCCCCTGGTTATGAAAGAGATCGGTTTCCAGGCAGAAATGTATCTCGTGCAAACCATGTAAAATATCAATATGGCATGTCAGAGGAAAATAGGTTGCTCACAAGTATTCCTCTTTTGGTATTTATGGTTAGAATGTAGACTGAAAGTTTTGTTTGTTTTTGTTTGGTTCGCTGGCAATCCCCTCCAGTTTATTCGGTTTCTTACAGTCAGAACTACCTTGGATCAAAGATTTATAGCAACTTTGATCTAAAATATGCAATCATTGAGAGAACAAGTCTGCCTTTGGTCATCATGGAAGGCAGCTGTTAGGCGATGATCTCCCCAGAAAAGAATTTAGCGTCACGTCTAAACACAACACTTTTTAAGCGGCATCGGAAACCGGGTATCACCGCTCCAGGTCAGGCCCGAAGTCCTGCTTTCATCGCCGTTCAACGGGGCTGACCCGGGCGTCTAAAAGGGCCGGTCGGGTACAAAGGAGGACTTCCCATGTAATTAACGTGTGCATCGTCCCGAGTAGGGGCTAAGGCTACTGCGTCGCCTGTCAGGGTGTATTTATAAACATTTCACATGCATTCAAGGAATCCCTGTACACGTTGTTTGGGAAAGCTAAAACTGTAACATCAATGAGGGTTAGACATCCAGGTAATTAGATACACAATACAAAAGTTACTCCAACAGCTTGCTTGAGAAACTTTTGTATCACTCAAAACTGCAAAACGTTATTGAGTAAAGCTGTATCGTTACTGAGAAAGAGGTAATACATTCTTGAAGCTCCTCTATGCAGCTGCGCAGTTCAAAACCTCCTTGCGTGCACCAATGTAGCAGCTTGGAGATTCCTTGTAAGTAAACTCACACCTGGTAGCTTAGGTCGTCTTTGATCGTCTCAAGCCACCAGCACAGGTGTTACATTGCCAAGGTGGCCGCCAATCAACCACAACGAACTCTTCATGCCGCCGCGTTCGCGTATATACTAGTACTAGTACCATTACGTCATCATACCCATCAAGTAAACGTCGTCTGTCGCAGACGTCTGTCATCACACACGTGTTGGGAAACACTAGCATCAATTTATCATCCCGTCACTGACGGAATCTTACCTCCCTCAGTCTGACTAATGGAAGCTATACATAGACAGCAGCAATGTTCATGCTTTGGCATCAATACGGCTGTGATCACCTGAGATTTGACACTAGAGTCCATTCCGAGTCACCGCGAGGGTTTTATAATAATGTTTGTAATCATTTTGAAAAATTTCTAATAAAAGAATATCTGACTAACAATAGTTCTAAATTTTTCTAAAAGATCAAAGACAAAAATATGAATTTATTTGAATTTAATTAGATAATTTAGAAATATTTTGAAAGTAACTGCACAAAAACCTCTTTATTTGTAATAATTTCTAAACATCTATGTGATTATTTAACTTTTAGAAATATTTACAAAAAAAGGTAGAAAATGGTTAACAATGGTAGAATGGTGATTGCCCCCATAAATGTAGGTGCTAATCCAGCCCTTCTGTCTGCCTTTCTACATCTTTAGACTTCACTGCAGGACACCGCTCGGTCCTTTGTGGAAAGCATTCTTCCCTAAACTTCACAAGGATGTGTGAATTACTTTCTTCCCAGCCCTCTGACCTATTTATAGAGATGTTACAAATAATGGTAGAAAATGGTAAGAAATTGTAAATAATTGTAAATAATGGTAGAATGCTGTTACTATTATTTAGAAACCATTGTAAATATCATATTCTACATCATGAATATTTCTAAAGTTTTAGAAAACTTAAGAAATATTTATAAAGTTGAAATCACATTCAAAATATTTCAAAAGTATCAAATCTCGTACACAAATAATAACAATAACTTAAAAATAGTTCTAAATTATGAGAATAACAACCCTCGCGGTGACTTGGAATGGACTCTACTGTTGTATTTGTTGCAGCAATATCTTCACCTCTTAGACGATGGGTTATAGAGCATAGAAAGGCGATATGTCTGGTACAAGGGTATTTGTCTTTGTCACGTTCAACATTCAGTTACTTCCAGTGTAACAAGTTTCGAGCTGTGTGCGACCTTTTTTGGGGTCCCCTGAAGAAGCAACAATCCCTTCCTTCAATCCTCATGTGAAAGTTGCTTAGACGATGGGTTATAGAGCATAGAAAGGCGATAAGTCTGGCACAAGGCTATTGATTGACACTCCCAAGACGTGAGACCTGGCGTCTTAACCGGATGAAGAACTTGGCAGAAGACCAAGGATATCTAGGCCGGTATGGAGACAGGTGCTGACCTCGTGTCACGGTGTTAGATCCTCCACAGATCACGTCTCCTATGGGTTAGTCTGGAACTTTGAGCTCCAATTGTAGACGGTTTGATGAGTTCGTTTGAATGATAATGTTTTGTAACGACAATCACAGTGCGTTATCACTGTTGTGCGCCCGTAGGATCAACCCTTGTTCCAAAGCCTTGCTTCTGATTTTTCTGACAATATCTCTGGTTGAATGCTGCACCTGTTGCCGACCAATCCCATACTTGAACACACAATGAGTACTGGTGTATCAATGGAGATGTCGTCTTCTCTAATCACCAACCAGATAAGTTTTGACACTGTATTTTCTATTCGTGTTGAGAGAAAAGTTTTGTCCAAGAGTAAGGCTTTTCAGGGTACGCACTCTACGGCCCATTCTAACACTATATTTGTTACCTCTCACGTGAAATTTGTTATTGTAAGACTTAGGAGACATCGGATGCATGGGAACATTTCCATTGGTAGTAAAGCTTTAGCGGAGACATCAGACGAAGCTAGCGTAAGGCGAATCTTTCAAACTGGGGTGTGAAGCGATTACGACTGAGAGAAAGGAAACAAGCCGGTAGTTGTATAGGAACAGGACCACCTTTGTGTGTGACCAGTATTTATATCTGTGTCAGTGAAAATTCTAAGCGTCAGGTGAAGACTTCAAAGCTACCGTTGCGAGTTCACAGTAGCTTGTATTGAGTCTCACCGCCCAGCGTGACGGAAGAGAAAGGGGAGAGGGTATGGATGACGTACCGAGTGTGGTGGTATTAGATGGTTTCCGGTGACGCTACGTCCATGCGTGGCCTCGTTCGCTCAGACCCCTGTAGTGCCTAGTGGCACATAGGGCAGCAAATGTCCTTGCTGTTTCAGTAGCAGGGTATATTTTCACAGGGAGGGGTTGCTAGCCCCTCCTGTCCTCGAGGCACCTCCTAGATCCTCGAACACGGGACACCGATTTTACGTTCCATCCGAAAGACGGGTGCAGCCCAAACCGAAATGCCCTGACCCAGGATTAAACCGGGGTCTCCCAGTTAGCGACTAATTGGGCTCAACTGTACGGCTGCTACCAGTTGGGCTATAGGGGCATCCATCCATGTGTGGCTTACAAATAATGTGTGGCTGACAACTCACTAAAAAAATATTGAAGAAATCGATATATCGATGTGTGCAAAACTAGCTGCGCACTATTGCATATTCCGAATTCAGCTTGTCCCATTTCCCTATCGAACAGAGACAGCAGTGGGTATTAAATCATCTATAATTTACCGTTGAATGGTGAAAATGTCCCTGAACTATTGAGTAAGTGGAGTTGAATTGCCGATTTGCAAACGATTCCGTTGGCATATCTAGGCCAAGCATGTTCAGAAATTGGTGGATCAATCATTTCTCATAAATGATGAATATGAATTTGGTAAGGACCTCTGAACTAAGGAGGAAAATGATGCACATGTTAAATGTCGTTTTGTGTGGTATGTTTTTCTGGCACATGACGCATTTTCCATATCAACAGTTGTAACGTTAGCATGGTTACAGCGTATCCTTTAACGCTTTTCTTAATTAGGACCAGGTTTACCATTCGGCTCAGCTGAGTCAACTGCTTGCTTTTCTTGCAATGGTGGCATAAGGTTAAATTCCTGTGGTATGTTCTTAAGTCACGTTCCAGACGGCGCTGAAAGTTGTCACTCCTCCAGGCACACCCTTCTTCCTCAAGACGCATTGATTTCAACGAAACCTCCCGTACTAGTGACGTCGAGTCGCTCATCTGTAAATTAACACAGTCGATTATTTGGTCGACGTTTTCATCTGTAAACATGGCCAATTATTTGGTTAACGTTTAAAGCTTCCATCAGCATGTATCGGTGCAATGTGCATACCGAATAAGGACATGTGTAGTGTACATATCGAAAAGAATCCGACGATATGGCAGCAGTGTGACGATTTGGAAACAAGAAGTCAAGAACGGGTTCTTTTCAACCTCCTTTGAGAATCTGGTGCGTAACCAAGATCCACCACTAATCCTAGATGGTAGGCACTCACAGATCACAAGTGTCAACTGTACACGTGTCCGTATTTACCCTCTACTCCCTCTAGATATAACATTGCGAGGTATATTACACCTGGAAACACGGAGAATCCATTGGTAGAACTTCGGGAGGTTTTGATTGGCATAAAGTATGACCGTTTTTTCGTAAAAAGAAAATATTGTCTCCACGTTGAGAGACATCGCTCTGTGACATTTGAGATGGGAAGATAGAAATGTCACGTCGTGGGTATAGTTTGGCCACATAGTAAGGGGTAGTATATCTCGTACCAACAGGTGTCGAGATGACTCTCGTGTTTTCTCGCGTGACAGGGGATTAAGGCGTGACGACAGACGATGTTACCGCCAATATCCCCCCGGTAATCTCAGGAATTCTCACATCTGGTTTGAGGCGTCTCCGCCGGTTTAGTTTCTTCAAGTTGAACTCATCTTCCCTACAGGTGACACGTACAGAAAAGCATCCTGACATTTTTTCCAAGACACTGAAGAAAGTTGGTTTATGTCTGCGAGAAAGATGCAAGAAAACGGACGCTTTTGGTAGATAGCATTGCCCCCATTCCCATGATATCTACCACGTCTAAGCACGACTGGCTGACTAAATGTACCCCCGCCGTCTTTGCAAATGGGAAGTTTTTGGTGAAACCACAAGGAGTGGAGTCATCAATTCGCATTTGACAATATCTTCATAGCAACACACCTTAATACTAGAATGGCAACATTTTCTGGAAAATGCAGAATATTCCCCTTCCATTACCTACACCTCAAATATGACATCCTTAGCATTGACTGTAAGGATATTGCCAAGTTTCTGCATACATTATGCAAAGGAGGTCGGCATTAGCATATAGCATCTCAAATATGACATCCGTTATGATCCGTAGCTTTTATGGTAAGGGATATGCATAAATTATGCATAAATTATGCATAATGCACTCATTAGCATAATGTATGGCCAGGTTTTCTGGCCTTTCCTAAAGGTACCTGCATCTCAAATATGACATCCGTAGCCTTTACAGTAAGCTAAATACAAGTTTATGCATAAATTATGCAAATGAGGTCTGCATTAGCATAATTTTTATACAGATGTGTTCACCTCTCCTAAAGGTACCTACATCTGAGATATGACATCCGTAGCATTTACGGTAAGGGATATGCATAAATTATGCAAACGAGGCCCTCATTAGCATAATTTATGGCCAGGTTTTGTGACCCTTCGTAATGGTACCTACATCTCAAATATGACATCTGTAGCTTTTACGGTAAGGGAAATACAAGTTTCTGCATAAATTATGCAAATGAGGTCCTCATTAGCATAATTTATTGTCAGGTGTATTCACCTTTCCTAAAGGTACCTACATCTCAAATATGACATCTGTAGCTTTTACGGTAAAGGAAATACAACTTTATGCATAGATTATGCAAATTAGGTCCTCATTAGCATAATTTATGTCCAGGTGTGTTCACCTTTCCTATAGGTACCTACATCTCAAATATGACATCTGTAGCTTTTACGGTAATGGAAATACAAGTTTCTGCATAAATTATGCAAATGAGGTCCTCATTAGCATAATTTATTGTCAGGTGTATTCACCTTTTCTGAAGGTACCTACATCTCAAATATGACATCTGTAGCTTTTACGGTAAGGGAAATACAAGTTTCTGCATAAATTATGCAAATGAGGTCCGCATTAGCATAATTTAATGTCAGGTGTATTCACCTTTCCTATAGGTACCTACATCTCAAATATGACATCTGTAGCTTTTACGGTAAGGGAAATACAAGTTTCTGCATAAATTATGCAAATGAGGTCCTCATTAGCATAATTTATTGTCAGGTGTATTCACCTTTCCTATAGGTACCTACATCTCAAATATAACATCCGTACATTGTAACATAAGGTACATATGACTTTCTGCAATACCATTACTAGAGCTACCACCGCACATCTACTTGGTTTTTGGCAGAAGAAGAAGAAGAAGAAAGAAGAAGAAAGAAGAAGAAGAACAGGCAAGCAAAAACAATATATCCCCCTTCCCACTGGAAGGGGAATATAAAAATGCTATAGTATATTTACTGCAGCTCTACCCTGTATTTCATTTCAATCACACCTTATGGTCCTAAAAACATTCAAACAATGGAGAGTAAAAAAATGAAAGAAAATCAGATACTCTGTCGTTTTTATGACTTCGGTGACCTATTCAAATTATAGCAATAATGACAAGTATTTCAATGATAATGACAGATTTAGGAGACCATTTACGTCAGTATAAACTCTGAATACCTGTCGTAAAATGTCACCTGGGGATGTTTACACATTGACGTCACGACAAGACCGTATCCAGGCCATACCTGTGTAGTCTGTGTAGGACAGAGAGACAAAAAACATAGCCCCGGGGAGGGAAGGGTTCGCTGGAGAGGAAAGTTCACACAGGTGAAATAGCACAACTGTCACTGTAGCTTCTCTCCAACAAACAATAGCGGGGTAAATCATTTGGAAAGAGATCCTTGAATCGTGGTGGCGCATGTGATACTGAGCATGCGGGGGGCACGGATCTTTCGCTGCCGACTGCACGTTGGGCATTTTCTTCCAAACGCAGAGGATAACTAGAGTTCAACAAACAAACAAACAAACAAACAAACACAAACAGGTTAGTCCAGCCTCCTTGGTTAGTCTTATGCGTGCTGTTTGGAGAAGACTTCTAATCAGTGGCCCATGACATTTCGTTTTGAGCTAGAGCAAAATTAACAAAAAGGATGATGATACTGCTTTCGGGAGGGTTCAATGATTTCAAGTATTACTATATTCACTGTCACATCTATTGCTGACCGGTTGCCCACATCAAACAGAGAATGGCATATTGCCTTCGCCATCTTACATATTGACAGACAAGCCGACAGGAATGCCCGAACTCACGGTCGGCCTCGCTCGAGAGCTCGTCAATCGGCGCCATCACAACACGGCAAACTTTAGAGCGTTCTAGAGTCTAAACCTAGGCATGGGGCAACAGGGCAGAGATATAACACTCTCGCCCGGACCTGTCAACGAGCCCGCAGAGTAGGGAACCGGATAGTCTTGTCTGTACACAGATATGGTGGTCTCATAACTCAGCTAGCATTGCTTAGAAATGAGACCAAGAAATCTAACGCAAAATGCAGCCAAGATTTTGCGATACTAGAAATTTGAAATACTTGTTTCGGTACAGTTTGAACTTTAAAAAATACTGTCAGGTCTCAAACTAGTTGATAAGTTGTGTTTAGCTATTTGTGTTATATAATTTCTTTTTTGTGTGTCTAAAGAAATTATGTAACACAAATCATCCAAACTATGGGATGCAAATTTTGCAACAAATTCTGACAAAGTTGTTGCGTGCTGTTCACTGCTCAAGCTCAAGCGGACGTGAACTTGGTGTTCCACAGCCATGACGTCATAATCAGACGACAGGGGACTACTAGTTTCCGGCAAATCTCCAAAGGTCATTAACGTCAGAGGATGTGGCTTGTGGTCTGGTTTGTTACTTACGTAAAGTAAACAAAACCCAACCGGAGACAGCAAGGAACGTCGCAATAAACAAATACTCTCCTTCCTTCTTATTCCTCATGCCATTTTAGATGTCTATTCATGATACAGTCAGAGACTTCCGATACAACTTTGTCGTGAATGCCATATTGTTTACCAATAGACGCTCAAATCACTTCTGTATCCTTCTATCAATATTTATGTACATTAACCACAGAAAGAAACCCTGTTGTTATACACAAATGCATCTGTATACACGGACATTCTTGGAGTTTGTGGAGTGCGTTTGAGTTCAGCATTGTAGCAAATAGCACATACGACACGTTACTATGTAAAAGATGTCTAGTATGGTTTTAAAAGGTTTGTTTCCCCACCATATAATTGTCTCCTGTGGTGGTTATTTTACATATAACGCATTCAAAAAATCTATGAAACTAGGTCATGGCAAGCCATTTATCCCGACATGTAGTGGAAGCCTGTAATCATCCATTGTAGGCGGTGTCTTGTTGCAGTGGGGAGGGGGGTATATAGGCCTTTAATCGGTATGGCATTGATGGAATGTTTTCGTTTGCAGACGATTCAAGCCGTCCATTGTTCACTTTACTCTTTCAAATCGATTTTCTTGCAAAGGATTTACCTGGGCCAATGGAGAACATCCATCTATACACCCATTAACCTAGCTGTCTTCAATCTTAACGTTGTGATCTTGTCCATGGGTACTAAAAAGCGGGCAGGAAGACTCAAGTGTTGCAATAGAATTGAAGAAAGTGACGGTACAGTTTTTTAAAAACCTTTTAAGACTGTGATCCGTAATGGTACGTCCCAAGGTTTCTGCCCCATGATTTTGCCGCGTGTTTCTCTATAATCCCTGGGCTTGACAGACTATCCACAACCTAACACAAGGTTCCAGTTGCACTGTTATATACAGTACACCTTTCTTCGGACTCCTTGGTTAACCATTAAAGGCTTTTGACTAAATTATCTACTAGGAAAATACAGGACATCTTGGTTGGGACTGCAGTTGTCTTTCGGAAGGGACATAAAATGGGGTCCCGTGTTGGAGGAGGTGCCTCAAGCACGTTAAAGGGGAAGGACTAGCAACCTCTCTCTGTAAAAATATAGCCTGCTACAGAAAGAAATGTGCCACTAGGCACTACACGGGTGAACAACAACAAATATAGGGAGGGAATAATGTAATGTGACTGACGCACTTCAAGTTTTTCTGTCTATCCCGCTTTCTTCCTTTGCATTCTCTTTTTCCCCATTTGAATGATATATAATGCATCGATTTTTGTACGGTATTAGATATGGATGCTGAGATTTCCTTTCTTGATTCCCGTTAACTTAGAACTCTCTATAAAACAAAGCAATGTGTGACATAAAGTGATTTTTTTACTGCTTTATTTTCAAGGTCAAGAAGACTACGATCGGCTGAGACCGCTGTCCTACAATGATGCTGACGTCATCATCATCTGTTTCGACGTGTCGTCACAGGCTAGTTTCGAGAACGTCGAAGTTCGGGTGAGTGGGATGGAGGGAATAGTTAAATATGAAAATGAGGAGCTGAGGAAGGGAGAGAAAATATCAGGAGAGTGAGGAGAGGAAAAGAGCAGGAAATATTTTATCAACTAAAATCAACCTGAGCTCAGTAACATATCAGACTGCATACTAAAAGAGAGCAGATCAGCGTACCCTTTATGTGCTTTTCTGTACTCGCACTCTTTTACTGAAATGATTGGACAATTATTCCGCACGTCCTGTGTATTCATCTGACTTCTCGCGAGATTTATGACGTCAAAGGTACCGCCGTAATGACAGGGGTTACAGGTGATGGCATCTAGATGGGTCTGCCAATCAATGGGGATAGAAAGGTCACTCCAACCCTGAAAAGGTGAAAATAACCCTGTAAACTGACCATTAGTGACAGATATTGGCCCGCGGCCGGTTGTCTATCACTAGAACCGATGATGTGACCATTCCGGTTTCCGTTCTAGCCTTCCTTGCCTCAAACAGTGTTGGGAACAATCTGTTGGCTATCTTTCAGGTTTTGGACGTTTTTTTCTTCTACAAGACTTAAAACAAGGCTTGAGGATATTTCTTTAGCTGACGATTTTAGAAATGATTCGATATCAAGATACATATCAAGTGGTAAAGTGAATAAGCATTTGCAGCCCTCTGGCAAAAAAGTTCCGCACTGAACAGTAAATAAATCTGTCCAGAAAGATCGGAGCGAGCGTAACCCAATCCTGTAAATGGAATGTTCAGTCATAATAGTGATGCCCTCTTGTTGAAGGACTTCCGAGGCAAAGCTTGACATAAATACAACATATTTTCTGACAGGTATTTGGGTCAAAGTAATTTGTTCTGCTCGTTTGGAATACACCATTTCGTGTGTTGTTCCGAATCGGCGGCGTTAAAATTCCACGGTTAGTTTTACTACAAATCTACAAGTGCCGGATGTCTGCAAATGCACCTGTTCTCCATTAGAGATGGGTGGAATAATAAAGCTAGCTCAAAGTTGACGTTAGGGTTCACAGCTAGAGTGTGTGGGGGCATTTCGTCTTCGACAAACATCACACGTCTTGCTTTTTGTTTATTTTTCGACAACCCAGTGCATTGCTTGTACCTCCTATGTCATATAGGAAGAGATATACATAGTATTACGCGTTGTGTTCAAGTCAAAGTCGTGATTCGTGGCAATATCTTTTACGCTAGTGTCAGCGGAATTTTGAATGAGTCGTGTGCCAACTACTTGTAATACTGTATTCTTGAGTCGTCGCAAAAATGTTAAACAACAACATTTGAAGTATTTCAAATGTCACCTGCAAAATGAGGCAATTCCTTGTATTCAAAACATCTTGTCAACTGAATTAGCTTGGATTTTGTACAATCAAGGAGGTAGGTTAAATACACAACCTCCTTGGTACAATTTCATCACCTCTTTCTAAAACGCCATTCTGCCAGTCATAGCAGCCTACGTAGTCAGGTGAAATATGTTTGACTCTGTGAAGTATCATTCCGTGCCGCCCCCCCTCCCCATACTCTTATTTATATTTCAGCACGTGCAAAACTGAGCTAGACCGGCAGACATAACGGTGGTCCCACAGAACGTGCCGTCAGCAAGGTTGCCCAGATTGTCGTATTTTAGTAGGAATTCAGACCATGTGTGGGCCGGGCTCAGACATGACTGCTTATCTGCAGAGGTGGACGCGACTAATTGGAAAAGGGAGGAGTCCGATTCAGTCAAGTACTTGACTATGACCCTGTGTCCCTCCCTCACAAAGAAAACGATGCACCTTTCAATACAAACCTTCCTTAGGGTAGTAACGAAGTATAAGAGATCTATGACCATCTAGGATAGAGCTATTCACAATTCCGCGCTGTACCAAGAATTTTGAGAGTTATTTTTGGTCATCCAGTAATGGCATGATGATATTGCAGAGAGGTAATATTTTATAAACACTAAACTGAGTCCCTGCCGGTTGGCAAGGGCTCAGATTCGAGAGGAACGTTTGACTGTCGGACGTCGGCAGAAACCATACGGACAAAAGAAAGGATTTCTTTTGTAAACTCTCCAAAAGAACTCAAACAAACGAGATGCAGATAACAAAACAGAAAAAGAGAGCTTGTCGTGGGTTGTGACGACAATGTTATCGTGTCCTTATAGCCCCCTATAGCCAATGCAACATGATATAAAATGATGAGTTTTTAAAATATGTCCATAAAACTTGGAATAAAACAGAGTAGCGTTTTTTTTAATCTCTCGAACGTTGATTCGAAGTTGGCAGTGCACGCTGCCTCACCTGCCCCGGTATATTGAACTAATCTTCAAAGGCCAAAACAACTATATCCTCTGGAATGTGAGGGTCACTCCACAAGGGCAAAATGGCTGCAAATTTCACCCCACATATGGGCTCATTTCCGGGTACCGTTTGGATAGAATCTGCAGTATGTATAATCTGTCTATAAATCTAGTTCAATGTCACTTTTACAGCGGCCAAAGTAGTCGAACTTTCGAGAATTTGTACTTCGTCTGAAATATGTTCTCACGCCATATGATAGACAATGGAGGTCAAAAGTACTTAAGACTGACAGTTCTCAATTCAGTTTAACCTATCCCTGAGGCACTTGGCGCAATCCCGGAGACTTATGTAAATAAAGTATGTTACGTTGACAGAAAAGAACAGTACATGTCACATTTTCCTGTTAAAGTAGTCACGTTTCAAATTTCAAGGTTTATTGAAAATATACACATTGTTTTTCTTTAAAATGGGGAACAAATTAAAGGCGTTGCCCTGTACTCAGTATGTGCGGAATGTCCCTTACTAATAATTACAAAACTGTAAAATCGGTAAAGACTCTACCGGGGCTATTTGTCCGTCCTTCTCCCGTAGTGAGGGGACCTTCCAAGGCTGGAATCTCGCAGCGCCAAATTGTATCCAGAGATTCCAGACCCAGGACAAACGATCCAATAACCTGCAATTATGCAGGCGGTATTTCGTGTACCCCCTAGGCATGCAAAAGAAAGTGATCATTTCCAAAAGGAGAAGTCTAAACGTGTGTTCCGATACTGCTAACAGTTTCAAATCGTGACAATCATTTTGTCTTCCACAAGAAAATTTGCACGTAAACATTTGGTAGCGAAATCGTTGTTGCTGTGGGTTTCGACTGGGATCTTGTAACAGCTGGTCTTCTGCTTTTGTCAATGGCAGCCCGAAATTGCTTCAAACTGTTTCTCCCAAACAATAGCCGAGGAACAGCCTTTTCTCTGTTCTGACTGTCTGCAGATCGTTTTTGAGTTCAACATCTGCTATGCTTTTCTTTGTGCTGCTGCGGCAGCTGGTCTGTGAAAATAAAATATTTTGTTGGCTCATGAACTGTTCAAACTGATCAAGTTGTTCTTAAACTTGAACAATGTGGTGAATCAAAGTTCAGCTACAATTATAGCTTTTATGACACACCATAACGTATGACGACTTATATTGCCACGCCACAATCACGGTGATGAGGATAATGGTGATGATTATGTTCATGATGATGATCATGAAAATAATATTGGTATAGATATAGTTCAGGGATGTCTCTATAGCTCAACTGGTATCAGCCTCACAGTTGAGCTCCTGGTTCCAATTACATGTAGTTGCTAACTGGGAGACCCCGGTTCAATCTGGCGAGTCAGGACATATCGGTTGGGGCTGCATCCTTCTGTCGGAAGGGACGTATAAGTAATGGGGGTTCCGTGTGTTCGAAGAGGTGCCTCCAGCAGGTTAAAAGGGAATGGATAGGAACCTCTCCCTGTAAGAATATTACCATGCTACTGAAACAGCAAGATGGAAGGATGGAAGGATGCCTACTACTGAAACAGCAAGGAAACCTGCTCCCCTATGTGCCACTGGGCACGGCAAGGGTCTGAACGAACGAACGAACGACATAGTTCAAAAGTATAACATGTGTCTTCTGTTTTCCCCAGTGGGCCCCTGAGATCCGACACTTCTGCAGAGGAATCCCCATCTTCCTCATCGCCTGTAAGTCAGACCTGCGGAACGACAGAAACATGTTACAACAACTGGCGTATAAAGGACAGGAGCCAGTGTCATATGAACAGGTAAGGCGGAGGCTGGTATGATAGCGTTACGACTTGTTTTTGTTTTGTTTACCTGCAATACTTTCCAAGCAGAGGAATGGGTCCGACTGGTTTTTATACGTTTTTGTCAGGCTTTCTATTTTGTCCCGTTTCCTTTAGGTTGCCAACACACGTTGGCGACAAACCTGGACAAAATAGAAAGCCCGACGATAAAGCCTAAAACACAACAAAAACCAGCTGGACCCATGCCTCTGCTTGGAAAGTAACTTGCAGGTCTCACATGGGTGATTTCGT
Source organism: Branchiostoma lanceolatum (assembly GCF_035083965.1). NCBI lineage: Eukaryota > Metazoa > Chordata > Leptocardii > Amphioxiformes > Branchiostomatidae > Branchiostoma > Branchiostoma lanceolatum. Next base: position 23,006,478 of record NC_089722.1, on the reverse strand, counting down.
CATATATCAACGTTTGACAAATTCTGTTGTTTTGCTGATATGACCTTTAACCTCTTACGAGTTGGTGACTACAACTGCATAGTCATGACACCGCCGGTCGAATGGCGAAGTCGACTGGTCACCAGAGTAGATCTATTTTTGTAACCTTGCCGATCTTCTATCTTGATGGCATTTGTTGCAAGTTATCCCATTCCTTTACGCTGACTATCACTCTTAAGTATATACTCTCAACATATTTTCAGCTTTGTTAGTCATACACAATGTCAGTTTATACGTGGCTTTAGAACTGTGTGACTTATAAGTAACGTAACGAATACCGGTGACTTCAGACGCATCGGGAGTTGTACGACGAGTTGAACCACTTGGTGATGTGGCAGTGACGAGGCATCGCCCATCTCATAAACGTTTTATCTGATAAGATTAACAACAAAAACCGTTAATAGATACGTTAAGGTTGTGCATTTAATTAAGCGTTTTAAACATTCGTGTGTACTTCGAAAACAAGCTTAAGGCACGCGTGAATGGGCCTTTTAGGACCGTAGCCTGTTTTTTTCTGATGAAAGGGTATCGTTGCGCAACAGTCAAATTATATACTGGCTAGTTTTAACGGAAATTTGCAGAGATAAGAGCTTACAAAGTGCTGAAACGCCATCCACGATAAAGATATAACCCCAGATGTGCTTGAACTACACATTATTCGCATCACAACAGAGCTGAGATACATAGTATGTTAGAATGTAGTCTTTTATAACCTTTAGATCTTTCTAACTCGTTGTTTTTGTATTTTAAAGGGAATGGCCTTGGCAAAGAGGATCAGGGCACGTGGTTACATGGAATGCTCCGCGAGATATGGCGAGAACTTAGATCACGTGTTCATGACGGCGGCAAAGACAGCAGCAAATGTACAGACCAGAAGACACAGAAAAATCAACTGTACTTTACTTTAATGTGTCGGCTTAATGTTATGTGTTTTTAAGATTGTCATGTTGTCTCAGATAGAACTTATGTCAATATAATGTAGTTAGATATGATATGATGTGAAAAAAGATTGATGATGGCAATAATGAGTAAATGTGAGGCGTTAAAGTTAAAATCCTCCCACACCATAATTGATGTATAGGGCGGTGCCCATCCCCGTTTCATAGCCCTGGGCCACACTGTAGTGCAATCACTGTAGCAGGGGGCTAGTCCACTGGCAGTGAAGTGTGTTTAACTTCCATACTGTTTAAGAAGTATGTACCATTTTTATAAAGTCTTTGGTATGACTCAATGCGCCTCTTGTCCAGAAGCGTCCTAACCCAGGGCTTGAACCCGGGCCTTCTGGTCCAAGTAATTTGAACCAGATGTGGCAAGTACCAGAAGCGCAGACCACTACACCACAGGGACACTCCCAAATGTGAGGCGTATCAAAGAAAATGCAAACATTTTACATATAGAACAGTTGGTTGTGTTTTCCTGTACATACGTACAATGGTTAAAAAAAACCTCCATGAAATATAGGTGGGTTGATTATGAGTTCCATAGCAATCCTATGTTGGTGAACTTAACAACCGGAAAACACAATTCCTATACTTTTTACAGTTTACCATGTTATTTGAAATGTCTGTACAGAAATTCCATCTGATGTCTTAATATGACATTTGAAGATTCTGTACCAACAAGTTATCATGTACTAGCTCAAACTACATCATACTTGTGTTGATAATGTGATTCTTTCTGAATTTATTTTCAGTATTGCAACTATGAATGCACTTTATTTCAATGATACGTGGCCACTGTGTATGTGAACTGTGCAGGCCACAGGGATGTTTTCTCGAGTTTCACAGTGCCATGTAACATTGGTTGCAGCGTTCTTGTTCATAATACATGTATTCTCATTTTGTTTTGCATGCTCCCAGTATTCTTGTCTTTATACCATTATCAATGAGATTCTGAAATGATGGTACTTTTGCTGTCTTTTGTGGAGCATCTATGATTTGAAAACTGCAGTTTCTCAGCTGCAACCTGCTGGTGTCATGATATAGGTCATGGGTCAAAGGGTACAGGTTAAATTTCATATGTGAGTGTATAAACGTAGACAACATGAAAATGCTTGCATCTTTCTTTACTTCCTTTATCATCTGGAAGATACACCTGGTACATAAGATTAAATATATTATATCATGGCTTTTTAGTTATAACAGTTGCAATCTCCTTGTTAGCATATTTATTATAATAAACAACTTGAACCATAAATTATTTTCTACATATTAAATTCAGCTAAAAAGATTGCTGTGGTGAATTGTCCTTTTTTGTGGGCCTCCTTGTCCGATAGGAATGTTATCATCACATTTGTCAATATGACCTTACATGTATGCTAATGTAGTTTTAATTTACAATGGCAATAAAATTCTTTACTGCTGGCGGTATGGGAAAATAACAAGTCGCAGCAGCCTGTGCACTTGCAAAATGTTGTGCATGCACACAGATCATATGCAGTTTTGCAACAATGTGACAGGAGTTGATTTATACAAGAAAATCTCAATCATTCAATTTTTGCAATGAACTGGCTATCAATTTGTTTTCAAGTTACACATATTGCTTGGTATACAATGCAAAAGAATTTGGTACAGCATATGCTTTCTCAAAACAACTGCTGGATATGGCATATACATATCCTAGTACTAGATATACATTGGCAAGGCTGATAGAAACTAAGCAGTGATCTGGTGCAGGTCATTAAGAAATAACTTTGTCTACAAAACAAACAAAAAATTGTGATTGGTTGATCCAGTCTATGTGCTGACTATGGTTGGTTGATCTAGTCTCTGTGATGGCTGTGGTTGGTTGATCTAGCCTGTGGGCTGACCGTGGTTGGCTGATTTAGTCTCTGTGTGGGCTGTGGTTGGTTGATCTAGCCTGTGGGCTGACTGTGGTTGGCTGATCTAGTCTCTGGGCTGTGGTTGGTTGGTTGATCTAGTCTCTGTGTGGGCTGTGGTTGGCTGACCTAGTCTCTGAGTGGGCTGTGGTTGGTTGATCTAGTCTCTGAGTGGGCTGTGGTTGGTTGGTTGGTTGATCTAGTCTCTGAGTGGGCTGTGGTTGGTTGATCTAGTCTCTGAGTGGGCTGTGGTTGGCTAATCTAGTCTCTGTGATGGTGTAGTCCACCAGGTTTCTTGCACTTTTCCAGCTGGTACAGGCTCTGGCGCCTGAGGCGCTGTGCCTGGCTCTTGTCGCCGAGCTTGTTCACGACCGTGCCCCATGTGCTGATAGAATTTCCCAGGAACAAGACGAAAAAGGTGGCACTCATCATGAGAACCTGAAGGGGGGGGGGTAGAAATGGCAAGGTTTTAGTAAGAAGTAGGTGGATGTTCTTGCCTAACTATGGAGTATCAGCAACAGACTGGAGCAGTGTTCTCGCCAGCGCCCGTCCTCCCGTCATTTGACGGGTTTTTGTCGCTCATGACGGACAAAATTTTTGCCCAACCCGTCATTTTTAATGGCCAAAAATAGGTGTGTAAAGATATTTAGACAGAGTTTAGAATTTGCAAAAACTCCAGAGGATCACCGGAAAATCGCGACGAGGGCGATCTAGATCATTTCTAATGCCCGCCGGCGACAACCCCAGCCACACAAAGAGCGCCGTGGTGGATACTAGTATTTGGTGGCCGCCGAAAACTCGGCGTCATGCGCCGCCCTCCCCACAGTTTTGGCTGGTCGCATCGGGCTGACGTTTATTTCTGTTTTGTCCCTCTCGGTTCACCGTCAGTTATTGTTATCAAAGAAGCCTAAAAATTCAGAAATATTCCTATAGCTATCAGGCTTTCTGTAATCTGTAAAACATTATTAAAGTTTCAAGCCGCGGCGGCTGAGTTGAATGCGCTTTCTTCCCGTAAGAAATGGTAAACAGGCGTCAGATATTCTATTCCACCAATCACAGTGCGTCGTCTCCGTCGCGTCAAGAAATACCGACCAATGACATGCGAGTCTCGCTACTCGCGTGATTTCAGCTAAGCGTGAATTTGCGAGATGTTAGAGGAATGGCGGGGATCGCAAGGATCGCACGACGAAGCGGCTGTTTGAAGGCCTGAATCGACAACTTTTGAAGACATTCAGTGCAGTTACCGGAGAAATTAACCGTGGAAAACATGGGAGAAAAAAATGGACGTCTTTATGGCGTTCTTTCTCAAAGTAGGGTGTCAAATTTCTCATTATGTTCAATAAATACAGGGAGCATACGGGACATTGAGTGCTGAAAAATTTTAATTTTGCCGACTTATTCTGTGTGTATTTTTTGTAGGACGTAGATACGTAATAAAGTTTTGTTGTGCTTGATTTCCTTTTCTTTGCCGATTGTATACAACATAGAAATGTAGCTTGTGTGTGAACATTCGATCTTACCGCGATGATCGACGGCACGCCTCCCCCCAAAATTAAGCCTGAAACCCTTGTGTAATTTTTCACCGAAAGAGATGTCATTAAACTAAGCTTATTCTACCAAGAAATTTGCCCCTCAAAATGCAGGAAATAGCGTTTCAGAGGGTCTAGATTCCAAAATTTTCCGGGGGAGAATACCCCCGGACCCCCCTAGGATGGTCACTCCTTCAGGCGCGACGCCTCGCGCCTTCGGCGCTCGATATGTTCTTCCCGACAGGAAAATTGAAATGACGGGTAAAGATTTCAGGCTGGCGAGAACACTGGACTGGAGTCTAGCCAGGTAGCGGGGAAGACCAATGTTCCCTAACTCAGTGGTGTCAAAAACAGTTGTCGGAGGACTGTAGACTCCTTTGTCTTTATTGCCTAACTGTGCTAAAAATGACACTGTCTCTAAACCACAACTGAATTTGGTTCAATATTGCCCAAGTTTCCCCAACCAGAAAGATTCTGCATTAGAAAAATACAGACAGACTTTTGTCCTACTTTGTTGTACACAGTCTGATACAGTACTATATAGATTGACAGCAAGTCATCCTCGAGTGCCACCTAGTGGCTAGCTTGAACATTGCAGGTTTTATGATTTCAAACACCACCTACCTGCCATTCCTCACACTCTGGGATCAGGGAGAGCTGGTACAGAGTGTAGGCATTGTACAGCTGGAAGAACTGAAAACACAACAACAAACAAGACTTAGTGATTGATCTTGTCAATTATATAGTATTTTTGATGGTCTCAACTTTTTTAGTTCTTGAGTACAGGCACAACTTTATTTTCCCATATAGTTGGTACTATTTATTTATTCATTTAGTTAGTTAGACATCTTCTATGACTGAGCATTAGCATTATGGGATGGGGTCAGAGGTGATAAGGTGAAAGGTCGCCATACTCACATGTCCTAGGTACACAAAAGGAAGCATGAACTTCAGACCCCTCCACATCCAGGTCTGGAAACCCTCTAGGTAAGATAAAAAGTGGTTTGCTGATGTAGCATCTATACACTTTATACCATGGTACCACATTGTTGCATCTGGTGACTTGGACCTAAACTTCAGTAGCAATGCATATTTTTCTGTATCATCTTTTTGCTTATTGGAAATTAGAATTTAGATTTAGAAGTTGGAGCTCCATGGTGGATCTCTACTGCACATTTTTGGCAATAACTCAGGGCTGGTGTCATTTATTACAGTTTGTACTTACCCACTGTGATGTCCATGTTGTGCCTCTCTCCTAGTGCCCTCAGCCTGTACAAACACCCACTCTGGTAGTAGTACTGTAGGATCTGTACAAAACCTGAACAGAAGGAGGGGACGGTTCTCTTAATCTTTCTCCAACATCAACCCAGCTTACTGTCAAATTGCTGAGAAATTATTATTAAGCAAGGTAGCCTTTAACCTACGGTAGAAATAGCACATGGTAATGAAAGACAGGAAATGTTTATCAATACGTACTTAAGTAGATGGAGAAGTTCATGTACTGGTCTCTGAAGAGGTGATAGGTGGTGCTGTCAGGCCAGGTAAGGCCCACACCAGTCAGGTAGGTGGAGATGTAGTGATGGGCCACCCACCAGCCCTTGATTCTGCACAGAAAATAAATCATATCTTTGTTCTTTGCTTGCATAATCATAACAATGAACAATTTACAACAAGCAACATGGAACGATTGTACAACATTTTCATTTCAAAACCAGCCTTTCTCTTTTTGAATATTATCTGCATTTACATAGCAAATTATGCTTTGTACTACAGACAGTACAGTGAAGACATCTATAATATTGGCTATTTTCCCATGGGATACTTTTCAGTAAAAGTCTAAGAGAAATGAAGACACGTACTGACCTGGACCCATTGACAATAAGGATGCTCTCCCTCAGGGTCAGTGTACAGTAGTACCACACCAGCAGGAAGTGGAAAATGGCATCACCAACTCTGAGGAAAAAAAAAGTACACAAGTCATCAGACAGTTTATGTTAGTTGTGGACGCAAAATGTATTTTTTCTTCAAAGTTTCTGGAGCAGTTTCTGTGTATGACTTTCCAGCAACTTAATCTATGGGAGACTTTAACATGTGGTACTCAAATGTTTGTTTTATACTTATTGCACTGTTGGTGCTAAAGTAATACTTTTGCAATTTGTATAGTTACATTTATGTAAATTTCAACAGGTAGAAAAAGTGATATTGCTGGTTCCTACATTTTGAGCCTCAGGTTAATGGTAATAGCTAAATACAGTTACACAAGAAAGAAAGTTCTCCTCACTTTACATACCTGGACTCCAGGACGAACCTCAAGGTTAACGACAAGAACAACATGATGATTGTCATCACGAACTTGAACTTCTCATACTCCTCCTTGTACTTGTGCCTGAAACGGAAACAAACTGATATCAGAAGACCAACATATTTTCAGTAGTGAGATAACATGAAACTTGGTTTAGGCGATCTGAACTATGATACAAAATCCGAGTATATAGTCTCACATTTTAGAGTGTACGTGAGGGATATGGAGAAATACTTTTACATCTCAGCATTTGCATATTCATGTTATTTTATCTATTGGTTTGGCATGAACACGCTGCATGAACAGCCAGGGTCATCCAACTAGCGAATGGCTATTTGACATATAAATGTACAGTCAAACCTGCCTAGGCGACCACCTTTTCACCGCGACCACCTGGCCATGGCGACCGCTTTTTCTCGGTCCCGAAAATTTTCCCCATAGGCACAGGCATTAAGCTGCCTGCCCAAGGCGACCACCTGCACAACGCGACCGCGACCGCCACGAATTGGGACCGCACAGAGCACAATCCCTGCCCATGGCGGCCGCCTAATTTTCAAGCTTGTGGTGACATCGGATCATTTTGCTGTCGGATTTCACGGAAATGTTTTCAAGACTTTGAAGGAAAAAATAAGGACAAAAAATATATGGAATAGTAATGTTATAGCATCGATTCCTCCATGAAGTGTTTTGATAAAACGTTCCCCTTATTTGTCTTCATAAACACTGTAAAGACAAATGTTTGTGATGTTGTTGTGCCTATCGTAATCTTATAGTTTACCGCAAACTCAGTTCAGTTTAAACTCAATTTTCAAAACGAATACGTAGTGCATGGCGTCAAAAAGTCAGATTTCACAGAAATTACTACTAGTATCTATATCTTGTATTTTCAACAAAAATGTGTCTGTGTCTTACTAAATTCCGCCGAAATATGACTTGGCGGCGGGCAAAACATCGGGCGAGAAATGTTGTTCCTCGGTCCCGACGCCATCTTGGATTTGGCATGGCCCGGATTTGGCGTACCGCTGATCTTTCTAAAACACGATGCTTTTGTGTATGAACATTTACGAATACTCTAGTTATTGACGAAAATCAATATTCTTTTTTTCTTTTTATTTCCATGAATCTCACAAACCTTTATTGGACGCTGGGCGTTCTGCTACACTGACTTACCTTTTGATGCGGTCGCACAGAGCTTGGCGGCGCGGCGCGACGCGACGAAATCACCGTTCCGTTTCATCTTTAGTTGTCAGATCGAAAACTTTCTGACCCTTTTATCCAGCGGTCGGCGCCCCAAAAAAGGCTGGGGCCAGCAGGTGTTTTCTAGGGATTTGTCTTAGGCCTAAAAACTTCGATGATGTGCGTGTGTGTGTGTACAATTTAATGTAACGTGTGAATGCGGGATGGTGTTGCGAGATCATCGAGGCAACCATTGTTTTGTAGTCAAAATTATTACGAAAATGTGTACACGATGTAGCGGTGTACATGTATTACAGCGATAACGGAAAATGTAATTTTTGTAGCCTCTTCCTGTCAATGAGAAATTGAACCTGGTGGGGCTGATGCTGTCTAAATTCACATAATATTCCATCCATTTACGTACTGTATTTGAAAACCTCGACCTGGAAACATGTGAGTGGAATCCTCTTCATGGCGACCACCTGTCCATCGCGACCGTTTTTGCTCGGTCCGCCGGGTGGTCGCCTTGGGCAGGTTTGACTGTACATATGTACCATTAACATGACAGTGGTTTATTGTTGACTTAACAAATGGTGATTAGAAAAGGATCCATATCCATGGTCTGAGCACCATAATCTTGTTCAGGTTTAGTCCACTTTGCCTGCAGTATCCCTCTAACGGAGTAGACAAAACTTAAACAAAGATGCTGGTCTGTTTCCTGAAAGTTTGCACTAACATGTCTGAGTACTTACTTGGCAGACTTGCTGAACATGGTGACATTGATGCGTCCCAGGGTTGTGTTCAGGAAGATGCTGTGTTTGGGGAGGAATTTTGGCAACAGTAAGTAGGGTACACATGGTCAATACAATACAGCACAGTGTCACAGAAATATTGTGCCCCATGCCCTGAGTCAGACCAAAATAAACAAAGTCTTTTCTGATCACAACATTCAGTTACTTTTCCTGGTCAATTAATTTTTCGCGGTATGGTAAATTAATTTTCGGGGTAGGGCCCTCCCCAAGTGGACGGCCTCTCAGTCCTGGTCTGGCGGAAACACTGGCCCTGACCATGTGCCCTGTTACCATGGGGAGCAGATCCTCTGACAAGCATAAAATTCTGATTGACCAGGGATGCTACTAGGCCACTTGTGGTGACCTGTATCATTGTATGACAGTAATTTTGCCCCCTTACACACCATTCCCCTGGTTGGTTGCTCCACTCCCTCGCAATGCTCCCCCTTGTAATTTTTTCCTAGAAAAAAACCTGTTCTCATGTATTTTCATAGTAGTATTTTGAATTATTTTGAATCGGCTGAATGTATTTGTATCTGTAGTACATATACACAAGTATTGGACACAATTATTTTCTCTGAAAGTGATACATTACATATCTGCAGTGGACGATAACAAAGGTCTCTCACCCATTGTCTTTTGGTAGAAAAGCCTCAATCTCTCGGAACACCTCACTCCGTTCCTTCACCTTCTCTGTAATGTCTGACATTCTATTCCTGTATTCAGGTGGAACATCGCACCTATAGCGTCAAATAAAACATGATGTCAAGAAAACAAACAAGCTAATAATGATCATCATATAAGCAATTAAAATCATATTTCATAGCAAAGAAGCACTATCAAAGAGCTGTACAGAAACATGATTTATTGTCATTATCACAGTCAAATTCTATACAGTAGAAACAGTAGAAATGTTTACAAATGAGTTCATGGTGAAGTAAATGTCTTACCCCTGCAGTTTTTCTGACAACTGCAAGAGGTCCTTCCTCTGTTTCTTGATGGATGTTCCCAGCTTGTTCTGCAGGTTCTTCAGTTCTTCCACCTTCTGTTTGTACGCTTTATGTTCCTCCTGTCAAAGAGAGACAAATCAGTTCATACATTTACAACCTTTTCAGTCAGAAACTAACAATAAATAACGCTTAATCAAGATGATTTGATGTGGATGCTGTTTAAAGAAAAAGGGACACTGCAAATATTGGAATTGGTAGCTCCCAACTGAGGGTCAATTAGCATTGCCCTGCCACTTGGAGAGGAGAAACAACAAAGCATTTCACTAAATGTAGGACAGATTTATCAGGCCGGAACAAATAATCACGTAAAGGTCAACAAACTCTAGAGCATTTGTCTTATAAGTTTTACTGTACAGTGTACAGAAATTGGTGCACATTTCGAGAATATTGTTCTGTTGGAATATAGATAAAGGTATTTAGATAACCATGTTTATGTTGGCCGATTGAGACCACAGACTGACAGAGGTGTATACATCATGAAACTGGGTCATTCTGAATACAAACAACAATCAGTAGAAACTTGCCTGTCTAGATATCCAGATTACAATGGAAGCTGACAAATGCCAATGTTACCTAGCCTCCTTCGCAGACTTCCTAGAACGGCGGCATATGCAGTATATTGGGAAGGGGGGGGGCACACACAAGGGAGTTATGTAGCCGAGGGAGTTGTGTAGCCGAGGGGTGACCGCCGTCCTATCGGCGGCGGTCACCCCTCGGCTACACAACTCCCTCGGCTACATAACTCCCTTGTGTGTCCCCCCCCCTCCCAATATACTGTATATGCCGCCGTTCTAGGAAGTCTGCGAAGGAGGCTAAATGTTACCAGGGACAAAAGATTTGTTATCCAGGGGAACCTTTTGTACAAAAGTACAATTCCACTGCTGATGTAGGCTAAAATAAAATACTCATTTCATGATTGTGCCACCTTTAATACATCAAGGAGGTTTAAACCTCCTTGCTTACATCAAGGACATTATATAATAATGTCCTAATTGTCCTTGCTTACATATAAAATCAGACCTTTTCTGTTTGGAATAACTACAGACCATCAGCATCAGGCATCAGCTGCTTTGGGTGAATAAGAAAGTAGCAGGCTTATGTACAAGCTTACAGATAATCCTGTCCAATTCCAGGTGATCAAGCAGGTAATCTCTGAGAGAGAAGATAGGGCCGTTATCTTGTCATGTTATCCGACTGTATGATACATCACTCGGAGGCACCATTAGGATCATCAAAAACAGCAGCCAGAACAGAGGTTTGACAAGATATCAGACCTCATGACCTATGTAATTAGGCTGGGTGCTGTACTGGTTAGGTTTACCTCTGTTAAACCTTCAGATGGAGGAATCACACTATTAATTTGGAGGTACTCGTAAACCTAACTAGACTGGCAACCAGGCTACTGGTAAATAGCATGTTTGAATAACTCTCGGCCTCACATTCTTGGAATTAACTCCATTGTTTGCAGCCAATTCCCAAAATGCTAAAGCCCTTGAACTGTAATCTGGAGGAGGAAAAGATATGTAGGATTATTTACAGTGTGTGACCAAGGAGAAAGAGAATATTCTGGGTTTCTGCATACATCCACACATTTTATGGTGACTTACATGTATGTTGACTGTAGTCTGTGTAAGGTTATATAATGTATGGTGACAATATCAAGGTCACCTTGTAGTTTTACATCTGCTTGGAGATTATCTGGTAACTGGTCATTTTGAGTATGTATCACTATCAGTGGATAACCACACAGGTTTTTTTTCGATTTCCATTTCCTATTTTGTCTGTCTTAGTTTATCAACTAGCCAGGAAATTTGCATAATGTTGGCAGACAGAAAGTCTGAGAATGCTGCACAACTGGATAATCTTGTAAGAACACTACAGGATGTTGCATCATCAGATGATACACACAGACACTTTTTAATCTCCACACACCCACAATACAGGGCTTAGGTGCGAGTGATGCAACTCAGGGGCAAGCAAGCAAATATACAGATGTAACCGGCTCCTTACTGGGCGCCCAGTACGGAAACCGTGGAGAAAATAGCGCCGATACTCGGCCCCCAGTACGGAAGGAAGTTCCGTACAAGAATTCCAGTACGGAACGGCTTTATTCCAGTACCGAAGCTTCGTCAGCACTGGACGTCCTGAACTGAATTTGTTTCGGTACTCGGGTTCCAGAGCTGAACGCCTCTCGGTACTCGGGTTCCAGTACGGATTTGCGTTCCGGCTAGGTCAACGGTCATTCGGTACTGGTTACCCAGTGCGGAGGTCATTCAGCACTGGATAACCGAGTGCCGATTTACGGATGTAACGGGTTCCGTACTGGATTTACCAGTAAATAGTGAGACTTCAGTACTGGAAGCCGAGACCTCAAATTATTTCGGAACTGGGCATCCTGTACTCACGTTCTATACCGTACTGGGATGATGCATTGTTTGGACCGACTGGACAGTTTTGGATTTAGTTGTCTGTACATTTCAATGCTTGTACATACTAACGTTTAGGTAGCACTGCTTTGTGCCTTGGTTATGGCAAGGAGCTCCTTGGTTATGGACATAGATTTTGGTAGGTATTTAAATATAAAGTACATTATTATTTCAGTGTACGTTTTCTCCCGATAAAGGCACAAGCCACAAGGATATGTTGTCGTTGTTGAAACGTAACGGAATGTGATACTGTATTTTTTCTTTCTTCATTCGAACGTCTTCCAAACAATAGCTTTGAAGTGGGGAAAAAGCATCGAAGAGATGCAGCCCTGAAAATAACGTTAGACGGTCGTTAGAGTCTCAGCACTTGGTTTCCAGTCCTGACAGGAGGGTTCCCAGTACTGAAGCTCAGCCCAGTACAGGAAGTCCAGTACTGAGAAAGTCTCAGTACTGGAGCTCCTGTTCTGACGACCACTTCCGTACTGGTTGTCCAGTACTGACAAAGGAGGCAGTTACATTTGTATATTTGCGGCAAGCAAAGGTATCACATAGAAGACACAGGTGGTGATCACGTTGTGAAAAGAACTACATGTTGTAGATCAACTTGTTACATGTCAAGGACCACGTACTATAAAAAAAGCAGTTTTAGCTACAGTATTCGGTTTACATCTGGAACGGATAAACATTCGTTTAAACAATGGGCTTTTTGAGGGTCGCGTTTGCGAATCCATTTTCAACATCCTCTTAATTAAACAGAAAATGTAGGTCCCCTTCGGTATATTGTCTGTACTAGCTAGCTATAATCATAAGGGCAGAAGTTATGGCGAAGTCGAAGTTTGACGTCGTCACGCACAGATAGACCTACCTCCAGTTGTTTGTATTCCTCTGTTATAGAGTCCCATTCCTCCATATGATGGGAGAAGCTGTTGTCTGTGTCTAAGCTGTCCAAGACGTCCATAGCTGTAGGATAAGTGGTTTAATGTGGTAGAAAACAGAAACGTGAAGCCTGCGGATCACACTAAGGACGCCTGATGTAGCGCGAGCAGAACGGCTGATCTTGGGTCCTTACGCGTTTGGAACACAGCTGTCTGTTAGATCCTCAATTTTCTGCCTCGAGAACGCTGTCACATTTTATCTGTATTTAACAAAATATGTTCAAAATTTATTTCAACAAATTATAGTACAATATTAATAGAATATTGTTTGATGCTCTACTTAGATATTATTTCTGTAATATTGAGATTTGTTGATTAAAACAGGCAGTATACACAGAAGACAGCAAAGACCCTGGGGTTCATAGTAGGTCATAGGTCATACATGACGACTTGTGTTGCCATGGCCGCCCAAACTTTGTTTAGCTTCCTGTTTATGCACCTCGGATAATAGAAAGCAGACATTTTCTTTGATTTTGAGGGATCGGAGGGATTCATACAGCCCAGGTCGAGCTTGAAGAATTATTTAGAGGTTGGTTTAAGTCGGGGTCGTTGTGACAAGGAGCTAGAATAGCCTTTGCCAAGCTAAGACTTGCTTCGAAATTGCGAGTTGAACTGTACTTTCTTGGATAACAAACATGCCACATCTGAAGCAGCCGAGGGCGACAGAGCCGTTGTGGAAATCTTGGGACTATAAGGCGCAGAAAGCAGGGGTCAGGCACACGGTGTACTCTGTCAACGGGGACCAATATACAGGGGAATGGCTGGACAACAAAAAACATGGTAACGTCAAAATTATGATACACGTAATTGTTGTTGTTTTCACATCATTAAAACCAAGGAGGTTCCTTGTTAAAACATAATACTTTTGGACCCTTTTGTCGTTTACAAAGAAAGTAGACATTGCTGCACATTAAGATTGATCATGATATGTTGGTGGTTTCAATCTATCACCAGTGGTTGGTGTTTACCACAAGATTTATAATACTAGTAAATGTATTGTTGTGGTTAGAGGATATTGACCACACGATTCACTGTAATTCAAAAACATGAATGTTTTAGCCTTTCTGATATCTGGACTGTTGTTCCTTAAGTAGTTGTTCAGTTTGGATCTCACATTCATCCCTTTAGAGCCTGGTTTTGAAAGATTGGTTATTTGCAATAACACGTTGTAAGATTAGGTTATTGAATCCCTAGTTACAAAGTGGCATCCCATAGTAGCAATACCTTGCACTTAATTTCCAACTGATCACCCACAAAGCAAAAACTCGACAAAACACTGCATTGTGCATAATGCATAACATTCAAAACCTACATCAACACTTTGTCATTGGTAAGTGAGTATATCATTTATGGAAACATTATACAACCTTTTTATATCACATTACATTGTTGTGCTGACCATTTCATCCATACAACAGGCAAAGGAACCCAAACGTGGAAGAGGAATGGTGCCATCTACGATGGCGACTGGAAGTTTGGCAAGCGGAATGGTTTTGGTACCTACAGCACCCCCCTGCCAGGAGGGGGGTACAAGAAAATCTACTCAGGGGGATGGAAAAATGACAAAAAGCATGTAAGTACAGCTTTATCAAAGAAAAGTAGCAGATGTTTCATGCTTTTAGAGACATCTGTATCTGTATAGCTAGTATAACTGCTCTTTGGCATAACACACACGTACGCGACCATGCAGTGTGGTAGCAGCTGATTTTATCATACTAGCTGAACGACCTGTCTCACCTCAAATTGGACATCTATTCAAACTGCAGTAATTGCTTAAAGTTATCGAGTGAAAACATAATTTGTGATAGGTGATGAAGATACATGGCAGCCTTATATAGATAGTCTACTATCTATGATGTATGTATCAAAGGTTATGATTGGCTATAGAAATAACAATTTACAGCATGCTGACTAAATGATGGCTTTTCTCAAATGTTTATTTGATCCTTGAACAGTTTTGCAAAAGTGGACTGAGAGTTGAATATTTGATAATGCCTTAGGTATTTTACAGTTGGAAAATCAAAATTGAGCAATATCAGAATATAACATGACTAACAATCATTCCTCCCATCTTCAGGGTTATGGCACAAACTTCTACTCAGATGAAGATTACTATGAGGGTGAATGGTACGCAGACAAGCGCAGTGGGTGGGGGAGAATGTACTACACAGATGGCAGTATATATGAGGGGGAATGGTACGATGACAAACAGAATGGAGAGGGCATGCTTAGACTAGGTGAGTCAGAATAGCTTTACCATGATTTATTGTTTAACCCTTAGTACTCTAAGGCCCAATTTGGATAAAGAAAGGACACTCCTCAGAAAGACACAAAAATGACTTACAGTATATTCAAAGAAATGCAATATTCTCTTTTGCTGTGAGCCTGTTACAACACAACAATGTAACAATACAGGCCACATAATGCTTTTGTTTTGCAGCGTAAAAGATTTTCATTGTAGTGTGTTTAATAGCGCAAGCTAGCCAGTGTAGTTCTAAAGTATGACGTAACATGTATTGACGCTGATATCTTGTGTATTCCAGCCAATGAGAACAGGTATGAAGGCCACTGGAAGGACGGGAAGAAGCACGGGGAGGGGAAGTTTTTCTACCTGGACAAGGGGCAGATGTACCAGGGTGTGTGGGTGGAGGACGTGCCCAAGTGTGGCACCATGGTGGACTTTGGGAGGGAGGGGGCACCTGCGCCGACCGTCTATCCTATACCTAAGGTGAGGGCTGAGAAAATGTACTTGTATGTTACATTGCTCATAGGACTAGGAATACATTTGCGTCTTGGCTTAGTTGAAGAGATTGTACTTACAAGTCAGCATTGGATTAAAACAGTAGTACAGAACTCTTTTTTTCCATTTCAATTTTGCTCACAGTTGTTATTAGCCTGAGTGTCATCTTTGTTAGTTCCAGGGCTCCTATACTCCCCCTTCACCAACAGTGAAGTGAGAGTATGGGAGCCCTGGAACTAATAAGGATGACACTCACTATACCCTTGGCTCCAGACTGTTTATCAGGCCTTTTAGCCGGTTCCCTTTAGCCGGTTCCCTTTAGCCGGTTCCTTCTAGCCAGTTTCTTCGGCGTCACAGAGCTCCCAGCCTGCCGATACCCTAATTAGCGCACCGGGGGAGTTCTAGCCGGGGAATTGACCAGCGCAGTTCATTCCTCGGGCTACAACTCCCTGGCGCGTTGATTTAGATCCAGCGGGTTGACTGGCTTGCGGCGCCAAAGGAAATCGCTAGCGGCCCTGTCTAGTCTGGCTCCCAGGGAAGACACTCACTGACTCAGGCTAAGTTATTGTGATCACATAGCACAAATATCTGTTGGTTAGATGTCTAATCAAGAGTATTTGTTTTTGTCCTCAGCTAAGCCTTGCTGACTCAGGAGAAGTTTTAGAAGATGCCAAGACAACATTTCTTCAAGAAAAGGAATGATGCTGCTGACTTGAAGAGACTTTATCTGTACCTCCAAGTTTTTAACAATTTTTCAAATTTTACACATGCTGAATAATACTAGTATGAATTATCCAGTAATATGACGTTATTGGATTTTAAATGATAGGATTTTACAAACTTTTTACTCTTGAAGTATCCTAACATATAACTGTATACATTAGCTTTTAAAAGTACATACTCAAGATTTGCTAAATCATGTGCCAAATTTCTTTTGGCATACTGGATGTCCATAGAAGTTAGATGTGTCTATACAGGAGGTAGGATGTAAATATGTGTAACATACTAGTCTATACTGGGATGCTTTTTACTCTTGTACAGAATTTGTAAGAACAATTGAAGGTACATTATCTTGTACATTGTACCACTAATAAAAATCATGCTCAGTTTACCTTCCATCAAGAAAAGTGCCAACTGGGCAAATAAATACCCATCAAAGCAATATGATGTTAGAAGTTTGAATCAGGGTAAAGAGATTATGTTGAACTGATTAATGAGAATGTGTATTCGAGGGACTTGTCGAATGTTTGAATGGGTCATTAAAAAGCATGAAAGAGGAACATTTCTATTGTTCAAATTGTCATATGACTGTTTTCAATGTTTGTCTGATTACTTCAAATGAGTAACTGTAAAAGCAGCCTTCTTAGATATTTTAGTAGTAGCACTAAAGACATTATATAATGTCCTTGGTAGTACTCAGTTTCATTACAAATTCTATCTATGGCCCCAAATCACACATCCATCCACTTCAGATCCACTTACAGTTACACATACATCCAATCAAGTGCACTTACCCTAAAGCAATTTTGATACTCATTTTATTGCTCAGTGCCATGTGAAGTAGTGACATTTCTGAGCCACTTTGAAACAATTTGCGTTGGTCCTCAAGTTATCTAACTAAACAATGAGAGGTTTGGAAAATATAACTAATATACAACCAGCACAAAAAAATAAACCAACTATTTCTTAAAATTTTGAGAACTCTGCTGAATGCTCTTATCACCTATCCAATTTGCAACGGATATAAATTTGATGCATGGATCTTTTTAATATACAGTTTTTTTGTATACTTACATTTATATTTCTTCCATAGATATTGGCAATACAAAACTAGAATATCTATAAATATACATGTACAAAAGTGGCACAAGTGAAGCAGCACACAGAGCTGCTAAGGTTACAGTATAACAAGGTCTACATTGCAAACATTTGATTGTATTGCAAGTGTGGCAAGACTGAGAAATCCATCATATTTGTTGATTTTAACATCATTTCTGTTGAATAAAAATGACTGGGTCATGTATTATACGCAGCTGATGTGAATTGCAAAGTCTTTAAAGGAATTATCTTTTCTCTATTCCTGATTCAATCAGTCATT
The DNA here is from genome assembly GCF_035083965.1 of Branchiostoma lanceolatum. Classification (NCBI taxonomy): domain Eukaryota; kingdom Metazoa; phylum Chordata; class Leptocardii; order Amphioxiformes; family Branchiostomatidae; genus Branchiostoma; species Branchiostoma lanceolatum. Next base: position 22,988,614 of record NC_089722.1, on the reverse strand, counting down.
AGGTCATGCTTACTTAGTGGGGAGGGCAGTATATTATCATATGCAATGGGAATATCCCTAAATGCAAGTTTGGGGATCAACACATGGCTTTGTTTTCAAATATTAGCAGAAATTTGCAGGTAAAGCTTAGCAACTAAAAGGTCTCATTCAAGTTATTGACACTATTGACACTATTAGTAGCACTTAGAGAGAATAAATGTATCTTTCAATTATAGGATTTGTATTCTGATTGTCGCAATGGGCAAGCAGTCATACCACCTAGCAAATGCTACTAGCATTGCAGCATGTTTGTGGGAAGGGGGCTGCTGATAACTGTTCATACCAAATTTAACACTTTCCACTAATCAAGTGCAACAATTTTCTTTTCTAGCTTTGACAATATTTTTACGCTACAAGGTACAAAAGTAATTCCTCCAATTACGCTTAAAAAGGAAACAACATGCACTGAATCAACATTCCTTTTCGCAACACGTTGAAAAAACATCACCGACAAACATGTCCAAACAATCACATCACAGTCCATTTTCAAGCCACAATTTCAAAGTGAAGAAAACATAGACAAATTTGAATATAAATTTGGCTCATCATTAAAAACGTCGCCTTTACAATCATAAATTTTGATGTTTGTTATCATTATTAGAAGGAATACAAAAATATTCCATTTAGATTTTTGACCCATTCTACACATCCTCCACCCGTGGACCATTGTCCTTTAGCTGGGTGGCCATGTTTTCTAGCTCTATCAGTCCTTGGGCTGATCGCTCGTACTTGTGTACCACCAGGGTACGGTAAAAATGCACCGCGAAGGCCACGAACAAGATGAGCACGGGCACGAGTATGCCCGTGGATATGATGGCCGCCCAGGTGCTGAACTGGTAGAACTTGACCCACATCAGGACCGCGATCTCCACCAGGAACAGGAAGATACCGAGTCCCGTGGAGAAGCACCACGCGACCTCGATGAACACGCGCATGTGCTCGTGCGGCGACTCATTCACGGCCGTGATGTTGTGCACGTTGCTGACGGCCTCGATGTTTGGGAGAATGCAGGTGCTGATCATGAGAGCGAAGAGATGCACCGCCACAAGGATGGTGGTGATCACGCTGAAGGAGATGAAGAGACCCTCGGGAACGTCATCAATTTTTTCTCTGGAGAAAAGAAGTTTCTGTTACTGACAGAAGTCTTCTCATAACATTGTCATGAATACATACTCGGGTGACTATGTAAAGTCCTTGACTTGATCCAATTGTTTTTATGGTGCTGTATATATTGAAATTTTTGCAGTGGTTTAATGTTCATGGTTTTCACAGTGAAGTCTTTCACTCTCCTAACCCACTGCAGCTGTTTCAACCACAGACCTTAAACCACTGCGGAACACTCCATTTTCCCCCTATTAAACATGCAATCAAATCCCTATGAACTTACAGGCATTTACAGCACATAGCAATTACTGAATTCTAATACTGTAAATACTATGTTTGACTTTTCTTTTGTAACACCAAAAACGTTACATGTACGTAAAGAGAACTTACGAGGCATCACCCTTCTGCAACTGCACTTCCACCATTGCAACCTAGGGGGCGAGCAGAGAAGAATGTTTCTGTCAGTTTCAGGATTTGTTGGCATGAGCAGCAAGCCCAGTGTTCCACAGGCTATATTTTACCTAAATAGGCTTCACAGCAGGACTGCTGGGTTTCTGGTGAATCAAACATTCAAGATCTGCAGATATAAATGAGTCCTGGCTCTTGTCAAAAGAATAATCCATCTATAACCATTAAATGTTGGATGATGGTAAGCTGTAGCCAAGGAGGTCTTATGTTATAACCTCCTTGCTGTAGCTTACTGTCACTGTGGCCATGTGGGTGACTCTGCTTATAAATAACAATATAACATTACCATTTGTAAAGGTCACTTCTGAACATCGTTAAGAAATTCGTTGTTAGGAGCAACAGTTGCATCCAGACTGGCAACTGTTTCTCCAATGATATTTTGTGACATAGCTATTAATATTTTGATGCAAACTGTAACAAAGTACAATCTTGGTGAGACAATGTGATCTGCAACATAATTGATGTAAAACTCTACTAGAAATCGTAAATTTTTCTATCAGAATGTTTATGTCTTATCACTGCACATCACTGATGAATCAACAATCACGTTTTACAGTAGCGTCATCGTTCATTCGTGCCCCTCCCCCTAAAATAAAAACTCGGTGGAAATCTTAGTCACTATTTTCTCACCATAGCGAATCCAGACAGTAGTGCCGATGTCCTGCTAGCCGCCTTGAGTTTGGCGCGACTGAGATATAACCGTCTCCAGGACAGCGCCTGGACCGTGTGCTCCTCCGCCATGACTTTCGCGTAGCTCTCTCTCAACCAGTCGGCGTAGCTTTGCGGCTCAATGGTGACAGTCAACCCAGCTGACACGTCAGACAACAAAACCTGTGGAAGCGATCTAAAGGCTACTAATCCACAAACCTGGTCCGATAATGACTGTAATGGCAAAATAGTACCAGGCGACTAAAAAATGTCAAAAATACTGAATTTTTCGTTCACTGCTGCTACCATTTCCGGCAATATTTACGTAGGGCTGTCTTCAAATAAAGTGCCTTTTTAATACCATGATAGCTGCACTTTTTGTTCAAGAAAATTAATTAAACTGACGAAAAATTGAATTTGTACAAATCATGTTTAAGTGAGACAAAATTGAAGTCATTTACAGCATATTAGAGTGAAAATAAGTAAAAGTTATGACAGGTAAAAAGGACTGTTTGCGTTGAACAGCTGTATTTTCGGGAGGTCTGTTCCCTTCCCAGCGTCCCCCGCGCACTGAGACGATTAGATATGTAAATGAGGTGACGTCACGACCCTGCCTGGTACACAAAGTTGGTCGGCAAATCCGGTGTCGGAGGCCGGAGGGGTCACTGAACTGCGAGATTTCGCCTATTTTGGGTGATTTTTACCCAATATTGCAGAGTTTGGCCCCATTTCGCATACTCTGTAATGGAAAGCAAGTCAGGCTCTGGCCGCCAGTTGGTTTGTAGCGTTTCTAGTAGTACAATAGCTACGACTAGTTTATGTATGGGCTGTGTCTATGTACAGACTCAGTGGGAGCTGCCATCTTGTAGTTCCCAAAAATATGTCCATTGTCGCCCTAATCGAACATTTTCCGTAATTCTGGGAGATATCATGAATGTAGATATTTTCCATGTTGTTTCTATATCGTAGGTTTGATTGCAAAGTCGAGTTTTGCCGTTTTCTGTTAGCGACTTTTTGTTTTCACGCCGACTGTAGCGAGCGTGTGGCAAAACGATCACGTTGTGGCTGTTCACTCACGATGTACCAAATTTGTCGCTCGCCGCAGAAAAGTCCACATTTCTTATTTTAACCCAAAACTTCATTTAAATCCACTAGAAAGCTTCAATGATGCTATTGATTAAAGTTTTGGGTGTTCAGAATTAACAACCTGTGATATTTTTCGAGTTGTAAGTGAGCTTCATGTACTGAAATTCTATGTTGTGAGCGTATTTGCTGTAGTGTGCCCATTCTTCGTAGCTATCCGTATTTATCGCTTGGACCTGAAATGTTAAAATACCTCACTTTAGTCCAAAATTGTATACAAATCCACCAGGAAGGACCATTTTTACTGGTGATTGATGTTTTGGACGTTGTACGTTCGTGGATAGCGAGATTTTTGTAGTTGTAACTGAGCTACATGTTGCGATGTGCACTCAGCGCTGTAGTGTAGATGTAGCCTATTTCACAACGCAAGATGATGCGCTGTTCGAATTTTGGCGCTTGCAGATTCGCCTTTCGTATTCGTGAAGTCAAAATCCTTTATTCTACCCCAAATCTTAGTTTCAATCGAGCACAAAGGATCGATGTTGCCCACAATCGGTGAATTGAGTGTCTGCACCCCCTAGTTTTTGTGATTTTACGTAATGTAAGTGAGCTACATGTTACGGGCGTTCATGTCATGGGGGTACCATTGTGCATTACTTTTAAATTTTGGCGCTTTAAATTCGTCTCAAAAGTCTCCCCTGCGCTAAAACTTCGCCCAGGTAGTTCAATTAACACCACTAACGACCCCATATGTTGAAGTTAGTGTTAATAAGTGATAATGATGCACTGTTAAGAGTAACGACGGATTTTTATATCCCCATGTACATCTCGGAGCATGGTACGTGATCGAGAACTGTGTGTAAATAACCTGCATGTAGGCTCCAGTACCGACACAGTTTAAAAACCTCTGCCCTCGGAGCACCCTTTTTTTAACAACAACTCCCACGACTCTCACGGAGGTGTATTGTGACACCTAGTGTTGTATGAAGATAACGTATTAGAGTGAGAAATGTCCAGAAAGGATCGCTGTGTTCGTGTTGGGCCATGTCTCTGCATTGGTATATACCATGATGCCCCCTTGATGGTGTGTTTCAACTATTCAGCGCGCCAAACCACCCAAACACTACGACGACGAAGAGGAAATCGAGGATGAAATCGAAGGAAAAAGGACCTTCAGCGTCGAGGAAAAGCTCAAGTCGGATAGATTCACCGAAGACTTCGTCGAATACAAGGATGGAACTGGTAAGAAGCAGTGAAGGGAAAAAAAGAAACTTGGTTCCGGACACTTGTTAATACGTCTATATCATAGGCAGGCTACGACATGGGAAATTATCAATTTTTCGCTGTTTTGGATATTGAAACTAAAAAATCATTGTACACTCATGGCTTTCTTTGCAAATTAAGTGTCGATGATGATAGATCGTTCTGTTATTGTTCAAAATGTAGAAATAAATACTTCGTATGGTCATCGTCTGTGTCACGCCTTTGATGTTGAAAAAAAATGATATCCCTATAAATGTGATCGGTTTTTAATTTTTTCGGCACCGAAATTATCATATGTGATTGGACTAGAAGCCGTTCAGTGGAAGTTCGCGATTTTTTGGTAGATCGTAACTTACAATTTCGAAAGTATGGGCGCCCCTCCCTCCGTCGCCAAACTTGCTGACATCGTAGGAATTGTCATGTGTTGTTGGTTGATGACATTTCCTTTTTGACTTTTGTTTTTGTTATCTTCTGAACAAATCTCCGGTATTTGACGCATGCATTCAGGAATAGGGCTCTTTTTTTTTTTAGGAATTCGGTATGAAATCTCGTAGAGTGCAATCGGCGATTGGGAATGTACACGTATACGTTCAACGTAGGGGAAGTTTAAAAAGATAGTTAAACGAAGATGCAACTAGTACCGGTATACCTAAATCGCTATTCTTAAGTTTAGCGTTCACGTATAAAGTAGTATTAAACAGCAATAAAATATATCAATGCCATGCATGCTACGAAGAAACATAGATGTTATCCTCGATTTAAAGACGATTCAGCAGTTTTGAATTTGACGTAGTTGAAACGGTGTCTATGTAGAATTGTAAGGTGCTTAGGTGTATTGAATAAATTAGATCTGAAGACAATCGGCCAGGTGCCTAAGACGTTGTCACGTGCCTTGATGCACTCGCGTCAAGACGTGGCTATTGTTCTCGCTGTATCTGTCGTAAAAGGGATGTTTGTAATAAATCGCAATGTGCAATATGATGTGAGGGATAGGTTTTCTTTCGTGAACAGTAACGTTAGAGTAGTTTGATCCCGATTGTACGTAAAAGTGAATGCCGTAGGGACCGCAAGTCTAGTAGCGGGTTTGTCCCATTCACAATAGCGTCATGTATAGAGGAGGACAGACATTTCTCTTGGCGGCTGGCAGAAAAAAAGTCTATACGTGTCCTGTCAAAGTCATCGTTTGAAGCATGAGGCATACCGTGTCCATAGAAACGGCAGTTCGTAAGCGGACAACGGGTTTCATTCAGTGTTTTTTTTTTCCTGGCCAAGCAACCCTTGTGCATGCGCGCGTGGGGAAACACAATAGCGCTCGCTGCATGAGTTGTGCCTGGTCTGCCAATTCAGTATTCAGTCGTAGGAATATTGTTCTCTTTCGATCCTCTGTGTTTGAAAGATCGCGTGTTTCTAAAAAAAGAGTTGGGAATTTCTTCAAACGGATTAGGTGTGTCTTCTTTTTTTCCAGACGATGTAGCTAGTTTGTGTATTCGCATGGGTGACATGTAGATTTGATAACCGTATCTGTTATGCTCGCTTCTTTTCGCTCGAAAATGCAGTCTTACCATTGTTGTTGTGCATGCGTTTTACCGCACGTCATGTGGCTTGGTTGATGAATGTTTACGTCGCATGTTTAATGAGTATGCAGGCGTGTTTGCATTGTTTTTGTGTGACGACGTTTGTCGGATCACGCATATGCATGGTGGATGAACCTTGTCAGCATTTACCCACGTATCATCACGGCGTATAGATAGCCACATCATTTCCCACGATCTTCTCTCCACAGATTTCGGCCTGAAATACTTGCAGAAAAACGGCTTCCATAACCCAATATGCATCAAGAACAAGGAAGGGCTTGGGATAAGGTAAGTTTTTTTAATGTTTTTCGTACAGTTTCCCAAAATTTGTAAGTCAAAAATCACTATCGCGGACATGTCCGATATGTTGCCTTTGATTAGGACTGTTGAAGAGCGTTTCGCTTTTAGTTTTTTCAGCGTTTTGCACATCTTTACTTTCGATTCTTGTTTTCCTTATGTCAACAGGATACCTGGTCAGGAATTCAACGTCAACGACGTTCGACAGTTCGTAGGTAAGTGACGCTTTGTCGTCTTCACGTTATAGCTGCGTCAATCGTTAACTGTGTTGAGCTTGATAGTTCCGATTGTAGCGTGACAGTAAAATTTATAGTCGTAACTTGGCGCCAAGTGGTGAATATTATTGTCACTTCTTCAGAGTTGAACCTGCAATGATAGCGTAACACTGTTGAGCGATATGAACCTGCTATGTCTCTCATGTTACGTATGAGTCCATTTAATGTCAATGGACGTGGATACTACATTCCCGCCTGGCCAACTGTCCGCCTTTTTTGTGTCGTGATTTAAGGTTTCCGATCGCTACATGGGCTCGGTACAGCGGCTAGATCGTGTCCGCTGGGATTGAATAGTCTGTCGTGTAAACCGGCCATTTATTCCCCTCCCGTTAACCGTGTTACCGTCTCAACGTTGTCTTCACTTGAGGTTCAGCAGACTGTTTTAACTTTGGCAGACGTCCATCGTTGCGAGAAAGATTATTTCTCTCTTTGTGTAGAATATTTGCAGGGGGTATGGCATCTTTCGGTGTACTGTTGTCTAAAAACATATCATGATTACGCGTTCATAACATCGTAGCGTAGACTATCATTTCTTTTGATTGTAGATCTTAGGAATTAGTCGTTTCACAGATAACGTTGGTATCAAAAGAATGTTCTCCTCACTATGTTAGTATTTGTTGATAAATATAATGGCTAAGTTGTTTTTCTTATTAGGCGCTGTTGATAACATACAGAGCGCGACATACTCTATCTATCGTAGCGTTGTCAAAAATCACGGACTCAGATGAAGTCTACGATAAGGTTGGACATTTCTATGATATCGTCGCATGATTAACGAGAAAGGGGCAAGGACGCGACCGCAGGGTCTGGATATTGTAGAAACTCGAGTTTATTCCATTTATCAAGCGGGAAACCTTTCGTGAAATATAACAAACTGACAATATTGAACAGAATACTTTAAAGTGTATGGTACCTGTCTTATAAGATTAAGACTAGCATAAAATACGTAAAAGCAGTAGTTATGCGTAAGTCTGTGTTCGTTTTTATATCCTATTGACTTCAGGTAAACCTACGCGTGTCTTAGCCGTGAAATGGTTCAACTCGCGTTAAGATTAGTCCTTATGTTCAAAGGGCACATACACGTATAAAGATAAGCCCAGGCGGATATTTCAGATATCGTCCTTTGTTTTGTTTTTCCTGTGCAGAGTATTTGTCGTGTTAAAACGTGATCACGCGTACGTTAGTGATATATTTGTGGCGTTCTGTTTGTGGGAGTGTTTGTGGTTTTCTGTATCTCAGCAGTCGTCTTTGCAGCCCTTTTGTTCCTTAATGTGTAATTCCTTAGTGTTGTTTACGACATGATCGCTCTCTTTACAAGGCGCTGGTGGCAATGGTGAATCATTAACGTGAGGGTAGAGATTCTGGAGTCTGCCGGTACGCGCTGTACGTGTGTGTGTGGCGGCCGAGGAGAGAAATTCGATCGCGCGTATTATGCATGCATACAAACATGTTCCTTTGAAAGCCGGAGGGCCTGAAAACCACCATAATGACACGGGTGTTGTTTATAATCCAGCCTAGTCAGGTGATAACGGGGGGTCATGCATATCATACATGTCCGAACGGACACTGTTGAAGCTTGGGGACACCGTATTTGTGACTTCTGTCCCCGCGCCTAACGAGGGTTACACGCGCGTTTTAGACGTCCACGCCCGAGCGAACTCTTAAGAGGAGCTCCCGTATTTTCAGGGGGAACGTAAAATCAACACGCGGTCAAAGGTCATGCACGTCTCTATCGACGCTATTTGCTGTGGCGATACCTAAACACGGAGAACAGACACGGAGCCGGGGTAGCCTCGGTCGGTTATTGTGTGGGAGCCCCGGAGCGCCGGTTAGATTATCCGCGTGCGCGAGCCTGATACGTTACCCTGCGCCGCTAGCCTTAAATCTGATACCGTCTTCACACCTGCAATTCATTATCGTCTGACAGCTTGACAGTGCTCCGTAGTTCACCTTTGTGGACAGTACGACAAGCTTTCTTGGTCAATGATTTTCCAAAATAGATATAACGTGTTCTTTGATTGGTCAGATAAACGTTTGCGAAGTATGTTCATCGTCTGGTCATTCATCATGAACACAGACCCTAAATGCATGTGGCAGCGCAGGTTTTCGCAATTTGCGTCATGCCTGTGTGCGACATATAAAATTCATTTTAACAATTTCTTGTCAGACGCAAAAGCCTTTACCATTACAGTTGTCATCATTTAGTAGGTCCTATGAGTCTATGTTTATATATATATGTATATAATGCATTTGTATATTCATGGATTTATGACATGTTCAGCGTTAGTAGGGTATAGAAAAAAATAAGGTCTAACGTTCAGGCGCCTCATCAATGGATGGACGTCTCGTTTGTATTTTTATTGCAGCCGACTGATTATTACCAAAAGCTTTCGGATTTACTTGGAACAAAAAAAAGCAACCTGCAACAGGTCATTAACATGAGCTAATAGCGGGCAACAAGACACGGAAACAGTACTGTGACTCCGAGGTACTCCCAACGACAAACATACTTGTCCTAAGAAGCCTTGACTTGTTTTACCCCAACTCTAGTCGAAGACACACTGTTTGAAGATTACGCACGTGGAGGACTTTTAAAGCTGCTAGAGCTAAGAGGAAGCCACAAGTACGGGTTCTTTACTTTTGTCCATTCAAGAATGGCTTTTGACCCTGACCGGCGGGGTGACAATGGTCGTGACCTTGCCGTCTGGACCCAAAGCTACTTGTGGCGTAAAATGACCTTGCCTCTTCGCAATATGTTCGTTTTACTTACCACTGATGTTTGTTTAGCCACAGTGTGGTATTTACAGACACAAATGTATTGCTCTATAGTAGCCTTTGCCCTGTAAATTCTTTTTATTCTTGATTCCTTTAAGGATTTAAGCGTAGACGCTCCACGTCTTGATGTTTGTTTAGCCACAGTGTAGTCTTTACAGACACAAATGTATTGCTCTATGGTAAAATTTGGTCTATAGGTTCTTTTTATTTTTGATTCCTTTAAGGATATAAGCGAAGACGTTCCACGTCTTGATGTTTGTTTAGCCACAGTGTAGTCTTTACAGACACAAATGTATTGCTCTATGGTAGCATTTGCTCTGTAAGATCTTTTTAGTCATTATTCATTTAAATTAAGCGAAGACGTTCTGCGTCTTTATGTTTGTTTAGCCTCAGTGTAGCCTTTACAGACACAAATGTATTGCTCTATGGTAGCCTTTGCTCTGGAAGTCCTTCTTATTCTTGATTCTTTTAAGCGAAGACGTTCGGCGTCTTGCGCCGTCCGTGGCATGTGTTGCCGTCGGCTGTGGCTGTGTGGTGATGATAGATGTCTCTCGCATGCGCCATGGCGCGGAACCGGTGCGTGCCGTGGCCATCGAACACCCGGTCCCTTTAAACCCCTGCATGCCCATTCCAATCGATACTATTGAGCCAGAAACCCCCTTAGGCGACCGATAGGTCTTGTCGTTGTTCCGTTGCTGTGACCATGATGTTCTTGGTCTGGATCTGGTTGACATTGTGGTACCCGTGCGGTGCCAAAGCGCTGTACCCACACCAGCAGACACGTCGCACCTACACCACTCTTCCATGCTAGGTATCTGATATATCCCGAGGCCATCATTGCCTTAAAGTGCAGCATGACATTTGTGTAGGTGCCTCCAGCAAGCACAGTTGTAACCACGATCTGGGAGAACTGAGTATGCCGATTTGTTTCACATCGCCCAGGGGTTTCAGATTCCCTTGGCTTAGCGTGCACCAAAACACTGAACTACAAATCGTTGGTCTCGGTGTTAACAAGAAAAACAGTTGTACTAACACAAGTTGATGTTTAGTTTATTGGGAAGTGTCCTATTCTAGTATCGGATCGGTATTACATCGGTGCTCTTTATACTACAGTAGCATTGGAGAAAATGGGGGAGGCGGATGTGCAAAGAATAGCAGGCTTCTTTCCGCATCTTTGTTACGTTGGTAAAGTGCAATTAGAACTGTAACACCATTTGTGCGCATTAATCCCGTACAATCCCCCTTTGTAAGTACTGCAGAATCCAATTTATATCGGCGTTCTGGGTTGGTCGGAGATAAAGAGCCCCGCCAGAGCCTCTAGATCCGAGCCGTAATTGTCCAGGCTGTTGTAGTAGTAGTAGAGGGCTCGTGATCATATACCAGTATGGCGTGATTTGCATGAGTACGTCATGGGTAAGACGATCTGAATTTTGGGGGGAAAAAATTCTCTTAGTCTTACGTAGGTGTTAGTGTGATATATTTTCCGTTTTATATAGGGATAGCACTGTTCAATTTTCCCTTTATATTGTCATCTGCAATCGTCATATTGAAACGATGACCCGTCAAGTTGCAGAAGCCGTAACGAGAGGACGACTGATTAAAAAAATGCAGGGCTCGAAAGGTAGCACATTCGTCTCCATTGAAGTGCCGCAAGAGTGTTGACGCCATTGGATGATGTACCATTACCATAGGATGGCCAGCTGCAGTGTTTGGTAGTTTTGTTCTGTCAGATCATTGGCGTCAAAATATCCTCTTTTAATCTTTGAGGGTCGGCTGTCGAAGGCCAAGTCTTAAGTTAGACCAAGGATGCTTAAAAGAGAAGGCCTTTCTCTAACCTTCTTCGTTAGACCACGTAATGTAGTAACCCCTCAGTAACGATTTCCTCCGCCAGACACCACCAGAAAGGGTACTATGGAATCGGTCACCACTTCCGCCAGACTCAACAACGTTATATTCATGTACATGCACTGGAGAAGCGCACGTTGGTAGTCCCTACCGGACAAGGATGACATATAACCCATTGTCATTGTGTAAAGCTAGTCTTCAGCCTCGACGATAGAATGTGCAGCCTATGTCATTTTGGGTTACCTTGCTAAGCCTATCTGCTGGGAAGTCATCCCCACATTGTCTCTTAATTGAAAATGGAAGCAGAAATGGTGTATAAAGTATTGTATGATATTAGGATGGTTGCATACCAGCATGGATTACCTGACGTCTATGAGTTGATCCCTACTTTAAATAGACGGGATGAATGTCAGATCCAGTTTCTCACGTCCATTTAGCGCATTTAACTTATCAATTTTGACTTTTTAACTGTAGAACACGGTGTCGTCATACCATGAAACGTAATAGTGAGGCCAGATGATCGAAATCTGTTGTTTATCATTCACATATATTTTAGTATGGGGCAAAAAGCGCAATTGCTTATGTATCGCCTTCTACTCTAATACATAAATATAAAACAAGAGTAAAATGCGATGACAACATACATACATAAATACAAAATGGATAGAAGAAAAATGAATGTAAACAAGGCAACTTGGTGATCAATCAATCAATTACGAGAATCTACCTGTACAGTGAATGAAAGTGTGGACTATGTCGAAGATATTGAAGTTTTACAAATGTGAAAGTGACACGGATCCTCGTAGCAGTAAAGAACGTAATGTCCTGTCATTGAGATGTTGTAGCTCTACTATATTGGAAATAGATATTGATCCAATTTCGGAAAATAATGAATGGTTTTGCACCATAGTATTTACAAGACCTGATTCCACTACTCTCCAAGCAGAGGTTGGTGGGGAAGATTGTGAACGTTTTATCATATGCTCCGTTTTTTGTCCGCTCACGTATTTGTGATTCTGTCCCATACAACCTTCGCGCCAACCATAACTTCACCCCCATTGCTTGTAAAACTGAAAAGTATAAAGAATCCTTCTTACCCTCAACAGTTGATATTTACTTGTGGAATGAACTGCCCTCGAATTTGTTGTAATTTGTTGTTTGCGCAAGCGCTACACCTCGAGCATGTTAAAACCAAGATACTATTTCAAGTATTTGCAATGTTATTATTGGTCATCGCCGAAAAAACGACGGACGAACAACACTCTTTGCGATTGGCAATATAATACAGCACACTTATTTGTGAACACAATGTTAGCTGTTCTACTATTGGTTGATGTTCCGCCAATCAGTCTTTACTAGTACAGTCTAAAAAAATATGATTAGAATTACCTGTAGAAAAAGTTAATATTTCTTTGCGGAAATGCTTTACGGACTAGAAATACAACTAGGGAAACTAGCATTTCGTCAGGAGTTTGACAAAGATGAATGCAATGGTGACGTTGTAAAAATGAGGTTCATTCGCAAAACAACAATGCTAGTATATTGTTAGCACAAATATCGTTCTGTTATATATCAAATTACATTACAACGATAGATACACAAGCGTTCACAAGATAAAATCATATATTCCTACGACAAGATCGCAGATAGGGCCGCCCGATTTGAAACGAGGATCTTGACTTACGTCTGACGTTATTTTTATCGTCTAGTCTGCATTTTAAGCACTAATTAGGACCGACAGCTAACGGATAACGGAAGCGATTGTAACACGTTTACTGTTTAAATCATTGCACAATTTTCAAACAAGGCGAGAGTAGATTCTCGTCGCCTACGCCTTTCATATGCCACGCACAAATGAGCAAATCGTTCCAGATATGTATGGACTATGAATATATATGTATATACACTAGATGTATATTTTTACAAGAAGGCAATGTATCATCGGCACAGACTACTGTTGCATGAATGTCTCCAGCAAGTCTCAGTACGATTCAGTTTATTCGGCGATTTGTATTTGTTCCTGCTAATTTGTACCCTGCCCGGCAAACCTTATGCATGCATGTTGAAAGCCACGACGGTTATATGTTCAATCGAAAGTCATCATCGATCTATCGACTTTGGGGCATACCATAGTGTATTCTGACTCTACCAGCGAGGAGAAAAGATAAAACATATGTAAAGCACCTAACAAATAACACTTTAAAAGTATAGTCAAAGGTGACAATGATTATTCTGTGTTATTGTTGGAGATCGGCACCAATCGTAGCCGCACGGCTGCCCTGCCAAACCCAACACTACCGACCGACCCCTCGTGTTTGAACTAATTACTAATACGTTTTAGACTGGGAAGTGATTTGACATACCTAACGACACTTGATCTTATCATGGTCGATAAATAAGGACCTTACTGAAGTTATCGCTGTGGCAACTAACCTTTTTAATAGTTTGCCTCCCCAAAGAAAATATGCCGAAACTACGCCTGGTCGCCGGATCATCCCGTCCATGGATAGACTATTTAATCCGTCCATGGTTAGACCTTAATCTTAACCAGACCTTCTAATGGGTCGATCATGGTAACGTTTCTGATGCAGTGATTTTCCTTTCCGACCTAGTGGACACTACGGAACTATGGCTACACTTCATTGGTGTCCTCACAATACACGTTATTGGCATCCACGCTATTTTAACAAAAGACGGTGCGTTTGGGCTGGTTTCACACCCTGGTAGAGCCAAAGACTCGAAAGAGATTGTAGGTCCATAGAAGTGTTGTGTGTGGCGACCAAGCGACGCCCTTTTCCGGACAGCCTTGCTTCTTGCTTATGGGCCTCTGTTGATAACCAGATTGCAGAAGTGGTGCGAGTGTATTGAGAAGCGGACCGATGCGAGCCATTTATCATGAGAACAAAGGTTGGGTTTAGCTAAGTGAACCGTGCTGTGGGCTTTCTAAAGGAGTAAATGATTACTCCGTACTTCCAGCCGGCCGGTCGTGTGGCGACAAGGGGCCAACACTGAGCTGCTCATTACAGTTCCGCCGTAAAAAAACTCAGCTGTACAGTTTATACACTCTCCAAGCAGAGGTACTGCTCCGGCTTGTTTTGTATGCCCTCATTGGCGTTTTTATCGGGCTTTCTATTTTGTCAGGTATTCTTTTTGGCTGGCAGACAAAAAGAAAACCTGACAAAACAGAAATCCCGACAAAACAAACGGGAGCCGAGCCTGGAGGGTAGAGCTGCTTCCGATGGTGCGTAGATAGCTAAGACTAAGAGGGCTTCTACAGTCAGGTGCACGTGAGTTGGGAACAAGTGAACAGTACAGGGTTCCACGGAAGTACGTTTGGAGATCCGTAATGGTCGTCCCGCGTGTGTTGCACCGCTCGTGGACATGATTAGCCTCCCGCTCATTAGCGGTGTGCACCCCGTTGTATTGGTGCATCCTGTTGGTGCGGTGGTACAAAACCCAAAGCTGTGCTAATTCCACCAAGGAGGATGTTTTTCAGCTCAAGACTGAAGAAATGTCGCCCTTGTACGTGTACGTAAATGAAGTTCGCCCTGTCGCCGATGCCTGGTACGTGTTACTCAAACTGGACGAAAAGTCACCAGCGATGGGGGTACACAAGGATGGTATCCAGCCTAGGCTAGGGCACTTGTCACAGTGTGACTTTCATAGTACTGAGCTCTGACCTCACTTCTTGTTTGTTGTCCTTCGGTTTCATGAGATGAGTTTTATCACGTGCACTTTTTTTATGAGCATATTTCGGGTTCGGCACTGTCAAAGACATCTTCGGAGACATCAATATTATCAGGCACTTCACAGCGCATCGTTAGGAATTCTATGAGGTTTATTCTATCGTTCACGCCACGTCAGCAGCAGACACTGACGTTTGCATAGCCATCAAACTCGCTGAATTCGATGTCATTACAGATCATTGAACTCGTAGCGGTGAAAGCAATCAGCGTCAAAACCTGTCAGTTTCAGCTTGTGGAGGTCATGGAGCAGCTTATTCTTGTGCTGCAAATCTGGCCTCATTCTTACCAATAGATACTAGACTTAAAACAAAAGGAGATACATCTTTGTCAATCCTGAACACTCAAAACATCGGACTGCACACTACTTTTTTCCACCATGGAAATGGTCAATTCGTCTCTGCATGTGCGCACTGGTCTGATCTGTTGTGATGGTAATTCCACAGGGACATTGGTGCGTTGTGCATGAGCGAGCTCATAATCAAACGATTTTGTCCTGATGGGGTTATGGATGGCAAGATTCGCCATTGCCGCAATTGCTGAATGTCTGATGATCACCATGTTTACACATTTGACAATTCCTCTAGATTCGCCAAACATCTTTTACAACGATATCATCTGTTTCTTTGTCATTTTCTGATTCAGTAGCTATGGATCCACCTATAAAAATTATATTCTTACAAACATCTCTCAATGTATGTATCAACGTGTTCGATACTATTCCTGATGCCCCTTAAAGATAACTTGACATGGTGGATAGCTTGCAAGTTGGCTAAATGCAAGTCGTTCTGCCAGTCATCTTCAACAGCAACAACATTGTTGTTTGGCTCTTTGTGTTACATGTATCACACTTGACCAGATCTCCACAATATAATCAGTGGTGCTCGTTCTGCATAGACCTGTTAATGGCCATCGGGTTGTTGTGCACGTCGATGGTCATGTATGCATCAAGCATCCTGGTAAAATCATATCAAAGGATTTTGATGTCCTCAGGCGTCGCATGGAATCTGAACGTTTTGAGGGAGGCATATCCATAGATCTTTCCGTTCGAGTTGAAAGCAAGGTTTTGCTGTAAAAGCGTAGCATTGCAAACATCAGTCTTAGCGTTGGGAATATTTTACTCGACAAGCGATACCCTTTTAAAGTCACATCCATTCATTCTATAGTAATGAATGTGGATGGGGTTATTGAACCCTTGTGGCATTAAAAAGCTGATTGGCTAATAATAGATCAATTAGACTTATGCCAGCCATTGAATATGGTTGGGAGATAAACATGAACTTCGCCACCTCCGCATATTATCTGGTGTTTGAAATCGCCTGTTCATGGTTTCTTTAAATTGCAACTTGTCATTAAAAAGGTAGTTTTCAATCGATGATCGTTTCAGACAGAACGGATAAGGACAGCTAAAACTACATAAACAATGATGCATGTACGTGGAACCGTTTTGATGTTGGCTGAATTGATTTTTGAGGTTAGGTTGGCGTCATTCGCAGAGCCAAAAGCTGTATTATGGCGCCATAGATCTGAGGAGGCTGCATAAATGTTCCTCGTTAAGTGCTGTACGTTTAGAAGAATTGAATTTTCATCATCTTCTGTCACCTATATGAAGGCTTCCCTGCCAAATCTATTATAAACTGTAGTGGATCCGCATAAATATAATTATGTCAATACCATCCTAGATATGATTGTGGGGTCGGCTCGGAAGTGGGTTATGAAGGACATTGGTAATGTTGTTACCTTCACCGAGAAGGTTATGCATAGGGTAGCGTTTGTATGTATGTATGTATGTTTGTTATGACCAGCACACTCGTTGAATCAAATTATGCTAATAAGGACCCCATTTGCATAATTCATGATAAATGTTACTTTGTTCACATAACCTTCTTTGTTAAGCTCATACTTTTGTTTTTTGGGTGAAGAAATCAACTGGTATGATTTATAATTGATGACAAACACTCCTGATACGTCAGTCATAAAGGTTAAAATCATTTGGCGAAGGTATGAGGTCGTGGAACTCTAGTTGATGATTTCACAGTTAGCGCGTTTGATAAAGGATGCACGCAAGTTGATGCAACTTAAATCTATGGATTCTTTAAAAACACTTTATACAAAGATTAATATTGATCTGAGTAAATGTACCATTGGCAAGGTGTGCTTGCAATAGACATCATCGTGATAATTGCTTACACATTAAGTTTTGCGCCTTTGTGCTAAGAAGTCCTCATTTGTCTGAGCCATCCTTTATGTGAAGTATGTACTTAACGTTATGAAATGTACATCCGTTTTCGTCGCAAAACCCTTAGCGGTTTGACTTGGTTTTTATTTGATGACATCGACATTTCCGGCACAAGATAATTTCTTTGCTGCTTTGTTATGACACAACAGCCAACACTGATCAGCATCGAACATGTATGTAAATGTTGTGTAAGACGATACGCCTTTAATCCATGAATAATTGTGAGGTGTATTTTGATTTTTGAAAATAGTATATGTAAAAGTCGACAGAATCTAGACGTACATGTGCTACTGTATTTCTACCAGTTCAATTTCACAATAAGGAATAAAATTGAAATATAGGAACAATTCTTGTCTAATTACAAAGCGATAATCTTGAATCCTAGGATGTCGCAAAAGATTTAAGTAAAACATGATTCCATTACGGCTCTCCCAGTCATAAGCGGCGTCAATTTGACAACAGTTTACTTACATAAGGTGACATTTGATGAACACAGGAAGTAATCACCTTTACTCTGCGTGCG
This sequence comes from Branchiostoma lanceolatum, assembly GCF_035083965.1. Lineage (NCBI taxonomy): Eukaryota > Metazoa > Chordata > Leptocardii > Amphioxiformes > Branchiostomatidae > Branchiostoma > Branchiostoma lanceolatum. The sequence continues at coordinate 22,970,738 of NC_089722.1, read as the reverse complement.
GCAGGTCGGCGGTGCTTACGTGATTGCACAAAGGCACGAACACTGCAATGGGAGGTTTATTGGGACAACCGTATTTTAGCATCGTAAAACGCCAGGACTATATAATCATGTTACAATGGATCACCTGTATTGTGTAGGGTCATAATTCCTACGTTGTCGTTAATTCAGACTCCGAAAGTGATATTGTACCATTTGAAGTGACCCTTTCGAATAAGCCGTAGTATACATCGTTTGAAAGCATCGCACGAATCGTGAGACATCAATCTTGAGATGACAGTAGCTCTGAATGTAATTTTGTACTGTCCAGAGATAATGTCCATGGATAATCTGTATTGCAATGCTGAGCTATATTGCACCATATCATAAGCGTAGAATTGATGGCTTGAGCTGTATTCTTTTTCCTTTTCTTAGATACCAAAAGCCCTACTGGGGCATCACTGTTGTGAATCAAAGGAAAAGTCAGGCGTACACGTAGTAAATGCTACTGTGGGTTCTTAGACGTCTGAGATATAAACCTGATAAGGCGGCTCTCCTTCTATTTGGCCTGTTATCCTAAACGTTAGAAAACCACTCGTGTCCTATCTCTGTGTTAGCTGATATACGCGGGCGATTGCTGCGATTGCTGCCGGTCTGGGAAACCTTATGACGTCTTAGGCCGTTCTGTAATCCTACCATCCCACGGGTACTGCCGGGAAACAATAGTTTCACTTGACAATCGGTATCACGTCAACTTTGTGACATTACCTGTATCAAAGCAATATTGTTTGCTTAAACGGACTGTAATGGTTAGAGTTCAGTTGTATACCTATGTATCACAGGCCTTAGTAACTCCAACTCTAGGATCCTCTAAGCTGTTTAATTTTGGCGTTTTTACATAGAGATTGCTAGCCTGAGTGTCGTACTAGTTAGTTCCAGGCTTTCCCTTCAAATATTGCTGAGTGACAGTTTAATTTATGGCCCCCGATGTATCCAATTACACAAAGATGCCTCTCTACCACGCAGGGAATCCACTGCCCTGTATGACCTACTACAGACGTACAGACGTGATCTACTGTAGGACAATCTACATATAAGCTGAAGTGGAAAGCCAGTTACACAATTTCAAGACGTCATTCACATAAATCATGCCGAGAACAACTGTCAGTTGTTCCCTGTTATTGTTGTACTAAAAGCTAGAATGGCTGAATGTATGTTTTGGTCGGTGACATGCCTTATGTTACGCTGGCTCAAGGTCGTACAGCTTTGATTGACACCGATTTAAATCAAAAGACGTTGTCTGTCCGGTCGAGTGACATGAGCAGGCGTATCGCCACTCTGTCAGTGCGTGTATATGCGGGGAGCCACTGCGGTGGTATTCTGTCGCTAGTGGCTGAACTGCACATTGTTTACAGACGCCAGTCTAGACTCTGCACATTGAACAGCGTGTCACGGTGTGTTTTTGTGTGGACAGCTACGCCTTGTGAACCTTCATACAAGGCTATTTATGGCCATTGCGTGAAAGATAGCCCTCTCTAACCGTGTGTATATGCCGCCGTGTCCACAACGTCACCAGCGAGGCGTTACCGTACAGGCTAGACGGCTTACGTTTCTTTAATCAACGAGCGTTAACATGATTGATAACGCCATCATGATGTATAGACTGCAGGTATATTACACACCTATCTGACATGCTCCTCGGGTGATACTATGTCCCTCCGGTGAGGGTAGTCACTGGACCAGCACTGTAAAGATACGTCAGCTAATATACTGTTCCTTGTAGACTATCAGTACCGTTCAGAAGCAAAATACTACAAGAAAATGTAATTTCATAATTCTAGAGGGAGATTAGACCTGCTATAACGCTCAGTCCTCCCCCTTTTGGCCTTCAAGTGCGTGGACACCAGCTATAACCATCAATGACGCTCCCCCAGAGTTGCAGCAACGACTACAGAAACGGTCAACAAGGCCATTAAAAAGTATTTAATTGAATTGGATTCTTCAACGAAGAATGTTGATGACTAGCTTCTATCTGTAAGCCGTGCTTTTTATTTGACTAGTCCTTTATTCAACAGTCTTGGTCAAAATCACGTCGTGTTAATGGCTTCAAACACACAGTACAACGAAACGAGGTTGTGCGCATTTTCTGCTAAATAAGTCATGAGGTGTTTGTATTTTCTTTTGTACATGTATATTCTTTCGATTAAAAGATTTGATATTTCATCTACACAATTTAGCGTTTTTCACATATCAGAGTAAAACTTCCTGGATCTCTAGTCTGACAGAACAACAGTTCTCCCATGTTGTAGCCCGGTCTTGTTCACCTTTACCCTCCATCAGACGTGCTGAGCGAGTCGTCCAAAGCCGCGGATCGGACTTGATCTTGACCATGAGCGCGGCAAATCGATGTCATCACTCACAACTCCCGTACTTAACGCCTTTCAACCAAAGGTCCTGCTTCTGGCAGAATGTTCCCCAGGAGAGCTACATAATGGCTCCAAGCTATTACTGTACCAGCACTACGGGCGTCATGACTCTCAAGAAGTCACATAGATGCCCTGTTTATATATATATGAATTTTCCAGCTTCGTCAGATGCGTCTTTGTAGTCTTTGGAAACTGCAATGCACGAAAGATTTTTGTTGTTGTGTGTGTGTGTATGAATATATCAGCCACACAATATAATCTAATGTGAGAAACTCGTGAATGATATTGTTCGCCAAATGAAAAACGTATGCGTCGTATTTGCTCCTCTGGGTCATCAAAACTTGGGCTAATTTATTTTTCGAAAAAAAAATCGTTAAAGACTATGCGAACTAACTAGGTGCATAAATCATCGCTGCCCGAGTGATGGATACCAGCGCCTTGACTGCGGCCTTGAACTCAAGCTGTGTACAGATTACGGAAGCAGTCTAACGGTGTGTTCACACATGATAAACGTTCTGTGTATGATTGAGATTTGGCTTCTTCAGAGTGTCTCACCATGGTTCGAACTTGTAAGATAGCTATAGCTGATTACAAGCTAGCAAGGTCACACAGCTATGTTTTACGACGGAGTCCAAAGCTGTGAACAACTGGACGGAAGTTTGGTTTTTAAACAGGAAATGCTCATGTTTGGTTGTGTCTGGACGCACTAGCCACCCAGCCATTCTCAGGCTAGGAGCGATATTGGGTCTTAAGACAAATTCCTTCTGACCACTCCATACGTCTTCTACGCCTTTAATTGTACCAATCACTGATGTAAAACTAAAAGCATGTGTTTCCTGATCCAAACCTTCCTGACTATATTTTTTAGTGAAGTCGTGCGTTTCTTTTGTTGACGACAGGCATCGCTGATTTGAGGCAATCTGCCATAATTGCGCCGTCCCCTCAAAAGAGTTTTGTGCATGCATCTGTATTATTATTAACGAGCCCTTCTGTGTAACACGCCAGCTTTGCCGACAATCGACGACGGCAGCTCGTTATATTCCATCGAACGACTTGTCACAGTTGAGCCCGAATATGTCTATCTCCTAGTCTTGTCTAAATCCATCTGGTGACAGCGCCTGTAGCATTATACTCGATGGTAACGAGGTACATTTTGCAATAGTGAACGGAAAGCTAATAAGGCTGGACTCCAGGCTAAGATTTGCCTCTGAAATTGTAAAATTCCTGACATATTCTTGTAGCTGTCACTAGACCAATACTGTACGATTTATTTAAAATGTTTATAACGTTAAGTGAAATGTACAAAGTAGTAATTTTCTATATGTACATGTACCAGACTATGTCCGAACACTACACGCCTCGTGGTAGTCTCGTAGCTAATATCAGATAACAGAATGTTGTTGTTGTCGTTGTTCGGTATCCCCCTTGCAGAGCTAACGCTCTGTACTCTCCGTGTGTTTGAATTAACCCTCGGCTCCTAATGGTAAATCTATATCATTAAGTTACAGCTTATATGGGTATAAAATGTTCGTACTTGTCATTCCCCTAGCGGTCTAGACTAATCAAATCGCGCTTATAGCGGCCCGCCCAATGCGGCCGCTACAGCCTCCGACGGCGGGCAGCAGATGTGTTATCCAAGCAGATCTAGAGAGAGGGAGACGTTAAAAATCGCGGCCCCTTCGAAACCTCTGCTTGAAGAAGAAGAAGTGGAATAACAGACTATCGTTCCCCATGCCTGTTCCTTTGTGTGCCCGCGGAAGGGCCTTGTGGATGGCTGTCAGTGCGCGGTGAACTATTGGCCTGGCGAGATGGCGATCAATTGTGCGGGAGCCCCGCCTGGAGCCGTGCCAGCCGACTGGTGGGCGTGTTTGTTATGACGGGACCGGGAGTCAAAGCCACGTCCACGTGCTCTGCTGCTGCTGCTACTACTGCTGTTGCACTTGACTTTGTCTGGCGTGACGATGTAGGCACGGATGTACTGCTTGTTAGAAATACTGAAAATGTTGAAACGTTCGAGGTGGTTTTATTTTTGCCTTTTTAGCGTTTACCTGTCCATTGACATTGCGAATTTATGACTCCGCGAATATGCGTTTCCAATGTATTTCTACTGTACTACAGACTTGTTTCAACCGCGAATTCAAAACTCCATTTCCCTCCTACCGCAAATTAAAACCACCGCGAAAGTAATGAATTTTCATTATGTAGATATTTAACGTTTTGAAATATTTATTAATCAAGCCAAGAGTTAAATTTGACACGATTTTACCCTTTCTTGTGTTAATGAGATGTAAAATGTCTCTATGCAGCCTTGTTAACTGATTTGAATTGCTAATGTTTAAGGCTTGGATGCAACAAAGAATTTGCTGACGTGATGATAGTTATGTGTACCGGTCTCGAGGACAGCTTGTTTTTACACGTCATGCCCATGTTCTGATGATAACTGGTAGCCTTTACCAGGCTCCAGAGGCGACTGGAACGCCTGATGCGGCCAACTGAACTCAATAGTCAGCTACCAGCAACTCCTCTGGCATGTTATCTGTCTATTTTGCCGATTTCTAGGCTCTTTCCATTGGCCTATGGAGTTAGAGGCTAACGAAGCTACAGTATGAAATTCTTCTGCGCTTGGAGGTAATAAAACGTCAATACTAATAACATTAGCGTTGAATACCAAATGGCAGAGTGTCTTGTTTCTTTCGCCCTGGTTTAGTTCTTTTCTGTACATGAAATTGTCTTGCTTTCTTCTGTGGAGAGAAATATATGGTCAGTCAATCTTCTGTTGTTGTCGTTGACCTTGAGTGGTCGTGAATAGAAACGTGCCTATGAATAGTAAACAGAAAGTGCCCAATACAATGTAGACGGAAAATAGAAAATCCACATCATTTAAGACACATTTTTTCCAGTTTTTGTGCTGGTCAGATGACCTTTAAACATGCTTGCAAAGTAAATCGTGGTGCATTAATGTATTGGAGAAGGATTTACTTCTTTCAGATTGCATTTGCCGTTTTCATCTGAGGGTGAAACCATATTTGTACCCAGAATGGCGAAATCTAAATATATTATGGTTCGTATATTAACCAAAATGCCTGTGTTACTACAATATCTCTTCAAGATGTCGCAAATGTATTACAATACGTCGATGAAGGTTAGACATCCAGGTAAAAAGATGCGCAAGAAAACGGCCTGCTCAAGCAACTGGATAGATTTTGAAAACGGCCAGGTAGCATCCACTACATTTTGTCAGTGACTGGATCTTACACCAGTCACTGACGTCTGACCGTTTCCTAAATCTATCCAGTTGCTTGAGTAACTGATACCTTGCGTATATTACAACACTGCGGCGCAAATTTCAACACACCATGTATTTGTATGGTAAGGCAATCGCTTAAACCTATTAGACTGGTTACATTCAATACCTGCCTATAACAGGCGCGCTCATGCTTCTAGAACATAGAGTTTGCCAATTTTGTGAGTTAAATCAAATAGAAGATGAGCGGCACTTCATTTTAGATTGTAAACTTTACGATATAGAAAGAAATGTTCTTTTCAAATGTATTAATGAGAAATTCCCATGCTTTGAATATTTAAACGCAACGGATAAATTCATATTTTTGTTGCGTCTAGATAACCCTTGTATAAGAAACATGATCTGTTCATACATCTACACATGTACAAAGAAGCGAGAAGAAGTTGACTTTACTAGATTAGCTTAGCTTATCCTTTTCTTCTACCATGTATGTTTACACAATGTACTGTACATATTTCACTGTATATGTCACTTTAGATGTTAGTTTGGTTTGTGTTAAACGACCTGTATCTAGCCCCTCGGGGCACGAACATACAATAAAGGTCTTCAATCATTAACCAGGTTTGCCGCCCAACGTGATTACAACTTCCCGGGGACAGGCAGGCATTATCGGCGTATTGAGTGAACAATTTACGCCCGTTTCGCCGGGAATCTCGTAATGGGCGGTTTCTTTTTCACCGAGAAGCTACATTGATGTAACGTAAGGTCCTGACTACCAACGCTGCAACTAAAAAGGCATCTAAAACCCACACAAAAGACGTATTAATTAACGTTTTCGATTTGCGAACGGATTGTGAAACTATGCCGTTTATGCGCAAGGTTTGTGACAGTTACTCAAGCAACTGGATAGATTTGGGAATAATCTTGAAAATTTTTTGGAAAAATCTATTCAGTTGCGTTTCAAAAGTAACTGTTGCGTATTTTATTACTTAGATGTTTTACCTTCATCGACGTACACCATTGATGAGTATGAGAGTGAAATATGCCTTGATGACCTATGACCTTTCATGGCCAGATTTGATGACACAGATAATGTAACGTTATTACAGTAGAGTTACGTGACGATGGGTTACATTACGTTCGTCTAGTCGAAAATTGATCTGCCTGCTTCCCGTAATCGTTACCGCAATACGAAATTGCATCGTTATAGTACCATCGGCGTGTTGGGGAAATTTTCTACTGTTTCCTCGGCCTGGAAACATTTTGCAATTATTTTCATTTGCAATGTGAAAAAAAATCAACGCCGTTTTCGTTGTCTGGTCTTCTTACTTATGTTGGATCATGGAAGTGTGCTGTATACTAGTAGTTCCTCCTATTAAAGCGGCTGTGTCTACAGGCAGTAGCCGCTAAAATCTGTCTCCATTGTTTGTCGATGAAGGTGCGGTCTTCCCTTAATTATGCGCCCATCCCCTTAAGACCTTTGGATATAGCCACTGGCGTTTTTACATTGGGTGCTATGTCAGGCCCCAAGAGCACAAAAGGTAACAAGTAAAAACAAATATTCTGGAAGAAAGAAAGAAGTAACAGTGGTTATAGACTCCTGAGGATAGCGGATTCCTAATTCGTTATCAATGTATTTCATGTGTTGGAACAAAGTCCTAAGATCTTCTAATGCCTGCTATGAATATGAACTTTCATGAATGATAGTCACAATAATATAATCAATGTGTTTTATGATTTATCAAAAAGCTTCATCGACCTTGAAAAGGGATTATTTCGGTCTTCCGACAAGCAACAACTACGTTTCATCATGTTTTGTTCTTAGTTCTAATAACTTGACATCTGTTATGCCAAAAGGTATGCATGTTTGTTCAGGCCTCTGTTCGGGTATTCGTTTGTATGTAATTCTGATTTCCATATCAGTAAAAACGTACGCATGGATTGCAGCGCTTGGTTAACCGACTTGAGTTAAACATAGATCTACGGCGAATATGTATTGGAATCCAGTTAATAAAGGAAACCGACCCCTTGTAGCGTATGTAGACTCACAGTTCTATTGGACTGATATGTTTTTGAACATAGCGTAATACTGACAGATGAGACTGTGAGTAGACGTAGCCGCAGGAGACACGGTTTCACCGCTTGTACAGTTAACATAGATCTCTCATTGCGCTTTGGTTATCACGGTACAAAAACTGCAGCCGTGATCGGAATACGAGACTTGTGTGTACACATGACTTAATATCAAGGGCATGGCATTCTGTATACAACCGCACTCTTCTAGCTCCGATAAGCGAATCTGTGTTTGAATGGTCCCGGGCAGTGTGCGGTAGTAAGCTGTGAATTGTGTGGGTCTATGAACGATCGATCACAACACGGGGGGCTGTTGTTGACATGTCCAGAGAGACCTATTCAATGCTGAGCCTCGTCAACTTGGCGATGTCTTTTACACTATTACATCCACTGCTTGCCATGCATCAAATATGCGCAAACCCGCAACACGGTAAAAATAATAATTCGTCAGAATTGTATGGGGCCACCCAGCTGCCTAAAAATTCAATAAATAAGATAGATAAATGAGTGAGTTTGTTAAATTGTGTAACATTTTGCCATCCCTGGAAACAAGAATTTTTGAAGAAACATTTCCAAGTAAGGATTGACGTATACCTAGCTTCTTCAGCACGCGTCGTCCATCCAAAATTCATTTTCGTTAGGTAGTTCATTTATAGTGGCAGAATCGTTGATCCTGTGATTGTGTGATGTTTGACTTCTATGTTTCCATGTTTATATTTAGTTGTAATTACTCCGCCTCTTCATTCTGCCATTAAGTCAAACTGCATGGCGACCCCTGTCCCCCAGAAAAAGCTTACGACAACACTATTCCATTTCATGGATTAAATCAGTCCTCTGTGAAAATCCCACTTGCCTTAGGAGCACTTTATCAAAATCCCACTGAAACACAAATGGCCGAACCGATGTGGCTGTGCGCCGAATGATGAACACAACCTACAGATATCATCTAAAAGAACCTCTTCATCTAATTGGTTCCAGCAGAATCGAGTGCGCGAATCATACAGATCATTGTGAAGCCTGTGCTGATTCCACTGAGAGAAAAATATTGTTTATGCAATATCACGTTTGCTAAAAATCAATCTTTAAGCTAATTCAAACATCAGAAAGCACCCATGTAAAAGGAAAGACCCAAGACGTATGTTACAGTTAAGTCCCTTTTCATGAGAGAGATTGACCTGCCCAAATGACGCCCACGACTGTAATCCGATGAAATCAATCCAATTCCGGGAATTGGCGAAGCGTGTTTATGGTTTGCTGATGAAACAGGGCGGGGTCAGCCGGAAACACCGCGTTCTCACGCGAGAACAAACTTCGGTAATAACGACATTCGTCATCAGCTCAATGATTGGTCAAGCGGGTCAGACTGAGGTTTTCTTTATTCACATCATGCCGTTGATTTGCTCAGACGAACCCAACCTCCCATATGATATATATTCTCGACAGAACATCAGCGGTGTATATGACATCATTGATCGTTCTGCATGTAAACCACATGTACCACACCTGCAACTGTGCAACGCCTGCCGTAGCTTGTTCCATTACGTGTAGCGTAAATCGTCACTATCGAAAACCCATTGATTGCCAATAAACGAAAAATACAAAACACGCGAACCAGAAATCGTAGATGGCCTCAGCTAGCAATACCCATCATCTTGAACGACAGTCGATATGGACTTCACTAATGAGCCGTATTAACGCACCGCCACGTTCAGTTGAACATTTGACCTTGATGACCACTGTTTACCTGTCCATCATCACGGGACAGCTACCATTGGTTACTGCGACATGACAATCATCAGTAGCGTCTCATCATGTATGACCATGCATATGGCTATGGACTAGACACGTCGGTTTGGTCATATGGTATTTGTAGATAAGGTTCCTACACGCATGGCACGTATGCCCCTGTGGTGGACGGAGATGTTATCTGGTGTTTAGCCGGTAGCTGGAAGATTGCTTCGCTTTGCTACGAATGTTTATCTAGTGCGGATAAACTACCGGCTGTCTATGGTAACATGCTGCCGGAATTATACTGCAGGTGAATATTTAGTCAGTGACATTTTGAACGTTTGTCTCTTTCAAAGTTTGATATGTTGTTGTTGTACAAAACAAAACAATACTAAACCTTGATATAGGCTTTGTTATATAGTTGGGCAACCGTATTCAGCAAGGTGTGTAGATAATCTTTCTCCTATATCTTGTTGGATATAGCCTACGCGAACGTACATGTAACTAAACGATCATCGGTGTTTGCGTTCAGGGGAGCCACACAGACTCAATCATTTGTCCTAAACCAAAGTATTACTGTTGCTTGTAGTTTTCAATTTCTGAAAGTTTCAAAACATCAATGAATCCTGTACCAGTAGACAGGTGTTCAGTCTGACAGACCTGTTTAATTTTTGACTCACGACTTCGGCGGTTCCTTCTCCAGCTAGAGCGTGTAGTCAAGAACCAGCTGGAGGGCCTGGAGTCACTTTTTATGGGACAATGTGGAGAAGATCCCAGACAAGATAAGCACATTTGCGTCATCCTGCAGTCTCCTAATGCTATGATGAAGAAATAATAGACTTAATGAGGGTTCGTTTTGTGACTAGACAAGGGAAACTAACATGCTCTATATGGTCCTACATGTTCGGTTATTTGCAAGCTCTGCAGTAAATGTCGCAGTGATCTTTTCTTTCTCATACTGATCAACCAGATTAGGTCGCATAGAATTGTTAACATTTTAAAAGCGCCGCATGAGTGGCGTCTCACATGGTCACACCTTTGCTCCGTGACGTTACGAGTGGAGTACTGTATGCTTTGTAGGTCGGTGTTGTTGTTGTGGGTTTCCCGGTCGCGCCGTGGAGATGGCGGGAACTCTGTGTGACCTTACACTGCCAAGCCTGGGATTAATCATCCAACCACACGTCAACATCGCAGGGACAAACCGTTAGTTGTTTGGTGGTATGGTAGGGGCGATAGTCTCAGTCAGTCTCTGCCTGTTTGTGATAGAATGAAACATCTCTACCAATCTACTTTTGTAACTCATTCGTTTAAGCAGGTAGAATGGACAAGTACATAGGACAGTTCTTACGATACAGTTTACCTTGCAGTTGTCTTACTTTAAAAATGTAATGTTTTTACCAAAGAATGGTCGACATGATTAGTACTACTTATATGCATACGTCTCCTTCTTCCACTTTGTGTTAGTTTACTTTTAAACGCTGTGGACTGAACGCTCAAACCCACACATACCTGTTGGTAGTTGAGCATGTTGGCAGACCCTGAGTATCACTTTGGTGTTACATATTGTTATCGTGTTTTGGCATGAGTTACTGCTGTTGTTTCGTTGGGACATCCATGTGGGGCCCTCGAGTGGCTGTCAACACACGTTTTCCATGTGATGTTTATTAGTAAAACCAAGACTACAGCCGATTGCCGTCGCCAGGGGAGCCATCCGTTCCCATTATCGGTCAGGTCAGGTCAGGCTGGGTGACCTGGTGTTGGACCTACCTCCACCATAGCTCACCACCGGACATACCAACACCATTTGATCTTTATATATATATATAATCGGTCGGAAATGAACACGTGAGGTTTGACTTTTGAGGATAACTATAATAGTGTTGTAATTTTAGTATCAAAACTAATACTTATGACAGGATCAAAGATCTTTACAGGTTAAAAAAAGTGATGACTGATGTGAAGATCTTTGTCTGGAACGGTGGAAAGCAGTCAAATTGATGAGTTAATGATTGAAGTTTGGTGACCAAAATTTCACATCAGATGGAGTAGGACCCGAATAACGCTGAATCGAGGTCATTTCAACAGGGTTCGGAGAGGTAACATTTTGGTTCGGGGTGGGTCGGTCAGTCTGTCCGTCTGAGGTCAGCTGTGACGACCCTGTCCAGGACATGATGGATGTACTGCGTGCTTGCCAAACACTCCTTCCCACAGACCAATCGTCCCGCTCCGTAAACTCCAGAACATGGGACGGTATTCCGTCGACATGGCTGCCACTACTCAGTGTTTACAACGAGTCTTAAATACTGGATTGGTTCAACGAGACATTTTGGATGCACAAACACATTTAAGCATGGAGTCAAGAGCACAATCATATACATATCGTGCATACGTGAAAACATTGAAAATCTTGCATAGGTGTAGCGTATGTGTGTGAATAGACTGTTGTAGCATCTACCACTAGTACTAGTCTACACACATGAGAATTGGCGTAGCTTTGGATCCCATTTTCGCTTATCTTTGTGACGCTAGCTATGTGCACGTTATCAGCTATCATTTACGAGTCTCCTGTGACTGCGAGATCTTAGGGAAGCTTCTAATAATAATAATAATAATAATATCAGGTGTATTTGCAGCTCGTCTGAGATTCCAATAAATATTGCGTCAAGTTCTTTTCAAAACAATCTTTCACGCTTATGTCTTTTATTTGTCACCGCTCCAGGGCTCTAGTTGAAAAGAATTTTTTAAATCTTTATAGCCATTTATCTAGCGACGGGGATTTGTTCCCATATTTGTTGTCGTTTCATGTTCTGTCAACCTTGTCGTCTTCGGGGTTGTTTAAAGAGCGGGGGCAGACCAATGTTGACCTGAAGAATTTTCATGACAGAAACATTTCCTCCCTTGAGTAGCGAAGCGTCGATCAATCTCCTGTGAAATGTTGGGGACCGATCAAGAAGTCCATCGAGCGTGGGTTTCTAGATGGATTGTGCCCACGGGCCTGTCAGCAAGTCGTGTGTATAGGCTCTAATCATGAATTGTAGACCTCTGTCCAATTATCTGACAATTACTTATACCTATAGCTAACGATACAGAAATCTGCTACGAACTGCTTCGTAGTCTTGTTGGTGCCATGCATTGATATGCAAACCCTACTTTTGGTTTTGTATTCACTCTTATACCAAGTAATTTTGATATATTTGTATTATTAGTTATTTACAATTTCTATTTATATATTTATGAACGTAAACGTTCGCCTTTGTTCTTATTGTGGTCATATATTGTAATGTTATGTTATCCTATGTCGGGGTTCTTCCCAGGAGTCATTGCAAACCACCAGTAGGCGACATGCATACCCTGGTGAAATGAATTAGACTTAACTCAAGTTGAGTAAATGCCTTTCCTTAACATTTTCATCAGATTGTGGACAGAGTTACTGTAGGAATATTACAAAGCGAAATATATATATATATATATCGGTTGAATTGTATATACGGAACGGGGTTCCCTTTCATGATGGATGAATGTAATCAAGACAAACTACGCGTAGTCATGCTGTCTCGCCCCTAAAGCGGCAGAAATCAATACGCGACAGGCCTCACACCCCAAAACACATTCCCAGAAACATGCAATCTACGCGCCATTAGCGCTAAATGCAATACGGCATCCTTACAATCTCACCGTAACGTGACTTTCAGCGCGCGCCGGAGGACAAGTTATTGGAATTTAGATAGAAATGGAAAGCGCAGAAGTGAAAGTGCTTTTCCATGGTTACGGGAAGGTTTATGTACTCTGAATGGGTCACACGGCCATACCTGTGTTAAAACGGTATTATACACATTGGAAGAAATGTGAAGATGTCACAAAGGTTGAGATGGCTTAGCCATTTTTATTTTCTGCTTGGTTCATTTTCTGGTTCTTGATTGAAGTCTCTCTCTCATGTTGTCTTGACGATGCTTGCTGTCTGTGTTTTGGCTGTGGTACACTGAAATGAAATAGCCTGGGTACCATCCTCCGTACTTTACTGCTGGCTCATTCTTTTCGTTGGTGTTGCTAACCACGGAGTAAGCAACCGAAAACAATGAGCTAGCGATTAATTTCGGAGGATAGTACCTAGGCTAGAATCGAAGTAAATTGCAACCTTATAAAAATGAACGTAAAGCTTGATATAGCTTCGTTTTCATTTCCATATTGATATTTCTTTAATGTTCGTTTGTCGGGTATGTGTTTATGTAGTGGAAATTCTAACTTCATTGATCCAGCCCAAACACGCGGGTACGAAGGGAGACCAGTGGTTTGTATGTCGGCCTTGAACTTCACCATGAATGTCCCACATGGTGCGGCCCCTGTTGTGTATGTAGAGGTCTGGGTCAGGTGGTGGTGAACTGGCCATGCGCCAGCCACGTGAGTCTCCACGTGCTTACATGATGCCTTGTCGCGCCTTGTGACATAATCTCGGCCAAATATAGATGTTCTGTAGTATGTTATATATGTTTGAATACAAGTCTTTACTTCCATCTTAGATTTAAACAACCCTCAATCATTGCTATCTTGAGTTCTATAAGTTCGAGGAAAATCGCAAGGAGAAGTTAAAGCATATTTCTATTCCACAAACATACTAGACTGATATTCCTCCTTTGGAATGGTCAATTTTCATAGGATACAGTCATTGATTTCTCTAGGTAGAGATTTAACCAACATTTCAGTCCCTTCCTGCCCCTTGGTGTTGTATGAGTCCTAGCTAGTGAGCTGCTTGTATGTAGCCACTGACCACTGGCTCTGTCTAGGCGTCTACATACTGTATTACCTGCCTACCCTGTGGTGCGTCGATATCGCTTGTCGACATCTGGGTTTTTGTGTTACCATCCTTTCCCCCCTCTGATATATAAGTAGTTTTACTTGATTCTTCTGCCTGTCTGAATGACACAATCCCCCATGAAAGCCCCAGCTCATCATCACCCATCCCGCAGATCTGTGTGATGACACCGTAGAGGTGGGCGGACAGTGGACCTGATGGGTATCAGTGGGTGTGTGCGTTTGGCTGGAGTAGAGGATAGCGTGAAACGGTTGAGGAAATCACAAGACTTATTAATGTCTGCAATTATTTTAGTTGTCAATAGTGCGTGAGACGGTAGGAACGTGACTATACAGCTTGTTCCATTTATAGCAGACAACACGTTATTCTTGGTAATGTCTAATAGTCACACACCGAAGATGCCACCAATGACATTATGATTTTATCCAACGCCGAGAACGTTTTCGTAAGTCCTATTTTATTCATGTACGTGTCTAGAAGTAGACATGTTTTCAACATCGTGCATTCAATCGCATCTTTATCATGCCAGGGGACAATGGAAAGAAATTGGACGCACTTTTCAATTAGAATCTGGTCAAATTTGCATTGGTCGTAGGCAAGGCTTGTCAACTAATGACCTGGTTTCAACCAACGGAAAATGACTCTAGTTGTATGTAGCAATGTGGTCATAGTGCTTTGTACACCTGTATATCATATCGGTAAATAAAGGAACGGACCCGAGAGTTTGTTCAGTTCAGTTCTAACAGACATCCAGAGTGTCACTTGTTATTGTTTGTTTACACTGGTGGCGGCACTCTTAGGACCTCTAGCCTGTATGCCAGACCCCGATCTTTATGATACCTATCGTTTTCTTAGGATCTATCTCAGGGGCTTGTTGTAGAATTTCATTGGGGGCATGTTAGCCTTAAAGCCAAGTAGTTGACTTGGGTAGGCCCTGGAAACAATCTGGCATCCAGGCTAAGAAGATCAGGTACCGTATGGATGACGATCATAAGAAGTCGTGAAAGTGTCTCCGCCCAAGAGAACACGTCATGACCATAACGTGTTATGTTTACTACAGGGAGCAGGCGCATGGTGGATGTGATGGACGTGAACACACAGAAGGGGATCGAGATGACCATGCAGCAGTGGACCAAGTACTTCGAGCAGAAGGACCGGGAGAAGCTGTACAACGTCATCAGTCTGGAGTTCAGCCATACCCGTCTGGAGAACCACGTGGTGCAGCCAGAAGTGGTAAGGTTTTTAGGGCGGTTGGGAAGATGAAACCACAGATATCTTAATGAGAAATCAAACTGTACTCCCAACTCAAAGAAATGACTCACCGGAATTTTTGACTGAATCTATCGGTCTTCTTCAGCTATCTGACCCAAACGCTGTACTTGGGTCAGATACATGAAGAAGACTGTTTGATTTCTCGTTACATAATTTACCAGCTCCGATAAATTATTATGCTAATTCACATGTCTTATCTAACCGTTGCTAAATTATTTAACGTCTTCAGTTAGGCATTCGTCGTACGTTCGTCGCAATGCGATTGCAAACTGAAGACATTCTTTTAATAGTCGAATGTGTCGTACACGTAGATTCATGTGCCTTGATACGACAAAGATTTAATCGTGAGCTGACTACGTGCAGCACTTTGCCAAACATAGTATACACAAATCACGCGTTCATCATGTTCATCTCCGTGGTCCAATGAAGCCTTAAATTTGCGTTCGCACGGTGAGCATCAATCCACAAGCCACATGGGTTTGATATTATAAAGCATTGATGAATTTGAATCGCTTGCCGTTTAACTGCCACATGGTGGAACACACAGGTAAGTTTGCATGTAAAAAGTCTGTTGAGTAGCAAATGCCAAAACTATCTCAGTTCTTGTGATAAATCTGCACGACATTTTACACGGTCTTGCAAACCAAAAATCAATCGCAAGACATGGATGGTCGATTTCTTTGAATTCTGTACTTACAAAATTTAGTGAATATTTCGTCGTGACCTGTACCATAGGTCCATGATTAATGGAATAGCCCCCCTCCCCCATCAAAGCGACGGTAACCGCAGTGATAGATTGTGGTTCAGACCGGGCCATGATTTGTTTCATCGCCAGTGTTCTGACGTGTCGGGGAGGTGACAGAATGGGGCCTCAGGGAAATTCCTTGTCCTGCGACCTTTGACTTTCCTGGAGACTGCCCAGGAAAGTCTTCTATGTAATACGGCCCAGAAATGAAAAACTTGTTGTACGAACTGTTACCGGCAGAATACGTAACTCACAGCCGGCTAGCCACCTGTCTTAACCTGAATTGAAATAAGTTTGCAGTATCAAACGATATTTAAGTATACCCATACAAATCAAATGTACTTTCTTTTTGTTGTATTCAGCAATGATTATTCATCGGTACAATTTATTAAAGCCGCGTGCCAAACGGACCAATATAAATCGAAAATTTACGCAAATGACAACTCCAAAAGAACCCGTGTCAACTGTTGGCAAGTTTCACAGAACAACACGACAAAGAAACGTAGAACGTTGTGAAACAATGCAGAATAGACATTTGTTCATCGAATTTTCATATGATAAACTTTCATAAAATAAAGTGATAAATAATTACGGCTCTTGGTGAAAAATGTACAGATCTAGACATAGTATAGCCTGTTATCCAAACCTATTATAGCTCCCGACTGTCCTCTCCGCAAGTCGCACCAAATCCGTGTGTGTTTGTTGGCACGCACACTTTAGATATATTATTAGCCAGAGGCTTAAAGTCTAGGCTCGGTGGTCGTCACTCCATCGTTAAGTGGCTTTCCCAAAACTTTCATAGGGTTTGACCATACAAGGCCATGCATATGTCTAATGGTAGGGAGGTGGACACAATCTAATACTGTAAATACAACGCCGGTGTTACAGGTGCGGGTTCCCTCATGGCTGACGCAAATGCACAGGGATCAAATGGCTTCTTTAAATCTACAAGCTACATGGGACGTCCCAAAACTTTCATAGGTTTTGACTACACGAGGCCATATGTATATCTAATGGTAGGGAGATAGACACAGTGAAAATGTAAATACAACACTACTGTGACAGGTGCAGGCTCTCTCATGGCTGACGCAAATGCATAGAGGTCAAATGCCTTCTTTAAATCTACAAGTTACGCGGGTTGTTTTGTGTACTGTAGCACCTTACCCCAGCTGACATTCAGTGTGCGCCAAGGTTGTTTCTGCATGTTTACCGGCTTGACATTTACTGTAAGCCGCTCTGAGGTTCACTGAAGACCAGCAGCTGCTGGACCACTGCCAACTGTTGTTGTGGTCTGCCTGTGCACTTGGTGCTGTTGAAAACGATGTACTTTATGATGTTTGCAGCGTACACATAGTTAACACCTTTATGTCTTTGTTGCATAGCCTTTCGTACTGTTATCTGTGTATACCATGAAGGGTTCTCGTACACAACGTTTTGACCTGTGAGACTCCAGCTCCAGGGCAGAGTCGTGGCAGCGAAATACTGAACTAGAATTTAGAAAGACGTCATCGCTGACTGCTATACTCAAGCTGTTTGAACAAGGAGCCATTCCCAGGGGATCTAAAAGATTAAGTTCAAGATAACAGCATAAGGTACACACTTATGACCACTTATGTCGGTAGACCGTCCCTATAATGAGTGGGGTTTTGCTTGCTCTGTCCGTCCCCTGCCACCGTGCTCCCTGCCCCGGTTGATCACGCTTGAGCACCCCTGGAGACAACAGCGGCCGGCGGCACACGCCTGCGGGATCAGTCTGGCACAGCTGTCTATCACGGCTCGGGAAGAGGTAGCCTGGATTTCAGACTGTTTCAGGGTCTACACGGACCAGCTCCTCGGCCCTAGAACCAATATGCCTCCAAGGAAATTTTACTACATAACAGATATTAGAGACCGTTAGATATCGGGTGCCAATTTTGGTAGCGTGGGCCAACTTTGGAAGCGTGGCATGCGACTTTCCCGGCCGAGGGGGTTATCTTCTAGCTCAACGGGTCTGGTATCCAAGCTAGGTAAGAGATAAAGCCTCATATCGATCAACTCACTCAAGGCTGGATCCCAGGATACCAAGACCCTGGTTGCAGGTGGAAGCCAAGAAGTTCTCCTACGGATAAAGAAACCTGACAAGTCAAGTGCTGGAGACCTTGAACCTTGAGACTGCTGAGAGACAGAACCAGTTCCCTTTAGGAAGCAGCAGTTAGAGTGGTTCATTCCTTAAGTCTTACAGAAGATTGTCCTTGTCATGTCTGAGAGAGGACGATTTGTAAACAGGACGTGCCTCATGCCTGCTCCAAGGAGCCGCAGCTTTGCTTTCGATATTTCTCAAAGATTGTTATAAACTTGATGAGATTACAGATTAGATTCAATTAGTTTTCAAACCAATCATGTGTGACATATATATAAAGAACACAACAGATTCAGTTTCTTAATCGTTCGTCTGATACCGTGTGTTACACATTTGTTTTAAGTGGCTGCTACCATTAGAAATACTAGTCGCTTACGGCATCTTATATCGATCGATCACTTATGAACATGCGTGCCCGCCCATGATTATTGCGACACCGTAGTAGAGTCTTCGGTGTCCCGGAATCCAGACTGAGGTCGGCGTACTTAGTATTTCATGACCGGGATTTGGGGACATCCTTATCTTACAGTAGCCTGCAATACCTGGTCGATGCGGCAGAGGGCTCTCTTTTCTCCTGTATTGTGTGATCTTGACCTACGGATCACCAGCACAAACAGGAAGTGGTCGATATTTCTACACGCTGAAGACTTGTCTACTGAACCGTGAAACCACCAGGACCAAGCGATTCGCGTCAGTCAGACATGTTGGTTCGTCCGTCAGTCAGACATAATGCGTTCCGAATAGTATTTCATGATCTGTCTTATCGATTTGATAACATTCGCTTGATTATCACTCCCCTGATCACTGCTATTGAAGTATCACAGATAAAACAAAGCTATACTACGCTTCTCTTTTAATTTTACGTCATTGAAGGTTAGGTCTAGACATCCACGTGAATAATATATTATACAAATTAGATAAATTTTAAAACCACTGGATAAGGTCAGACGTTTCAGACAGCATCTACCGTCTCTCTCTAGCTCACTGAGTGAACTAGTGGCCTTACGAGTTACGTTCTGTATTTTTTTTCCTCTTACAATGAGAAATGCACCTCGGATTAAACTTAACGTCTCCTGTTTATCGGATTAAGGCTCTTAATTCTGACATATCCCTCGGGCCAGGGCAGGGTGTATCTATAATCATTACTAGATGCTCAGGACCAGTGATTGCGTACAGTCGTGACGTGGTTTCGGCGCGCTAGGCATACAGAAGAGGTAAACCACATCGAGCAGGAGTGGAATCAATAGGGGTCGTTTCAGGAGATCCGCTCCCTGGGCTCAGCGGTATCAGGCGGGATCTGCTGTGGTATTGTTGGAGCTGTAAATCTTGTCATCACGGAGAAAACACTACTCCTGCACGGCAAACAGGGTTCCATTGATTTGGGAAGAGCGGTTTCAGGACAATCCCAGCCCTAGGCTGTCTGTCTCATGAATCCTTGCCATTTTCCAAATAATGAGATGATACATGTATATAATTTTGCGTTCTTTGTTTGTAGGGTGAGTGAGGACTATTATTGATGTCTCTAGAACACATCTAACAATACCCCCTTTTCATGTTGGTTTGCTTTGTATCCTCACTAAAGGTCGCTGCTCAAAGTCGCTGAATATCTATCTAGAACCGCAGAGAAATATGGAAAACTTTGCGTCATCGGAAATTTTACAACACAATTCCTAGGATCTAGGAGCACCCGTTTTACACAGACTCAATGAATTTGACCAATGGTTCATCAATTGACCTGTCAATGTATTGTATGCCGTGTTCAAGTTATTTTGAAGTGTCCAATGCAATGTAATAAAGGTTGCATCAAGACATAAGAAGGCGCTGTTTAGCCAGCTGAACAAAATGTCCACGCCGTAAGTCCACAACAGTACTTTGAAGCATGAAGAGAAAGCCTGAAACGAACCCTTCAAGTTAAATCGTCATGAACGCCAAAGACCTGCCAGTGTGTCGGGCTCCCCCTGATGGATGACGGTTTCCTCGCACGCGATTGGCTGCCGTGTCAAGCGTTACCATGACAACCACGTGCAAGCCGTCTGCATTTCATCCTGAGCACTCCAGACGTTTGCTTATCCACTGTTATCGGCGGGGCATGTCGGTAGGGAACGTCCACTATACATCGCTTCTGGGTCCATGAGATGGAATGTCTGGAGGTACACCGTCGTTATCCCCAACCCGTAATGATCTATCCCTGCTTTTAAAGGCCAACTGTGTAAAAAGCATGGCAGCTGGCGACGATATTAAGAACGGAATATATTACATAAAAGTGGCCGCCCGCTGTTTCTCTTGCCGAAAACCCACCGCTGAAGTGCTACACAAAACGTACCTGATACTTATTCCTGTCACTTCAATGTTTGAATAATAAATAAGGAAGATAACTCTGATTTTCTTGGACGAAAATTGTAACAAGATCGGATTTTGATATGGTATTGGACGGAGTACATTAAGCTAATTTCAGATATCGATTTTTTGGGAGTAGCCTGTCTGGCCATATAAATCGTTGGCCGATTGCAGTATATAATATATTCATACGAAAACAAGATTCAGAGTATGAAAGAAGATATATACTGGTATCAAAGAAGTTAAAAACGTGAGGACAACAACCAAGGTTGAGATTAAGGAAGAGGAATCGGAAGGGTATCATTTTCCAGTGCATTAGTCTGAACGATCATTTATACAGTATGTCCGTACCACGATAATTTTAATTCGAAGAAGCAATGTTTTACTGTCTTGAACAGGTTAAGTCATAATCAGTCAGTTTTTTTTCCGGCATACTGTAATATTTCGCCAAAGGGTAAATATTGGTACCGGCAAAAGCCAAAAGAAACACACAAGGAAAAGAATATTCTGTACGATATCATGCGACAATGACTTCTAGATGAAATACAAATATAAATACAAAAGCTTTTAGAGGAAAAACGTTCATTCTTAAATCTAGAGTAGAAATATATAATATTTGAAAAGTAAACCTCATGAAAAGTAGCTGTTGACTAATCACGCTCCCATTTGCTGGAAGGTCGGTTGTACCCATGTGTGTCGTTAGTTCTGAACAGTATGGTACTTATGGGAAAGTGATAGTAGGAATATGTTACTTCTGGGAAAGAATGGTCTCCTATGATAGCATATGATAGGTGGTACGTCACGAACTATCGTTGGCGTAGTCATCCGTATCATCTTATGAGGATAGAGTGGAACAAAAGTCGTGTAAAGGAAAGTTGGAGATGCATAGAAGAAGATTGCGACGTTTTCCCTCGTTGTTTTGATATAGTGATACGTTATAGTAAAGTAGAGATAAACCAGCATTACGGTTAATTGTAGTTACTGGACATTGTAGTCTTGTTTTTGCTCTGACAAACCGTAGCTTCAAATACAACAGAACTGTTCACTGTGATAAAAATTGAGGAACGAATTCGATGGTTCAAAATGCATCGTCGTATTCAATCTTCAAAAAGTATTCTTCCTGTGTCTCTGAATACTCACGGTGTGATATATGATAGTCCGTTCGAATGACGTGTTCATAATTAGCTGAGAAATGATCACGAAATGAACTTTTCACGATTTTCATTTGCCACGGCAGTGTGTCTTGCGAGATACCTCAGTCCTGGTCCAAAGCCCAGCTAAAAATCGATTTTTCTCTCAACTGCGTAACCCCGAGAGCGTCTCAGTTATGCAATACACGGATACATTTCTTTGACTGTAAATTAAGCCACTTAATCAGTGACCTGTAGTTTCTAAGGGCTGTTCAACAAAAAAGGTGACCGGTGACACATATCAGAACAGTAAGACGTTGTTGCCACCAAACGTGTAAGCCTTTCAGGACATTCCATCAGAGTGCCGATACAAAACGTCCTGGTTTGATATGTACCGTTCATGTGAGGCAATTGCATGGTTTGTTGATGTAAGGAGTGCTTATCTGCCCATGCGTACCTCTACGTTAAGTCGACATCATTTATTGTGAAACAAACATGTCATGTGGAATGTCGCGGACTTTCAATCAATCGATTTCGCTAAAATGTAGGAATGAAATTGATGATTTGTTCACCGTTGCGGGGATACGTTTTGTATTACGTTTCTGATTGTCATTCTGTTATTTCAGACATATTTCCTTACTGTGTTCCTATTCTGAGTTATGTAGGACTGTATGGTAGTGCCAGATTGGTTCTTATCCAAGCATATCACGGCCCAGTCCAACCTCCGGCTATGAATTCTAACGCTCTCCATTGGCCTTGAAAGCCGAAGTCGCCCATTATATCTGCTGCGCTGAAATCATCGCCGGAAAGAAAACGTTTTATGCATCAAAAGTAGTCAGCGTGTCTTCCTTATTGAATCTATAGGGATGCACTTAGAGAACTTCGAGGCTCGGAATAGATGAATTTTTTTCTGGAGTGAGGACCGCGGTTTCACTTGAGTCGATGTCGCATCAATTAGAGCACGCTACATCAAAAGCTAATTGTCCCCCAAAAAATCGAAACCCAAGCAAGTCCAGGACAAAAGATGCTGAAACCGGACGTTTTACTGCAGTACCAAGCAAAGCCGCCAAACCGTTGACATTCGTCTCGCCAATACCTGCCCACATTCCAAATATCCTCTCAATCCGTCCAGAGATTATTAGCTAGCCTCAAATATGCGGAAATACACACACACACACACACAGACAGACGCAACCAAAACGATACCTCCATTTTTCATGGAGGTAAATATCGTTACGTGACACCGTCTAACAATTATATAGAGAGAGCTTCCATGGACCCTTCCCTTTTGGTCTCTCAAACAGCTAAGTCATATTCGTGGTGACAGGAATGGTAGACATAAGGCAATGGTGCTCCATTCAATGTGACACGATAACAGCATACTCAAGCAAGCACTCGCGTCATCGTAACGTACAGTGATCCGTTTCGACACGTAATGTTTATTTCATATACTGATGATGTTGTTTTTCTCTTTTCAAGGGAAAGGCATTTGCGAACAACGTTACCTTTTATGAGATTTGTATGAGTTACGGCTAGTCCATGAGCGTAAATGTTTCGATTCTAATAAAGTGTTCAGTGTAATTAAATCATCGACAACATTCCTCTTACGTCTTGCGGACTCCAGACGCCCAGTATTTAGCACCCAATGCATCTAATTCAAGCTGACGCAAATGACGTCTGCTGAAAGGCAAGAATTAAGAGGCGTGAAGTTGAACCTGTACATACTAGCATACAGTATCCATTGTAGATTTAGTGAGATACCGCATTCATAAATCCGTGTTATTGTACTTCGAACTGCTTTATCACCATGACCTGTACTCATCTTGTAAGAGCATAAACGTACAGTAAAGGTCTTTAATTCATTGTAATAAAAATATGCCCATTGATGCTATAGCAAAGCGAGGATGTAGATTGCAATGGATCCCGCCGTTACACTTATGTAGTTATGGGCCAACTTTGAAGCGAATTCAAACGTTGTCTGTATACATTTTAATAGCACTATACGGTATCAAAAGCACAAAGTACATGGCGGATGTAGTGGGTTGTGTATGTGTACAATTATACTTTCCTGTCTGGAATGCGTAGAACCCTATCGTGTAATTAACGGGCGGCTCTGCGGTCATTATAAGGGCCTGGGTCGGACCCAGCTGAACCTAATCCCACGATGTGTAACTATATATGGTACCTTTTTGTGGGTAACTAAGACTCGGCATCATGCACAGTCTGTACTAATGAAGTCTATTCCCGTTCGAAATACATGGTACATCGGCAATGATAAATGTTTTCTTATCGTGGACAATAACACTGTTTACTTGAAATTTGGCCCATAAGTCACAGATATTCTGGTTTCTGTTTGTAAATATTTTGTATGGATACGTTTATACCATTAATGGATCACAACATGCCCTGGGGATATCATGGCAATCGTTGGTTTCAGGTATCTTATCAAAATGTGGTTGTCGAACATAAAAACATGACAATATTTTCAGTCAAATGTACAGCAGGTATGCGTAAAAAATACGTGCGAAGTATTTTCCTGTAATCCCTTATATTTCACGATGCCATATTACATCCAGTTTTATGTATTATACATCTATCGATTCATTGGTACCTCCAGATGGCATTTCAGACACTGTTTAGCGTGTTGAATGAATAAATAAATCAATGAATGATTGAAAACGACTGAATGAATGGTTTATTTTGTACAACTTGTTAAAACCATTTTGAAGCATGTCGGTTGAATTACATGCTACTTTCACATGAGGTAATACAATCACAATAGCTGACTGTTTAATCTATAATTGATAGAGAACTACTGTATCTGAAAAAAATTACCAAAACGAAATTCATAGAATAGTCACGAAAGCCTATTAAACATTCTGATTACTCGTACTAACCATTCTGACTCCCCGTGTCGCCCCACAGGTGCGTCAGATAGACTGGGTGGACACGGCCTGGCCGCCGCACCTCAAGGAGAAGCAGACGGAGTCCACCAACGCCATAGCGGACATGAAGTACCCAAAAGTACAGAAGTACGTAACGTTACAACTGACGTGGTCTGGTCTCAATGACCACAAACTCAAGGGAAAATGTATCAGTGTTTCGCCGAGTTAGTCCAAAAGACAAGGAAATATCCTTGTGGTTTGGACCAACTCGAATCTTATATTCATGTTTGATGAGGAGTTTATTAAGAAAGGTAAGTGGGTAATGTGTGTGGCAGTCTTTGGCATCTAGTGGCATCAAGTGTTGGTGCCTACTGTCCAAGCAGAGGTTTCGGTCGAGTGGGGTAGTAGTGGCCGGTTTTTTTAACGTCTGCCTCCCGTAAAAACCCCGGCCACTACTACCCCACTCTATCGAAACCTCTGCTTGGAGAATAGTTTGTACCTACTAAGGGCTACATTCTGACAGTCCTACAGAGGTTATCGCCCACGGTGCCGTAAACCTAGGATCGGCCAGACTCCCCAGGTTGCTGGAAATAGTAGAAATTGGGCAAGAAATGTGCCAGAGGAGTTAGCCAGCCAAGAGTTACAGGAGCTAGCCAGTTGGCCGATCTGTAACTCTGTCCGGCTAACGCCTCTGGTGTATTATCCAGTCTATTTGCCCTATGTCTACTATTTAGGAATCTAGGGAGTCTGGTCGAGCCTAGTGTAAAGTCCGCTCATCATTTCCTGTGGATGAGGTTGTACAGAATGTGGTTCCAGATGAACTACATGCGGAAACATCGCCACCTAGTCACGGGAATTACTAGCAACTTGAAATCGTTATTGACACAACAAAAGTACATCGACTTTCGTAAGGTCCTCTACAACTACGCATACAAATAAACAAGTTCATACAAATGAATTGACCTACGTATAAGTATATAAATAAATCAACATGTTGAGTCTGACGTATCACTTATACATGTACTACTCGTTCTAAGTTCTAAACATTCTTGATATATTTACTTATTTGTACACAGTAAGGGTTATCTCATTCTAGAATGTAACGTTAATTGAATTTATCTAAAGGATGGGATGATATGAAAAATAAACGTAAACGTCCATCCCGACTTGTCTCGGTCATGTCAGATACAGACGTTACGTCACATGAACTTCAGATATCCCCGACTTAACAACATTTTTGTGGTCTGATCAGAATCTTAATCACCGTACCACATTGTCAAAAACACTGCTGATCATGAATTATTTATACGACTTCACCACCAACATTAGACAGCTTACACATGCATGCTGCCTTACATAATAAACATGAAAGTTGAACGCAGCGTACTATGTATAAAACGTTAGTAAAACATCCCCGCTATGCCCATTCATCTGTTATGGAATTCCACAGTGTGAAACTACATTTTTGTTGTACATATCGTTTTTTTAACCCGAAAAAAGGGTTTTGAGAATGACAATTTAGTGGACACAATAATGCAATGAAAACAAAACTCAAGTGATTTGGATGCAGCATCGAAGGTAATGAGGATAATGGAGCTCTTTGAAGTATTACCTTAATCTTGGGATAGTCGCAGGGGTTTCGAAAGCTTATTAGATAATAGATGGCTGAAGCCTCCACAAACGGGGGTAATGGCAAAGATTGGAAACGTTTGTTCCTGGTAAGAACGTTACGTAAATGTCTTTTTAGTTCCCCGCCCTCCCGGCGTAAACGTTACTTTGATGACCAGATTCCAGGAATGGCCTCCGTTCGGTGCATTCCCGGAACTGTCGCCCATCAGTTCACGATCCCGGAACAGTCTAGTCAGTTAGATACTGTTTCGGCCATAAACACTACACTCCAAGGAATGGCTCCGTTGTTGACGTGTTTGGCGTTTTTTGTCGGGCTTTCTATTTTGTCCCGTTTTCTTTATTTCGCCAAGCCATACATAAAGAAAACGGGACAAAATAGAAAGCCTGATAAAAACGCCTAAAACACGTTAAAAACAGCCGGATGCATTCCTCTGCTTGGAGAGTACATGGATACTGTCTTGCCACCGGTAGATCTGATTGGAGATTACCCGTGGGGTGCATTTCCAGATCCGTCGTGTCCGTCACCTGTCGGAGCAGGTGTTGTAAAGCCCCGGTCACACAGTCGTCAAGCTTCGGCCGAATTTGTTGATCCTCAGAAGGTCGCCCTAAAAATCGCCAGAGACTCCAGTCCAGCGTATATTTTACCCGAAAATCAACCCCATCACGTTGTGCGGGGCCCGAAGAGCTACGAACATCGGCTGATCTCTTAAAATATAGCGATGATCGAAAGAACGCCGGGCGTATTTACTGCCAAAAATGTTTGTTGATCACCAGAAGGTCGTCTAATTTAAAATCGCTTGAGACTGGAGTCTTGAGTATTTTTTTTTTACCTGAAGATCAACCCCATCACATTGGACGGGGCCCGAGGACTTTGAATACGAACATCGGCCGATCTCTTAAAATCGAGTGATGATTGATAGAGAGAACGCCGGGCGTATTATTGTGGCCTCTACCAGGCTCCAGACGTGACTGGGAAGAGTAGAAATTGGCCAAATAGAGGAGTTGATACAATCAAGCCTTGAAGGGGTTAAGAATAAGACCTCCTGACGTGGCAAATCGTATCTATGGGCTGGCCACCTCCTCTATTTGGCCGATTTGTACGCTTTCCAGCCACGTCTGAAGCCTGGTAGAGGCTAGTATTACTGCCGAAAATGTCATTTTACAGACTCGTCGGCTGATCGATGTTCCTGCTGTATGACTTGGGCAGGAGGGAAGATCGTGACATTTTCTGACTGACACCACCCGTTTTTTTCCTCCCCGTTTTTTGCTACCGCTCAACCCTCTATGGACCATCACATACCGATACTTTCCATTTCTCAAGCGGTAAAACGACCAAACTTATTATCACCTCATCAGACATCGTCTGTACATAATCCACAGTCTACTTTTTTACCACCGGCCGACGCACACGACCCACTTTCAAAGAGGTAATAAATTCATGGCGCCAGTTTCCAAGATGGTTTCGTTAGACCGTGGCACAGAAGAGCTTTTTAAAAGCTCGCAGAGTCTGTAATCCCCAGTCTTCCAACGGATGACTTCTTCTGGCTGCTTTTGTGCGTCATTTAGGTGGTGCAATTTGACACCCAGCACAAAGAATCTCACAAGATTTTGGGTGTTTGGAACTCTTTGATTTTTGAACTGCATTGTCTTTCAAATTAGCCTGGGTACCATCCTCCGTATTAACTGCTGCCTCGTGCTGCCTCAATCTTTTCGCTTGCTAACCATTGAGGAAGTGGTTACTACGGAGGATGGTACCCAGGCTACATGTACTTGCAAATACCTTGAGTGCCCTTTAACCATTGTTGGACATTGTTATCTGTTGAGCTTTTTAACCTCTTATTCTATGTCAACTAAAGTATTGAAGTAAAGTGACTGTTCGTACAAAAATTCCCATTGCAAACTATTGACTGTTTAATTGTGTCTTTCCTCTCCAGATACTGTCTGATGAGTGTGAAAGGTTGTTATACAGACTTCCATGTGGACTTTGGAGGGACGTCTGTGTGGTACCACATCCTGCATGGAGGAAAGGTAGGGGCTAGTCAGAGTGCGGTATAACTACTTCTGTGAAGGATAGACATCCAGGTAATAAGATACGCAGGGTAACAGTTACTTTTAAGTAAAGCAACTGGATAGATTTTGGAAACGGTCAGACGTTTCGGGTAGCATCCACTTATCGTTCGTCAGTGACAGTGTCACTGTTTTTTCTGATAGCATCCTCTACCTTTCTCAATGTCACTGACGAAAGGTAGTGGATGCTACCTGAAAAATAGTGGATGCTGCCTGAAAAGTTTGACTGTTTCCAAAATCTATTGTTTGACTAGCTGTTACCCGCATGGTGTAACTCCTATTACCTTTACACAAGGTCACAGTTACTCAAGCAACTGGATAAAATTTGGAAACGGTCAGACATTTCAGACTGTTACCAATCAAATGTGTGGAACATGAAAGAAGTATCTTTCCCCTCAGTAGTATAATTTAGGTTTGCATCACACAGCCTGTGTCATGTTGCCTGACAAATTGCACAGCTTAAGTCCTGACCATGAGGCAATACAAACAGGCACTGATCAATGAGGCGTAGGACAGCCTCTGACAAACAACAAACACAGGATGGTGTAGATGAAACCCAGACGGTCGTTCAGCAAATTTTCAGAATGTTTCAGTTCTGATAAAGTTTGATCATTTGAGAGTTACGGGGTATTATATAAATATGTCCAAAGTGAGAACAGCATGTCTAGCACCACAGTCATTTGTAATCATTATATCCACAAATATTAAAGTTGCTGGCATAGCTGAAGAAAATGGTTTTCTGTGTAACTGTTACTGTTTGATACAACTTGCAGTATAGAGTTTCCAACCAAATTCAAAATTTTAACAAGAAAATACAGTAATTCAACTAGACACTAATAGAAAACATCGTCAAAACTGCCCAAGAAGACCACTCAGGGGACTAATAAAATCTGATCTATGTAGACAGGTGGTCACTATAGACAGGATTCTCAATGCTTGTGTCAATGGGAATAAATATCTAAGGGACCACGAAAAAGAGAAGACATCGGCCAGGTGGTCCTTATGTAGAGGTGGTCACTCGTACAGTTTTGACTTTAGAACATCAGATGTGATACTATAAATGCAAAAATGTTTGCGGTGGTTTTATGTTTGCGGTTTGCTGTAAACCCCCGCGAAAAGTGTTTCCATTCTGTGACTGTAGCACTACTATTGTTTCAAACGTGAACTTAAATCCACCGCAAGCACTCAATTTTCTCTGTACCGCGAAAGTACATACCCTTAACTTCAATGCATTTACAATAATGTCTGTTGTTGCATCACCAGGTGTTTTGGCTGATCCCGCCGACCCCTGAGAACCTGGAGCTGTACGAGAAGTGGGTCCTGTCGGGGAAGCAGGGAGACCTGTTCTTTGGGGACATGGTGAAGAAATGTGCCCGGGTTCGCCTGGAGGAGGGCTACACCTTCTTCATACCTACAGGTGGGGAGATGGATAGATATGGATGTTGGATGCTACGGCCGTTTACCAACTCGGCCTATGGCGAATCAGATCAACTGGGCCCAACACCCTGGTCAACTTTGCCCAACACACTAACCCTGGTCGAGTTGACTGGGCTGAGTTGGTAAAGGGCCAAATTGTCCTGATCCTGACAAATATCATCTTTTTCTATATCAACTGTATTATCTCTTGTATAACAAGAAATTGAAAATGTCATACCTCCATGAAATATTTCGAGTTTTTGTGAATTTCTTAATGCCATAGCCCTAGACCAGCTGTCTATAGACTATACCACTTTATCATCAGCAAGGAGGTGTCGGTCTGTGATGCTGCTGTACCTGGAAAAGGTGCTAGAGGGTCCCAAATTGTGTACCCTCATGTACCTTGATAACTATCAACATACCTAAATTCATACAAATCCATCAACACGATGTTGAGTTCTGGTGCAAACACACAGCAAACAGAACCAATACCTCTTGTCAGTGCTGGAGCTCCTTCTTTGAGCTAATAATTACATTAAAGTCTAACAATATAATTGTCTTCCCCCTAGGCTGGATCCATGCTGTGTACACACCTAAGGACTCCCTGGTGTTTGGAGGAAACTTTCTCCACAGCTTCAGCATCCCTGCACAGTTCAGAGTCTGGGACATCGAGGATAGAACACACGTAAGTTCTGATGAACTAGCTGTGATGGAATAGACTAATCCTCACTGTTCATCATAATTAGCGGTTTGACAAATGAGGGAATAGCATTCAGCCGTTCAACCAGTGAGAGAATGGCTGCAGTTCATTAAATTTTTTGCAATTTTTATGTTTTTATTTGGCATTTCTTAGATGGAGGTGGGGCTATGGGATCGGTATATTTTTGCAGTGTAATCTTTTTGTGCAATACTGATAATCATCACTAGGTGTCCTCGTTAGGTAGTGCCAGGAAAAGGGCATGTGAAGAGGGGAACAGTTTGTTACCTTACCTGTCCCACAATTCCTTTCTTGACAACATGGAGGCAGACATTCCCTAATATAGGTGGGTGGTCCTGTCAGGCAGGATGGTCCAAAAATGTACAACTGTGGCTTCTTTCAACAATCTAGGTAATGTCTGACACTGAAGACTTTCTGCAGTCTTTAGACTGTATTTCTTGAAGTAATCAGTCCATCATTGGGCAAGGTATTTCTTACATGTAGTTAAAAGATGTTTAAGATATTTTAAGACAATCAGGAAGTAGTGTTGCCCTTTTGTTTCAGTGGTTTTACTTTTACAGTGATGGATATGTTGTGTTTTTGAGGAACACAGTTAACATGGATATTGGTATCTTAACATACGTGTATAAGACTTAAGTGTAAATGGGATATTTTTTTGTGTGAGAATATATACATCTTAAGTTATGTCTACCCAATGAATAGTTGATATCCAGGAAGTCAGTTGCAGTCAAGGATGCTCTACATTCTACAGAGAATCCCTGACTGTAACTGACTTCCTGGATGTTCA
The DNA here is from genome assembly GCF_035083965.1 of Branchiostoma lanceolatum. Taxonomy (NCBI): domain Eukaryota; kingdom Metazoa; phylum Chordata; class Leptocardii; order Amphioxiformes; family Branchiostomatidae; genus Branchiostoma; species Branchiostoma lanceolatum. Next base: position 22,939,376 of record NC_089722.1, on the reverse strand, counting down.
TGAATAATGAATATCCAGAAAGTAGCTGCAGTCAGGAATGCTCTAGTGTAGAATGTACCATTTCATGCTCCATTGAGTAATGTTCAATTATGTAACTGCATGTCCCCATTGACTGATGTGCAGGGCAGAAGAAGACTATCACCAGACTAAAACAGTTTGAAAATATGCAGATATCATAAAGATAAATCATACTCCAGAACATACATGTTGAAGGATTTGTTCATACAGATCTAGATATGCCACACAACAATGTCTGTACTATGTAAATATTCCGACCGGCGACCTACGTTGTACATGCCACAGTCCTTTGTTATGTAGACAAAGGTGGGAGTGCGTGCATGTCATAGGTCAGCTGGGGTCATGGGAACACACCCAGCTGCACTGTGTCATTAGATGGGGAGATGGGGTGGGTAGACTGTGGTTAGACTCGTGCTCTTTTAACCTTCTCCCTGCTGCCTAACTCTGTAACCAATAGACAATGCGGTGCCAAACAGCTACTTCAGTGTGCTAAAGGTTAAAGGACTTACAATCGTTGTACGACTTCTTTTAGACGTGTGTTCTTAAGTGTGTTGTTAGCCTGTCCACAAATACTACATCATGATCTATGTATTTGTACTGGAACCATAAACAGAAGCCTTGTATCCTGAAATGTCTTAAAATAGCACAAAAATTTGCAGGACCTGATGTGCACATAAAAAGCCAACAATATTTGGGGAAGTTAAGTATGTCTTTCATGCTTATTCAGGCCATTGTAGTGTTACCCACGTTCACCCAGGCTCTAGCTATTTTTCTAAAATGCAGTGCAAGTCTTTTGAATTTTTCTGAAATACAGTGCAAGTCTTTTGAAGGTATTGTCAAAACTAATCCACCATTTTTCCCAAAGATATATGAAATGATTTCTTCTGAGGAAGAAGCTCCAACTTTGTCAGTAAGTGATATGTGTTCTTTCGTAACTGTTGGACAGGCGTGATTGACAGATTATTATCTTTCCCCCCTCCCCAGGTGCCCATGAAGTTTCGTTACCCGTTCTATGAAGAAATCCACTGGTACCTGCTGGACCAGTACCTCAGCTGTCTCACAGGTAGGGAAATCTGGGACAATCATACTTTTATCAGAACGACTGGTAAATAGTGTATGTAATGTTACCAGTTTACGTGCAGGATCAGTTTACGGTCGGTCATTGGCATGTGCAAACTTCGAGGTGAACTGCAAAAAAAGGAAATTATCTTGAGTAGGAAAGAAGTATGTCCATATTATTTCTGTGCATTATGTCTGTTCTAGGATCATCTCATTTTTTGCCAGATGACTTTGTAATATTGTTTACAGTAAGGAAGGTCAGTTTGGCTACATGTTTATTAGTTCAGTGAAAGTTACTGTGTACCTTGGTAGGAAAGATGAGATCATACTATGTTTACTTACTTTCTTAATGTCTTCCAGGCAAGACGTATCTGAATAAGGAGATTTTGGATAGAGACGACGAAGATTCACAGGAAGCCACTCAGCTCAAGGTCATCCTCGAGTCCAAGGTCACGGAGAACGTCCGCGTCTGCGCCAAAGAGGGACGAACCACCCCCGTAAAGAAAGAGAGGGACGACTTGGAGGACACTAATGACACAAGGAAACAGCAAAATGGACATCATGTGAATGGGGACAGGGACAAAGGGGAAGAGTCAAAGGTCAATGGTGGGCCAAGGGTCGGCACCAGAACACGCAGGACAAGAGTGAGAGGAATGGAAGACGAGGAGGATGACAGCAAATCTAAGGAGTCACTCCCAGAGGAGAGATCCGTATCACCAAAGCCAGCAAAGTTCGAAAAGAAATCTGTGAGCCAATCAGATTTCAAAAAGACAAAGGACAATCAGATGGAGAATGATGCGGAGGAGAAAGAATCAGAGAACACTAAAACAGAGCATGCTGGGAGTGAGAAAGCGGCTGGTTCAGGGTCGGGGGAGGAGCGGCCGTACGTCCACCTGACCAAGTATGAGCTGGAGGGGCTGGAGTATCTGGTGGACAGGCTGGAGAAACAGCCGGCCAACAAGAGGAACGTCCCAGATGCACTGACAGACCCGGAAAGCCTGCTGAAGGATGTCAAGGTTGGTTTAAAGTCACATATTGCAGAATTCTGTAGAATTGGGCTAATTCTGGAAACATAATTCTGGAAACATAATTCTGGGTCCAGTTCCCAGAATTCTGGCTCCTGTTCCCAGAATTCTAGCTCCAGTTCCCATTGTCTAATTCCTAGGGGGTCATCAATGACTGCTACATATTTCTAACTTCATTTTCACATACTGGATGTGATATTAAGAGATTCGGGTTTAACATCACTGAAATATAGGAAGTAGTCCCAAATTAAACTGGAGGATGTTCGTGACTTAAATGTGCTGTTTTTTAAAAAAAATGTAGTCTTTTGATTGCAATGCAAGTGGTGTTTATGTTATGACCTCAGACATTGCTGGAAGAACACAAGCCAGACAAGGAGGAGGAGTCAGCCACGGGGAAGCCTTCTATCTACTGGCCACAGTCTGAGAACAGAATTAAGGTGTGCACACCTGTACATTCTTACCTAGTTCGCTGTACACACCTGTGTAGGTGTAGAGACTACAGCATATTCAGGTTCCACAGGAATGGATGGAGATGATATATTCCTGTCTACCTACAATTACATTGTGTTCATACTTTGCACCAAAATTTACATGTATGGACATCTTAACAGCCCCAGCCCATATCACAATTTATTTGTACAAATGCCCATGAAGGATTGATTGATTTGTACAAGACAAACAAAAGTACCATAGGACACAAACCTCAGTGAAGTAATTATGTTGTTTGTCATGTAAGCTATGGTGTTTGGTTCCTCTTTACCAGGAATAACAATTTCTTGAAAAGTTTCACCTGTTTCCATGTACGTCCAGGTAGTTGTTTATTATAAAACTAGGCAGTAACCAAGGCAGCTTGGAGAGTAGCTAATTAGTTCCTGGCAGTGAGAGATGTGTTGTACAGGCTACCATTAGGCGACCAACAGATACAGTACTTTCAAAATGGGAGTTTCGTTCCAAAATTCTGCATTACCTGAAAATATTGCCAAGGTGCCAAAATCATCATCCATCATCGTGACACCAATAACTACCGACATAGTATGATACCCCCGTTGGAGGTCACTGACCTCCTTCGCGGAGCTAATTATAGTTTGTATATTTGTAGTACAACCTGTAGTACAACCTGTAGTACAACCTGTAGTACAACATTCTGTTTGTCATGTACAATCATTATATTCCTGATGCCAACTTAATTTCTGTGCCACTAGCCTGTAAAGAAGAAGACCTACGGTGCCTCTGGCAGTGCGACCAAACCCAAGATGAAGTCGGCGACGGGAAACATCAGCCGTCGGCGGACCAGGTGTCGGCAGTGCGAGGCCTGCACGCGGGGGGACTGCGGGGAGTGCCACTTCTGCAAGGACATGAAGAAATATGGCGGCCCTGGACGCATGAAACAGAGCTGCATCAGGAGAAAGTGTATCAGGGTAAGGATGGGAAATTCGCTACATGTATTGTAAATTTGTTTGCTTTTGCGGTAGTATTTCAAGGTATGGAGGTAAGGAGGGTTTTGCAGTGTTATAAGATCGCAGTTGAAACAATTCTGTTGTGCACTAGTTATACAAGGGAGATGTATCCAGTGTGCAGTGTTCGTTTTATTCAGTTTTCGAAAACCTACAGACACGCATGGTACAGGCGGTGTAATAAGAATTATAATAAAAATAAATATATAACACAAAAATTAACACATGTCCAGCACTGCTTAACAGAGACAAAATCATACAAATTACGAAAATATGTACGGAACCCTTTCAGTAATAAGTCTTCCCTTTGCATTCGCAGCCTGCTCTACCAAACAACGCCTCCTGTAAGGTCTGTGGTGCGGATGACCGTGATGAGGAGAGCGACACCACGCTGATGGAGTGTGTGATCTGTGGGGAGATCGTGCACCCCGACTGTCTCCAGTGTGAGGGGGAGGGGGTGGTCAACGACGACCTGCCCAACAGCTGGGAGTGTCCGAAGTGTAGTCTGGAGGGGAAGACTGAGAAGGTGGGTCTGCAACAATCAGACCTGTACAAGTGACCACCTCTTCATAAGGACCACCTAGCCTATATGACCACATTTACTGGTCCCTTAGATAATTTCTCCCATTGACACAAGCATTAAGAATCCTGTCTACAGTGACCATCTGTCCACATAGACCAGATCTGCCCCCTGAGTGGTCTTCTTGGGCAGGTTTGACTATAGTAATTGATTTTGAATAAACAAAGACCAACCCATCTTTATCTAGTTAGACTTATCAAAGATTTATGAATGCAATTGTGGTGGTCTCATGGACTTGTGATGTTTCTGATTTCAGATGATGTGCAGAGTGATGAAGAGACCCCATGCAGCTGAAGGTAGAACTGCAGATGGTGACAGTCCGACTGGCAAAAAGAGAAAGGTAGGTCTTCTTGTTCCTTTCCCATGATCTTCTTTACAAGAGCTACAGCACCAAACATGTTAATGTGCTCATAGACATTTTTTTCAAAGTAGAAAATAAAATGTGATTATCTAAGGAAAGGACAAATCTACTTGTTGATAGATGCTGTTTTTCCTTTGCTTCAATCAACTTTTTTATAACTGCACATTTTTACAATGCAAAATGTTCTTAATGAGAAGCAATTGGGTGTGATTTTTAAACGTTTTTTCTAAAAGCTAATTGTGTACCAATGATTAATGATTTCAGGGATCAAGTACGAGTAGCGAAGTGTCTGATGACTCACCAAAGAAGGTAAATGGGGTTGTGATTCCTATTGTTTGATTACCTTAAGACTTTTGAAAAATGTCTTGAATCAATAATAATGATAATCAAATATTGAATGCTACTTCTAATACAATACTTGTTTGGCTGCAATGTTGCATCACAGGGTCAATCCAATCCAATCTGTATCAATGAATCTGGTATAGCTTAAGGATCATTGGAGTTTCAAGTCACTGACGAACTGTTGTGTTTGTTTTCATCAAACTTTAGGGAAGCACAATTGAAGAAAGCAAGCACCCAGGAAAGAGAGCAAGGAGCAACGAATCACTGGTTAGTTTTCTGGTACAAGTTCAAGAGCTTGTCTCTTTAACCTTTAGCACACTGAAGTAGCCGTTTGGTACCCAATTCTCTTTGTCATGGGGTTAGGCAGCAGAGAGAGGGTTAAAGAGCAAGAGAGACACACTCAGTAATTTACCAATCAGTAATGTTACTTTTGATTAACCTTCTCCCTGCTACTGAACCCTATAACCAATACAAATTTGGTGCCAAATGGTTACCTTAGCATGCTAAAGGTTAAGGTTTCACACATGCACAAAGATAATGTATCACTTAATTTGAGTTAATGCAACAGTTACTGTGCTTGGTACCGTACCTTTTCAGAGAATGAATATGAAATACTTGTTTTAGTCCGGCTAGATGTATTTGAATGGTGTAAGTGTTCATTGGTTTTGTGTTTAATTGTTTGCAGCGTTCAGAAAACAACAGAAGTTTGAAGAAGAAACGACATCATTCCGAGTCTCCCCGACCTGGCACAAGTGACCTTGACAAGGACAAACATGGCAGCAAGAAAGCGTTTGGGAAGAAACTGTCAGGAGCCGTTAACGGACATAGCCAGCCAATCACACTGGTCAAACGTGGCCCACCAAACCTACGCCGCAGCCCTCGCGGACGTAAAGCGCGACCCCCGTCCCCAGCGAGACCGTTGAAGTTAGAACAGCGAGTGATCCGTCCACGGCCAATCAGCCCACCAAACGACAGCATGAAATTGAATGATGGGACTAATCATCCGTTGCCACGGAAACTGTGGATGCTGATTTTCCAGTACCTGGCCAACAAGGAACTGTGCAGGTTAGGACCACATTGCAAGACTCAGATTCTCCATTGTCTCCCAACAAATTGGAGACGTACCATAATCCAATCAAACACAGAAAACTTTAATCTCAAATAAAAGTTTTCAATCCTCTTTAGTATGTTCGATTTTCAGTCGCTTTTTTCAAAATATAAAAGTCAAAGATGAATATTGCCACAGTGATAGCCAGAATCTTTTCAAGGACTGGACAAAATTATGGTTGATGTCTAATCAATATTTTGACTCCAATCACCGAAAATCTAATTCATACCATGACAAACATCACTCCAAAATCTCTTTTTGCCATAGTAACTTTGAGTAACTTAGAAAGAAGATACCAGTCTTACCAGCTCCAAGTTGTAGCAAAAAAAAGAATCAATGGTTACTAAATTTAGATACAAATTCAGATTCTGATCTACTTTTAAGTTCCACATGACGTGATTGGTTGTTCCTGCAGTTGCATGGCCGTGTGCAAGACGTGGAACCGCTGGTGTACGTTTCACCGCCTGAACCAGCCGTCCAACAGTTCCCCCCAGTACGGAACTTTGATTCAAATCAGCAAAACCTCTGATTAGCATAGAGTTATGCCTTGCTGGGTTGTTCATACTGGATGCTACATACTGGATGCAACAGTGTCATGTTGGCTGGCTATACAGTGTACAAAACAAGGGGTTATACAGTTGCATGTCTTCTTGTGCAACTGTACAACTTGTGTTCATTGTGCAACCTACCGTAGTGCACCATGTACGGTAATGCAGGAAACCTCCTTTGCTGCTGGTTTCTTGTGTGTAATGTGCACAGTTTATCTGCAACTAATGTTGAACGCTGTGAAGCTTGTTTTGTACCACTGTCTTAAATCTGAGTGCCTCTGCAGTTACTGATTTTTACTTGTGCTCCATTCTTTCAGTGCTTCTTATGCCCCTTTTTACTTCCAGAAATTTTTGGCTAGCTTACACTATCCTAGGGTGGCTTAGTATTCAAGGAGTTTATTTTCATTGTTATGTTTAACTTTTTTCAAATCATCAGCACAATATCATCATCTACAAGTTCTTGTTGCTATGTACATATAGTACTACTAGTAGCGTACTGTATTTGTGCACATGGCAAATGTACCGTTTAGAGTTCCTAATTCAAATTCATGCTTCTCTCCCAGAATCAGATTCTAATATACATGTACATGTATGTACCAAAGAATGATGATGTCTTTTGCAAGGAAAAGGCAGATGAAAAGGACAGTCAAAAAATGTATGATGTCAAATTTGATGATGATTTGATGAGTTAATTTTCAGATACCTTTCTATGTTTCAATATTGAGTTGTGTTAGGATTTTTGAAAACACATGAGTATGTTGTTTGTTTTGTTTTGTTTGTTTGGACCTTTGTTCAACAATGTTGTGTTCAACAAGACAAGGCAAACCTTTTTTTTTGTGATTTCAGTAGCTGACTCAGTGATGACAGTCAGATAGTGATTGTTACCTATCAAATAACAGATGACCAATGATGTTCCTTATACACCTATGATTACCTATCAGATAACAGATGACCTATGACCTATCAGATGACCAATGGTGTTCCCTATACCATATAGGTGCCTGGCCACATGTAAGACCTGGAATCGTTGGGGGAACGACCATCGCCTGTGGAAGGTCATTGACCTGAGTTATGCCAGGACGTTGAACCCCAGCATGCTGGAGGGCGTGGTCCGACGCCAACCTATGACCCTTGACCTGAGCTGGACCAACGTGCCCAGAAGACACCTGAGTTGGCTGATTCAGAGGTCAGTGGGAGAAACAAAGACTAGAAACTTGTAATTAAGCTGAACTTAAGATGAGGAAGAATCTGAAAGTTTACAAACAGTTTTTGTATTGCCAGTTGCAAGTAAGGTAACTAACAGTGTCACACCATCCAATACCTCAGGATCTCAGATATTGAAGACAGTACAGCAGACCCATGTACCATGTTTGTAGCATTAAACACACACATTTCACCAGACCTATGTACCATGTTTGTGACCCCTCCAGGCTGCCTACCCTGAAGCACCTGGTCCTGTCCGGCTGTGCGTGGTCGGGAGTCTCGGCCCTGTGCACCTCCACATGTCCACTGCTGCGCTCACTCAACCTGTGCTGGGCTGAGGGGATCAAAGACTCTACCATGAAGGACCTCCTTTCCCCCCCTGCTGACCGCCCCGGGGCTCCAGACAACAGGTCTGTCTCGGGAGACATATGTATTCTTAACCTTCTCCCTGCTGCCTAACTCTAACCAATAGAAAATTGGGTGCCAAATGTCTACTTCAGTGTGCTAAAGGATAGCAGGATAAGTTAACGCTCATGAGAAATTAGAGCCTGAATGTTTTGTAATGCCCCCTTTCAACTAGACAGAAAGCCAACTTGGATTTTTGTATCCCTTCATTTTAATACTGGAACATGATGCAAGATACATGTGTATAAAAGTATCGGTATGATTTAAAGGACAGCAAAACACACCAAAATGTTTTTAAAAATCTTTCTGTACCCATGAAGTTATTTGAACGATCTGTCAAATTTTTGGTCACAGCGGTCACAGCCTCTAGTGGAAAGTGTAAGGTGTAAGGGGAATGCATGGGGGCCCATCATTGAACATGGACTTCCATGAAGAAACTTTGACTTCTGTAGTGTGTCATGACACATGTTCAACATGGTTGGTCATTCTTAACATCTGAGGGTTTTGCTAGAAATGTAGTTTGAGATCGTTCAAAGTTTTTCTGGCTACCGTCATAACTTGATGATTAAATCATTGATTTAGTGTTTGTCATATAACTTCATGCTGTTGTCGTTTTGCTAATCCAGGAGCCGTTTGCGAATGATGACTGACCTGCGGTTGGCTGGCTGTGACGTCGCAGAAGGAACTATCCAGCTTCTGGTGAAGCACATGCCCCACCTCAGTCACCTGGACCTCAGCTACTGCACCAAGGTAACCCTCAACCTGCTGACTACTCTACTGCAACAATGAATGCACCCTTAGCTTGAAGAAGGTTATGGTTACACCAGCAATGTTTAAGTCTCAGTAGCTTTTGAAAGAAATCTAGATAGCCTGTTGAATTTCACATGTAAGAGATGTTTGAACTGTCAAAGATAATCTGATAATCTTAAAATTTTTAACCAGCAAAGAAGTCTATAGGTGGCCAAGTTGAAAGGATGTTGATTAAGTGAGTCAAGCAACTAGTATGGAAATGTTACAAGAAAAAGAAATGCTGTATTAGTGCTTGATATTGCATAGGGATCTATACTAATGTGACCAATAGTTCTTCATTACGTCAACCACGCTTTTATATTAGAAGATGTCAACCTAAATGGCTGGTCTTGGTTCAGGAAATGTACAGAATCTGGTTCTAGAACAAACTTTTCTTCTTGACTGACTGAAAGTGGACATATTTCTACCCACCCAGATCAGTGACAGTTGCATGGAACTGCTTACCGTGGAGGGGTCACCAATCCGAGAGTCGCTGACGGACATCAATTTGACGGGTTGCCAGAAGTTGACAGATGACAGCCTAAAACTGCTGAGTCGTTGCCCCAACCTCCTGAAGGTTGATGTGCGATCCTGCGCCCAGGTGTCCCCAGAGGCATGCCAGCAGTTTGCCTGTGGCAGAGACGAGCCAATGGCCATCAAAGAGGACAAGCTGATAATGCTGGCACCCTGAAGGGTGAGGGCTGGATGCAGCAATCCTGCATTAGATGGTCTGGGAGCTACGATGATTTTAGTGGTGCCCGTTTTCGATATGTACCATACTTATTTTTGTCTAATTATGGGGATTGTATACTGACGTGGTTCATATGCAAAGAGTAAACTGTTTATTAGAACCAGTTGAACACAGTATTTCCAGCCCGTACCTTTGGGACAAGATTGTTGGGTTTTTGGAAAAACATCCACTGCATATTCTGCCTTGGTTGACTTTGAAAATAGTGGAGATGTTTTTGCTGTTATGACAATATTACGTATGACAAAACTCTTCAACATTTATCGCAACAAGTCTCCGTAAGCTAAAATTAAGTATGAGGTTGACAAGTTTTTCTCCCTGTTGAATTTTGAAAGTTTTGATAATCATGGTGTCACACCAACTTTTTTTATACTGGAAGACATCATGCTTCAGAGAGAACACCACAGGCATCCCAAACTTTCAAGGACTTTATCAACACACCACCCATTTAGTGATCTACCCTGTCATGAACAGCCTGCGATATAACAATAAAGTACCAAGTGACACTGTACAAATCATCAATGCCACTGTACAATCCCTGACGACGCGCAGAGTGTGGCTCTATGGCTGTGACAGCCATGATACAGACATATCATATCCTTACAGCACTCATCTTTCCAGGGAAGCGTTTTAGACTTTCACGATACAGCAAAACACTTCCATTTCAGTGGATGCAGATAGGTAACATAGAGGTATGGGTCCTAGTGACATCGATGTTTTTGATTCAGGAGTATTACATAGATATTCCAGTTACAGCACTGAAGATAGCACATCATTGCAGCATTGAAGATTCAGACTTCCAAAGGTGCTTAACCCCCTGTGAAAGGTGCTTCATTTGTATCATAGGGTTATTGTTGATGTTGTTTGAAGTTGTACATCAACACAATAATCGTTAAGAATAAGGGATGTACAAAAAGGAGTTATTTGTCGTTTTAGACATTTTTGCATTGGTTCAGTGTTCTGTTTGTCTTTAGATTTATTCAATGCCTTTCTCTGTTTTGTTGTGATCAAAACTTTAACCACAGGATTTAAGGACTAGCTGCCTATAGGACTATGTCCACACTTCATGTTATGGTTCTCAGAAAGTAAAGTTGAGGAGCTATGATGAATCTGAGTAACTCATAACCTGATCAGATAGCATGTTGGAATGTACATGTATATCCCAGAAAATCTTCCCCATAAGTCATGTCATGAGCTTTTCAGAAGTAAGATTTGTTTTGAGGAATGATATTTTGGAATGCTTTGATAAGTCACAGATGGTCACCAAATAGGGGGAAGATTGTAGAAGTGAGTTTTTGAATTTAAGCTGTAGATATCTCTTCACGATTTTTACCTTATTCAGTGTTCTTATTTCTACCTACCTGTTTATACTGTTTAACTTGTTATACATGTAAAGTTTCTGTTTTACCAAGATGGTCAGCCTACCGTACACATAAAAGACTTTGTCTCCAAATGTAGTGTTGATATGTATCTTTGTACAAAGGTGTGCCATGATTGTAAGAGAATGGTGAGGGCACACGTACCAGTTCTTGTCTGTATGTTTTCCAAAGAACTGAATGTTTTGTACAGAGTTTGCTGTGCCACATGTTGAGAACTGTAGCCGTCTTTAAGAGTTAGAGTAGCTTTGGGATATTGTAAGTTACGGTAGCTTATCTACAGCTGTATTGGACACAGAAGCTTCAGCAACATACATATAACAGTTCAAACACTGTAGGACAAAATACAGAACTACAGGTTTCAGTTTTGACCACCAGATGAAGAAAAGAGCCCTTGTGTGTTCTGTGAATGCACAGTCTCTCCCCCCCCCCTCATTTGTGACAATAGTATACATTTCTATATCTAGGAGAAATGCATCTGTTTCAAAAGACTGTGATGAGATGGTGCATTCTTGCAGTGTTCTGTGTGCTGGTGTGAACGATCTTGTGGTGAGAGTACATCATTTCCTACTACATGTACATGATGTGTACGGTATTCTAGAAAACCTTATTTTCCAAAATCCTGCTAACTCCCTGGAGCATTGACTGTGACGACAGTAACATTAAATCTTGTTGATGTACAAAAAGCAGAAACATTTTTTTCATAATTGCTGAAGTGATGACAGAAACTGTGATGGTAAAGTATTGTAGTCTTCACAAATGTCTTTCAAAAAAAGTTTAGGCTAGGATCATTCCTTCTTCCAGTATGGACATCAAAAAGCCACAGATCCTGCTATGACAGTTCGTATGAGAATGTGCTGTAGCCAACTTGTAGGTGATGTACAGGTAGTTGTTTCTACAGATCAAACTGTTTGGAAGATTGGTTACTCTTGTACTTATAATTCACCTTCAGTGTTTGTTATCTTGTGACAAGCTCAGGCACATTGCAGCTGCTGTTTGCTGAGGAAACGCATGGTGGCGCTGTGACTTCCCTTTTATATTTTAAAAAAAGAAAACAACTAGGATGGCACCCAAGCTAGAGCCAGCATGGCCAGTCTAAAAAAATGCTTGGAGAAGAAGTTGTATGTGAAGAAATTAAGGATGAGCCATGTCACAAGGCAGCTTATGTAGAACCTATTGTCACAAGTTATCATCTGTAAACGTTACAATTGTTATTATGCACGAACGTTGTTTCAATACCGTTTATGACTTTGTATTTAGCACTGTTTCACTCTCCTAATGACACTAGGTGGTAGTGGTTATGTTGATCTGAATGGCAATCATTCTCTTTTTTAGACTTTGAACTTTTTACTGCCGATCATATCCGTTTCTTTATCGATATACCTCAATCGTCACTTACTAGTATTTATTATTCTCTGAACGGTGTTGAATCTTGAGTGTTGTTCCTTTCTATTGGAAAATAAAGGAAGTGACTTTACCACTGTTGTTTCAAATGGTTTTGTGTTTGCTTTTTGCTTCAATTGAATTGTCAATCATTTTCTGTCTACGCGAGAAGACACTGATTTTTAGAGAGGTGCAGACGTGACCAATTTTTTAAAAATCCCCTCCTTCCTAAGATACTGTAGTTGCAATTTTAGTTGCGATGTATGAAAGAGCACGTAGAATAAGAACGGTTGAAAAAGCGATACGTAACCTCCTTGGTTGTACATAAAGTGGTCGTGTTTGTATTTTATTTCACCATCAGACAGATTGTACATTGGAAACAATGCCGGTTTCCCATCCATATTTTCGATCAGTGTTCATGCAATAAACTGGGAATGCCGACACTACGAGCAGTTGTACTGTGTACTATGTGCCTGCTGCAGTGCACTCCAATGTTTGAAATCTATAGATACCCAGATCAATATGGTAAAGCCCTATCGTCATGCCAACGTTTGCAAAAGAAAGTTTTAAATACTATTTATTCTTTCACTCTGTCTTGCTCTTCTTATAAAATAAACGTTCCAACTCGAAGATGAGTTGAACACTGCAGTACATTGAGAAGAGCAGACCAAGCGTTCCCACTGGAAAGTTGGACGTCAGGAGTTTGTGGAAGTACACAGAGCCGGCTTGCCTGCCTCCGACGAAAACTAAGTTGTTGATGATTAAGAGAGTAGCGACTGGTGCAAACATGGCTGCTTTCATCCTTCTTTGATTTCTTAGGGAATGTGTGTTTAGGTACGTCTTTGCAGTGTTTGTTTTGATGAGTGCTGTTCCGAGCGATTCCGCCACGATGCCGGCCCAGTTGAAGACACTCCACATGACGATGTTGTCGTGCCCGCCGTGCCAGTAACAAACGAAAGTGAAGCAGGCAGCACTTCCTAACAACTGCCACAACAGTCCCTTGCGAGATCCTCCCATTGGAATATACACGTACCTTTCAGGTAGAAAAAAAAATTATCTGGAATGAATTTTCGATCTGTCAACACATTGAACCTTTTTAACCCTTATTTGGGCCGTCAAAAGTGACTCAACATTCAAGCATTGTGCCATTTCACTGCTACAACTTCGGCTGATAAATACAACAAGGATTTTTTCGTTGGATTCTTTGTGAAGTGGAACACCAAATGGCAGACTTACCTGACGAGAAAAATGTTCAAGCCGCTGTCGAAGTACTTCCACGTCGTCCTGAAGCTGTAACAAGTGCTGACACAGCGGGGAAGGGGTGGGGTTTCTAGTCCGTCCAAGATCGCCAGCGCGGAGGTCAGTCCGTAGAAGATGACGTACTTCACGTGAAGAAAGTGTCCTTGTAAATATCCAATCCCAGCTACAACGAGAGGCGGTAAACTCTCAAAGAGAGGAGTATTCTGTTCCAAGGCACAGAAGTAGAGGAAGTAACAAGCCAGTTCAGTGATGACTGCCCACGCCGTGACTCTACAGATATACCAGCAGACACGCACAGCCCTGTCCACAACAGGAGTGTTGTTGAAGTGCTCCTGGAAAGTATCATACGTAACCACAGGTCCGAGGAACGCCAATGGGATGTAGAAGTTGTAGACGAACAGATCTACGACACTGCAGACTCTCTTGTCTTTCCTTCGACAGACTTCTAAACTGAAGCTGAGCTGGCGGAGGATGGAGATGGCTGTGATGCTGAGAGTCAGGTAATAGGTGGATTCTGATCCTGACAGTCTGTACTGAAGAACTCTGAAGAGACTGGAGTTGAGGGTGGCCACAAGGAACGTTCCTAGCCCCCAGCACAGTAATTTCGACCTCAAAACTGCAGCTGCATAAAAGAGTAGACTGTGCAACGTCAAGAGCGCCAGGGGCTTTAAACCAATCACACAATATAGAGATAAGAGACTGTATGCTAAGAAACACTCTTTCTTGTACTTCGGCAGACATCTTCGCACGATGCTGCTGACGATGACGTGTCCTAAGAAGCAGCTAAAGAGACCGTTCTTGAACCAGGTCTTCCAGAAGGTCCACTCAAAGTCTGTAGAGTCCATCCTCCTTCCAATGAGAGCAGATGCGTTTTGTTTACCACCCAGAAGTTCGATTTCGTTTTCCAGAGACGCCACGTAGACACAGTAGATACTGTAGGCAGCGGGGCAGCAGAAACCGACGGCGTACAACACGATCTCTGCCACCGGTAGACCACAGCTACCCACACCGCCTGAGCTCTTATTATTCACTGCCTTGGTGGTTGGTGACATGTCCTGGTTTTTGTGGCAAACTTCGTAAGGCTTGCTGTCGCTCGGGAGCTATTTACTCCTTGTCTGAATAGAGCGTTTCGTAACGTCGCATACGGTACAGTTTTCGTCTAGTTGAGCCGTGCAGTCCTCGTCCCTTGAGCTGTTGCTTTCCTGGCATGTTGCATTCTGTCCTCTTAGTGCAACGTTGTGTCCCCTTAGTCTTATTACCTACGTCATGTGCGTATACACAGAAGTACCCGTGACAAATTTAGATATTTCCCCTTATCAATAATGCATGTGGATTTACATGAGACAAGATTAGAGTATGATAGATTGAGGGTCAAATCAAGTTATCAATTTTAGGAAACGAACGACGCTCCCACTTCCGTCACAAATCGTGGTTGATCCAGTCTATAATCCCTGGCGAGATGCACACATGGGTTCCCTTTATAGCCTAGCCATAAACCATTAGCCTCGTGTTCCTTCGTATCCTACATACAAAGCATGATTGACAGAGCTCTGGTTTATCTCAGATGTGTTCCAACAGAAAAATTGAGATGGAAATTTGTTGAGTAAATTGGAACATACGTTTGCTTTCAGAATGCTGAGTGACATCAACGTTCTGTGTTGATGAATATTACACATGAACACCTCTTGACAACGTTAGTGGGTTGCAGAACTGAAACATACGTTTGCTTTCAGAACGCTGAGTGACATTACGGTTTTGTGTGAATCACACGAACGCTGCTTGACAACGTTATTGGGTTCTTGACAAAGCGTGTACTTCAACTCAAACGAGAAAATCTCGTCGAAAAGAAGGTTCCAAATCAAGCCAGATTCTGTCAGTATTGTGAGACAAAGCGATGGGCATCAGTAGTCTCTACCAGACTGACTACGCCGGCTATAGCAGGGAGAATATTTGCAGGTAGAGTTTGGCCACCATACATTCTCCTTTGCCAACGCGGAGGGGGAAATGTTATCCTTCCCGTGGACTGACTATTCTGGCCAATTATTTCCTTTTTTGCCGAATTCTACTATCCGTACCGCCGTAGGAAGGCCTGGTGGAGGCTAGGGCATCAGCGCAGAGGACTACACTGTAAGCTGCAATTTCCAGTCGCCCGTGACGTCCGTGATCTATGTCTAATTGATGGTCTCGAGAGACATATTCGATGTTCAGTTACAAAGTACAGTCTCTTATCTCAGGTCAATAAATCAAGCGAACAGGAGGGCCGTTTCGACAGAGCATCTGTTCAGCCATCCCGGAACCTGAGCCCCCACCATGAGTTATGATGACAGCACGAAAACGGTTGTCTGTGTTCACATCACGCGATGCGGGTAGTGCTCTAGTGGAGCTGCCGACACAACAGTGAATAGTTACAGTCATGTACAGCACTCTGGAACAAGAAAGGAAACTATCTGTCAGAAAACGTGCGATAGAATAATAACTAAAATCGTGTTATAACGGAAGGGGAAGGGCGAGCTAGCAACCCCTCCCTGTGAAAATGTACCCTGCTACCAGAGTGCTGCTCCTGAAGCAGCAAGGAAACGTGCTGACCCATGCACAATTAGGCGCTACAAGGTGAACAACAACAACAACGTGTCGAAACTTAGAATCGAATCAATCATCCCTTGATGGACTATGTAGAGCCCATACTATATAACATACTCGACGGTCCACTTTGTATGGTTTAATAGAGAAGTACTAGTCGTTGTTAGTCTTGGCCTATATTCATATATCACCACACCATTCAGTGCTGTACATTTCTACGAAGAGTCTTTGTAGTGCATACCTCTCAATTTTTCATTCTCCATTCCAGCACATCCAAGGAATGCAAAGCTAAGTTTGAAAAGTGAAGAATAAAGAAGTTGAACACTTCCAGAGGAGTTAGAATTACGCAGATTACGTACATGGTTTTCACCATGAACTTCCTAATAGGGTAGCCTTCCATTCGTTTCGTCAATTATACAATCAACTGCCATTATATAATAGAATCAAACTCTGGTAGAATCGATGCCAATCTTATTGTGTCGTCAGCTTTCCACGCGGCCTTGATTTAGATGATCTTATAACAATTATGTCGGATATAAAAGATAACGCTCTGTGGGAGACATACCCGCCAAGTCTTGGTGGAAGCAATATCAGGTGTTGTTGGAGGGCCTCCAAAATGTTATGTTTCCTTGGCTTCTATCAGTGAAAACTTCAACTTTTATTTTGTGACTACCCCAACAATGTGTTAGATAATATTCTGTATGATCACACAGTCTACGTTCTAGCTCTGTTCGGCTTTCTAAGCCTTGTCATTCAGACGTGTTTCAGTTCTATATCTGCACACTCAAATGGTCGCTAAATCAGCACCAAGGACAGTTACAACGCCGGAAACCTGGAAACATTTCCGTTCCTGTTTAGAACTGCTGATTCGCGTTAACTTATCATTATGGTTCATATAGTACGGACAAAGTAATCGCACGATCCATATACATACCATTCTAGAGAAAAAACAACATTGTGTACGTACCTACATTTCTTTAAGTTCTCTTGGAACTCGATACTGAACAACCCTCTGTAGTATAGTAGAGATGTTCGTCTATATTTCCGCAGGTAAATTGTGCCGTTGAATAGTTAGCATACAGGGTAAGCAGTCGTCATACCGACAGATTTGCATGCGAAACTATACCCATGTAGGTCCGTGAAAAAGACCCAGGTTTTCACGTTCCAGCTTCTGTGACGTTGGTTAGTGAAATGTGTTCCCTGTCAAAATGTACTGCATACATGTAATCAATCTCTTGATTGATCCATAATTTATGTAACAAGCCTGCCCCACAGGCGCGCATTTCTAAGCTCCTGTCAGAGTACGGCAAACTCACGCACGTGATGATACAGGCGTCTGTCTATATCTATCTATCGATCTTTTTACTGATCTATTACATGTTTTATTACTTTTATATATACCACTGTTTTACCACAAGTCATACAGGAAGTTTCTGTGCAAAAGCGGCTGTTTTTACTTAGTTTTTCGTCAATTTTTCATATGGTTCGCTCGTTTTCCATATCAGTCCCCATGTTTTATATAAAATCCTCACAGTTTGATAAAAGTCGTTTGATTCCCCTTAGCAAATCAATTATATCATGAAATTCATATGAATACGTCTGGGCCTCTGCGTAAACTTTTTGCAGGAGTTTTGATAACAAGAATTGCAGATTTTCATTTGGAACTTCTTCCTCAGTTAGAACTGGTCTGCATGGTTGTAGACTACAGAAGTAGCGTTAACGTTGATTCATTATTCTTCCAGTTGAATAATGCGTTAACGCCAGCTTAAATGGTCATCAAAACCAGTCTGTAATGCAGTAATGAAACTCGTCGGAAGAGGTCCTCTCAACATGGTAGTGTGGGCGTGATGCCAGGCAGGGATTTCAACCGGGTTATTCAGACACGCAATCGATCTTATCAAGGACCTCCTTGATCTTATCAAAGCTACCGGTTACAGATGACGTCGCTGTCTTATAATGGTCTGACATCAGCTTTTAGAAGCTGACATCATATTTTTATTGAATAGTGTAACGGTAACATATAACGTTATATTTGTCAAAAGATCGCATTCTATTAAATGTTTAGAAAGATTAACATTTACACCATCACAATTGCATTCAGGTTCAGAAATTCTTTCTCAATGGGCTTAAAATATTTAATGGGAAATCTTTCATTCTGTAATTCGTAGCCGCATAAACCAGGCTCCGCCCCCTTGGGAAAAGTGGCAGATTCCGTAATCTGACCCTTGCACCTGCTACAATACCCCGGATGTTCGAGCGCCATTTTGAATGTTGAAACCGAAGAAAAGCTGGGAAAACAGTCCGATCGCCTCCCCCACTGGCGAGATCACCACTTCCCAACCCTCGGGATTGCTTTACTCGATGTAAAAATCGAGTTGATAATTGCTGACACGGTTGTTTGGCGACGTAGACCGTCCTGGGACGCTCGGGCTAACCGAGCTCTGTAGTGACCCTTGACTTGTCGGTGCGGTCTCACATCTTGTGCGCTATACCTGAGCGCCTCTTCTGTCAGTCCAACGCCCCGGGGGACTAGGTGTGCGGCAATTATTTCAACTAGAGATTCCAGTCAGGGGAGTGATTCGCCATGTTTTCACGAAAGAAGAAAGACAAGGATAAAGAGTCAAAGGAGGAGCGCAAGAAGGAGAAGAAAGACAAGAAGGAGAAAAAGGAGAAGAAACACAAGGTAGGTGTGACGCCTAGGCAAGTTGTCTGATACCTTACACTATGCACGCCAGTTCCTGATCATTTTATCGTAGGGCATGGGTCCAAAATAACCAATTTAGTGAGATATTTTGGAGATATCTGTACTACACACACACACACGAGTGAGCATTTTACCTAAACCTTTACCCGTGAGAACGCCCTGCCAGATGGTATCCGATTGAAATGTATTACTTCAAAACAAGGTGTACGTTTCATAAACAAGTCCTCGAAACGTAGAAATCAACTGAAGACAAGTCTGCATGAAATACACAGGTTAAATACTGTTGTTAAACAAATCTGCGTAAGATTTGTAATTATGCCGGTGTCTGAGTTATAATTACTGTAGAACACTATGGTTGTGTTAGAATATGAATGACTCCGCTTTCTTTTTTGTTGTTTTCGTATTCTTCACAGTTCTTCTCCAGGGGAGAACGAAGGGTACTGTGCTGCTTTCTTTCTTTTTACTCTAAATCTAACCTCGATTTTCTGAAAATCCGTCCTAATCCTATGATATGTCTACAGAATCAATGGGTAGGGAGGAGGTTTGGACAGATGGCATGGCTATTGATCAAGCCTTCATGCATGGTATTGTTATGCAGTGGTAGTGATTGTCCTTCATCAAGTCTTGTTCACAACAATCAACTACAGGTTTCAGATGCATGCTTCCCACCAATAACACAAAATCATGCATGTCGAATGAATGAATATAATGGAAATACAGTAGATAGAAAAAATGCACTGTCAAGTTCTATAATGGATCGAGGCAAGCTCAGGTACAGTATGTAGAAGCTAGCCTCATTTGTGATTACTCTTTTTTATACAGCAAGTCATGAAGATACATTAATGCATGTGTAAGGAGGAACCACTGCACAGAGTATTATATAACTTTGTTTTGTCTCCCTTTTTAAGGTGTTTAGTTTTTGGGTATTTTTCAAATGTTGTCTTTTCCTCATTCCATCAGGACCATTCTGGTATGAGCCACGAGGAACTGGCTCAGCTTGAGGAATCTGCTCTGAAGCGCGGAATTTTCAACGTGTCTCTCACACGGCGTAAGAAGCACCAGCCCGACCAAGATTCGCTAGAGAACCAGCCAATGGCGACACAGGCGAGCGACAGCAGCGAGACGTCCAGTCTCAGCTCCATGGGACGGGGATCCGGTCAGTTCCCCGCTGAGGCTCTTGAAGGGGCTACGGCAGCACCAGTTCCACCTCGCCGCAGTTCTGACAACCGGCCCCCTGTTCCTCCGAAACCCGCAGCACGGCCAAAGAAAGGAATTCTAAAGTCAAGTTTCGGAAAAGCGGATAAGATGCGCATCTCAGCACACCTTGACGACACCCACACTCTGGCTCGGAATACAGTAATGAACGAGAATCTGTTCTCAGGTGACGAGGAGCAGCCATTGGAGGCTCCTCCTCGCAAGAAGATAACCAGTCCGAGAGCAGCGAAGGCAGAAGTACCACAATTTCCACAATTGGGTGAGAAAACCTTCAATGCCGATCTCAGGCTGCCTGCAGTAGCCCCGCCTAAACCACCTCGATCACGGGACATCAATATCAATCGACAACCAACAGGAGATTTCGGGTTCTCTCTGCGGAGGGGCGTGATTGTGGAGAGAACCTACGATAACAAGGAGCTACAGAAGGTGGTGCATTTCGCCGAGCCGACCTTCGCGAAAAACAACCTGACTGGTCTCCTCCCCGGGGACCGGCTGGTGGAAGTGAACGGGGTTAACGTCGAGCAGTGCACGCGAGATGAGGTCGTGGAGATGATCAAGAAGTCCGGGGATTCGGTCAACCTGAAGGTGCAGCCGATCCCGGAGTTGAGCGAGCTTACCTCGCGTACAGGCAACGAAGCCGAGACCCCGGTGGAGCAGTCTCCCGTGCACACCGGCACGCTGAAGAGGAGCGGCAGCATGCGATACAAGAAGGACAAAAAGGTTCGTGTTCTTTCATTTTTTTACCACAGTCCTTCTTATCGCTATGTCAGAACGGCGTAAACAGGTATTCTCCTTGAAATGTGGTTGTGGAAGACTTACAAAATTTAAAAAAACCACACACATCTAATATCTATCCTGCGCTGTTGTCAACAACAGCACTCATCTTAATGACTTCCTTCAGGAAATATCAAGTCTCCCACAGGAAATGTTTATTCCTGTGCATCTCCTTATACTGGAAGTTCTGCACGCACAGATAAGGCATGTCACCTAGAGCAGAGATTAGCATCGGTAATCCAGGCTAACATATGCACGAGACACAGACACACACGTCACAGTTAGAACAATAAGAACTGGTCCGACAGGTTTGGAGAGATGTGTAAGTTGGCTGGCAGGTACTAGTGTTAGTACAAGTGATCACATACAGGTGATATACCGGTAATGATACTTTCCTTTGGGGTATTTGGTATGCTTTTAATTTTCTTGTTATTTAAAAAAAAGAGAAGAATGAAACTATGATATTCAAATGGTTGTACATTGTAATTGTAGTACTGCTGTGCCTTTCATTGTACGAAGCTGCAAAAATGTTTTTTACAACCTTAAGCTTGTACAGTTTTGAAGTGTATGAAGACTTGAACTTTCAAGTCACTTGTAAATTCAACTTCTTTGTCACTGGCATATCAGTTCGATTAAGGAGACACTACGTACCACATAGCGGTGTAAACCATTGATTTTGTATATATGCATGGTTCTAGTATTGAGCATTTTCTCCTTGATTATTTATAAGGAACGGTTTATTACAAATGACAAGGTTTCAGGTTCCCTTTTTTCCAGTATTAGAATTCTAAAAATGTTTGAATATCCAGAGGATATCAGAATTCAATTTGTAATAGACATCAATTGTAAACTGACATTATAGGTATGCTATTTTGAGGTTATACTGTAATCCATCTGCTTGTGTTGAGAGTGTATGTGCCTGGCTGGATATTGTCAGGGTCTGTACTGCATTAAGAAGAGTTCTGTTTTGAGAGATTGGATATCTCTGCACCTATTAACCTATGGTCCTGGGACAATAAATCAGACTAAATGGACAGGGGTTTGGTTGCTGGTTTGGATCACTGATAGTACATATCACAATATGAGACAAACCTTAAAGTTAAACAATCCAAATCTGTCTTTGATTACTTTTGTATTGAAGTGGTCTTAATAAATCACAAAATGAAAGTTTATTTTTTTCTTTCATTTACATGTTTGAACCTGTCATGTATGTGCTTAAATTCTGCTCCAGAATGAATTCTAACAACACAGGTGAACTAATATCTGGTTTCTATAGAGTAGAGTAGAGTAGAAAATGTCCCCTGAACAAAAGTATTTTCTTTTGTATTTGAAGAGGCTCATGTGCCATGCTAGGCGTAAATTTGGTGGTTGTGTCTCAACATCTGTGACTACTTTTGTAGCAAACACAGACATTCTTCACTGTAATGACCCCCATTTATCACCAAGGACATTCCCAGTAACACAGGAAAAGCCTCTTACAACTTTACACCACATCTTCAACTGTTATCAAGGGGTGCCATCGTACCAGTTTAGACAGCCCCAACCTTAGCTTAGATGTTGAGCAGTGAGGCTCAACCAAAAACAACACAAAGTTGCCAGACTTTACCCACTGGGCTCTTGTAAGGTAAATATTGAACGTGTACATTTTGCCAGGCTGTTCGTACCCGGCACATGTGCTAACAAAGGCTTACACCCAGAGAGCAATGCCAGGCTTCCAAACCTGTAATTTGTTGATGCCAAGCCTATACTAACATTCCTATATTTGTCCCATGTTTTGACAAACCAACTAGTGGCACTGCTAGGTTAGGCTGAGAGGTAGATTGGGTTAAGCCGCTGTGGATTTGTGGAGTGCCGTCGATCCTGAGCCAAGCTTAATGTCACCTGGTAGCCCAGATTATACACTATACATGGAATTTTCTTTGGTTTGAAAGTTTGATAGACGAGTATCAGTTCATGAACATGTCAGCAGGCAACTTTCACTTGTTGAAGACAGTTACAAATTGATCCACATGTTGACCTAAATTGAAAACAGAAAAGTCATGTCCCATAGATTTTAAAGTTTCATTGAACAACCTGCAGTGTAATGTACTTAATGTTTTATAAGCTCATGATCAGTCATATATTTGGATTGGTGCTTCCCCCAGCCATAGAGCAAGCTTTAAGTACAGTGTATTGTTTTCCGTAGAAGAATTCAGTAAAGGGAAAATAACTGAAAATGTTAAAGATTTCTTACATGACATCTATATTGTTATGCCTCACTTATACTATGACAAGTTGCCCATAACCTCATCAAGTTATCCCATATGGCTCATACTTAGTTATAGGTAATTAATTTTTCCCAAAAACTTCAAATATATGTCCCATAAAATCATATCATTAGCTCTATTGTTCATTCCCTTATACAAGTATCCCAAGGGAACCCTGAATCATTGGTTTGTGAAATTAGCGGCATAAACAGAATAGATACATCCGACATCACCAACATGTAACAGACTGACTTTTTACTATTGCCACAATATCAAAATAAAGGTTTCGAGCCATATCTAACAATAGTAACATGAGTAGTTTGGTATTGATTCATACTGTAGTAGTCATGGACTTGGATATGTATTTATTCATGTATGTTCATATAATATGATGTCAGAGTGCGTCATTTACTAGTAGGCGTAATCCTTGTGCGTCGAATGACATCAGCCTTAATCATGTACAGGTAGATATAGCCTTGAGGGTAAAGTATTTTATTTCAGAAATCTGAAGAAATCTGAAGAAATTTGAATTGCAGTTGTAGCAAATGCCCATGGTTATACCTTTGTCTCGGTGTAAGTTTCATCATTATATGTAAGTTTACGTGTATGGTACTGGTTATATACATATATCTTTTTTTCATTGACTTGGAGATGTCTACATATGTTTTGTGGGTTTGCCGCAGACTATAGAATCTCGCAGGCGTGGAAATGTGACATTTCCTGCTGTGGTTTGTGTGGAATTCCCTCCACAAGGCAGCCATACAGCGTGCCCACTTATCTGGAAAATTGTTGGTTTCCCTGGTACTACCCAAGAAAAACTGTACATCCTACTGTGAAGCTGCAAAAATAGTCATTTTCTCTTTCTCTCATTTTCTCGTCAGATTTTGAGACAAAATGTTCCTTGGACTCCGAAGTTGGTGAGGTTGGAAAATGCCAGGAACATTTGATGAAAAGAAATCTTTGACCCATAACTTTTTGCTACATATTATGAGATAAGTGTTTTGATGTAGCCTCCTTCGCAGCCTTCTAGGAGTGGCAAATATGATATCTCCAGTATTAGAACCTGCCCCCAATATGTTGAAAACGGCAAGCACGCTCCCCCCTAAACATAGACACAGGATAATCCTACAAGGCTGCGAAGTAGGCTACATTTGATGCTACTACTACTCCTATATTAGCAGTGAAAGTTGTGTTGGGTGATGTTTTCTTGTCCTGCCCCACTGCGCTGCTGTGATGTATGCCCGGCTGGTTGAGTGCTTCTCGATGGGGTACTTTTGTGGTTAGTGCTGTGCTGGCGAGGGGAGAGGATCAAGGGACAAAAGGGCACACAGGAGCCTGGCTTTGGCACATGCTTCCTTCTAAGTGCCAAGAACTGCAGCAACACCCAAATCCATGTCTGAGAATGCTGGTAACTTTTCCATGATATACAAAAAAGCAGAAATGTTTGTGGTGGTTAAAACCGCTGCAAAAAGCTGTTTCATTCTGTGACTGTAGCACTACTATTGTTTCAAACATGAACTCAAAACTACCGCAAACACTCTATTTTCTCCTTACAGCAAAATTAAATCCCAGTGAACATTTCTGCATTTACAGTATCTGTAAATTACATGTATTACATTTAGGTATAGCCCTTTGATATACAAATGGAGGGAAGAATGAGAAACAAGTTTTGGTGGAAGTAATCATTCATTGTCAAGAAGGAATGAAAAGAATCTGACAGACTGTGTGGAGTATATACAGGATGACTGAATAGTCTGTATCAACCTGCCACACTGGCACACTATGACAGTGGGAGAACATAAGGCATCCAACAGGGATGCTTTGTGTATTCAGTCCATAGGATTTACACCATAAAACAAGTGCTGAAGGAACAGTGAAAAGGCACACAATGGACATAAAAGAGCAGCTCGGTTTTGCACAGGTGTTGTATTGTCAGGTGCTTGTGTACACATTCAAAGGATCCTAACATTAAAGCGGCTACATGGCTGCTATGTGTTAAATCAGATGTATTCGCTGAAACATGATTCAGAAGACTTTGTAAAAACTTATCTCATAGTAATAGCATATTAGCCATCCATTTTTCAATAGTCATACTACAGTAGCAATGACAATGCAGGCTTAATCAACCATTCTATAAAGACTGCTTACCGTTATTGTTATAGGAACATAGTTACCTATTCAGCTTGAAAAGATTGCATTGAGCTCATTAAATCTAGACATGTTTTTACATAGTGGGAAATGCCCTAGCTGCTTTTGGAAGGCAGTCAGCCATTAATCTCCAAGCAGATCCACACCGGGCGCGAAAATCGTAGTATGCTAGCCAGAGAAGGTCCAGTCAGCCAGAGAGGGTCCAATAGCCCGGTAGGGATCTGCCCTTAGACGGACCTGAACAAGGTTATTAACCGGCACGAGGAGGGGCAGCCTATTGAGAAAGGTGCCTCTACTCCTCCTCGTGCCTGCTTAACTCCAACGTGAAAACTGGCAGGGATTATCGTTTTACAACCCCGAATCTGGGACGAACCCGGCCGGCCGCGCCATTTCACAGCGGGAGTTTCCCCTCAGATACAATAGTGCGGGAACACACCGCATCACAACGCATCAAAGCAAAGGTATCGACATACAGACTTTTCCGTTAGACAAATTTGCACCATTAATTTCTAGCTTAATGTTAAACCATAATTGATTAAAATGTCGTTTTATTTATGTGAATGCTTGGTGTGTCTTTTTTTTAACCACAACTTGGAATCTGTTTTTGGCCATTCTTTCACGCTTGGATGCGGTGCAAAACCACGCCGAAACACCGCCATCTTTCAGTGTCTTTGTATCTTTTTCTCGCGTCTATATTTAGTTCAGTAAAACCCGAGTCTTGTCGTTTGTCATGTCTTGAGTTATGGCAGAAGCCATGGCGTCGTCCGGTGGATCGAGAAGTCTCTACATAACGTCCTTACTTGGTCGCTGATTAGCGCTCGTAACGGTGAGACGATCGAAACAAGTTTTGTTTCACGGCAGACACAGCTGCAGCGGAATGTAATTTGGTAGCACAGGGATTTCCCCTTGCCCGTCGCAATCCCAACAAATACATCTTTACTCTCCAGACATGCTAGAATGGCATCTAGTTGAGTCTCCTTTATTTCAAACTCCCAGATAGCACGGAATTACGGCGGACTCTTTCCGTCCACCAGTGCTTGCTTGCTTCCATTGTTATCTGGAATTCAAACCTGCCGGGTAACTGTGAGACGGCGCGCAGCTGACCCATGACGGGCGCCGGGCTTCGAACGCCGGCACAATTCGCACCTTCTTTCTAAGCGCAGTTTGACTGCGGGGAGATTACTCTCATCTCCCAAATAAACATACCCCCCGGAATAAACATACCCCCCGGAAAAATCTTCAAAATCTAATAAACGTACCCCCCGGAATAAACATACCCCCTGGAAAATTACCAAATTGACACGTAAACTGTGTCCATGCTACTTCTGTCCTAAGCAGGTAGGTTCTTTTTATTCATTTATGACTGATTCATCTATTCAGATTTACCATATTTGTGGAAAGATTGAAATACAGGTGACTATCACATTTTCAAGATGTCAACCCATGGCCAGACCAGACTGTAAGGTTTGATCCACTCACACTGGGAAGGACCCGTACTCTTTGTAACACGTAAATGTATTATATCCAAAATTGTTGGAAAAATTGGGCATAGGTTCCACGCTATGACCCCTAACCGGGGGCCAACGGTGCTTTCAAATTCAACAAGTGGAAATGTGCATGATATACATGCATTTTCTTCTTGGAACTTGAAGCAAGTGATCTAGGAACATTGTATGAAGTGACATATGATAAACAAAAACAGAAGTAGTCGCCAAACTTTTCAAGTTCACTTGGATGGGTAACACCTTCAGAGTCTACTCTTTTTTCACACACATGTATCAACATTTAGAACTCAGTAAAAGTATAACTTATTTCTAAAAGCCATATAGAAAGGACGAACTATGACATGTATATGATTTTTTTTTATATCTCAACTTGCCATTTATTGTGTTATGCTTTGCATGTAGAAACAGAGATTTGTATGCTTTTCACAAAATCACATTATTATACAATGTTAAGGACATTACCATATATTGTCCTTGGTTGTGTTGTTGCAATCCAAATAATTTCAAATCCAAAAATTACCCTTGTATGTAGAAAAGAAAACTTTCATTTTGAGAGACTAAATAGTCAAACAAATTTATTGTTTAGATACAGAAACCACAAGCTTGTACAATGTTGCCAAAAACCATAGGGTTCTCATGTTGCACATCAAAGCCTGAGCTAGACAGAGCGGCGTCAGTACAAACCCTCCCATACAGTAAGGGGCGGGGCTAACAGAAGCTACACGCAAACTTCTTGGAAAGCCCCGGCATTCTCTCTGTAGGGGAGCGATCTTTTTAAAAGCATTTTTATGTGATAATAACCGTGATTAGATTGCATTCTAATAGTGTATAGACTTTATTACACAAAATTTTCTTTGTTGAAATTCTGTACAGTACGTGTTGACTAAGGCAAAGGAGTTTTATTTGTAGATCAAAAATTGAAAAAAGTGTTTCCCCTTCGTGGAGGTGAGCTTTTCCATTCATGACAAACTTTCCCACGGACTCACTGCTGTGCGTCTTTACTGTGGCGATTTTCGAAGGACTAAATGTTCATGTTTGTGGTAGGATTGAAACCGTTTGGTATATTTTGAAAGTGATTGTACAGTTGTTAATACTAATTACACAATTTTTACGTGGACTGGTGTTTTTAAATTTTCAAAGTTTTGGCTCCTTGATCTCACGTGAGCAGAGTAATTTTACATGTGTACTTGAAACACGGTGCGCCGCTGGCATATTCATGTAATTTGTTTTCTGATCAGCGTGCTATGATTTACGATGTAAATAGAGACTGTCAAAGTTGTGTATATGAAAAATACGTTTCAAAACTTCATTGTGCCGTCTTATTTTCCCCTTAAATAACAACGTTTAATTTGTAGCGAGATCGACCGATATGTTAGTAACGCCAGGATTTCACAAATGCCGGGTCATTGTAGCGGCGGGGAAATCCATGTCATTTGGTCTAAAAGTAGCGATTTAGGAGCACAAATATCGGGGAAATATGGGGAAAAAACTAAACTTTCGTTATATTTGGGATCTCTGGTAAGCAAAGCCCTGATGAATTTTCAAAAAAACAATAAACGTACTGTCCAAAATAAGAACGTACTGGGTGGATTTTGAGGCTGAAAAAAATAAACGTACCGGTACGTTTATTTGGGAGATGAGAGTAGGTAACAATTGCCTGTTAATAACCTTGTTCAGGTCCGTCTAAGGGCAGATCCCTACCGGGCTATTGGACCCTCTCTGGCTGACTGGACCTTCTCTGGCTAGCATACTACGATTTTCGCGCCCGGTGTGGATCTGCTTGGAGATTAGTCAGCCATTAGTTTATTTTACAGAAAGGTGAGCTTGACTATCTCGAATGGTGGCGTCATTAACAGTAAACCATCGGTGTTTGAAAGGAACAAAAGATGTTTTGAACTCTCCTCGCAGACACTCCGCAGGAACTGTTGACGTTAGTGGATACACAAAGGCAGACCCAAACTTTATTCACGAGTCACCTCGCTCAAGGTCAAGTTTGTTTTGATCCGACTGAGCCCATTGTCGGAGACAAAAAGTGCAGGACTAATGAAGTTTCTCCGGTTTCCTCCTGACAAAGTGTTACCCCCTGTTGATGAGATAAAAGTGGCTGAACTTCTGGCTTTGGTAACATTACTTGTTCTCCACAGAAGGGATGTTATGGAAACTAGTGACGTCTTCGCATGGACCTCTTTCTCTGACGTGTGTTCAGTGTAAACCACGTTTTTCACGCCTTTATAGACTAAACAGAAACGCTTGTTTAAGATGTTTAGATGTCTAAATGCGTCACATGGAAATAAATGGAAGTGTTTGTTTTGTGAGTGATACATCGTGATTTCATGTACCCCGACAGTAATCCTATTGATTTCAAGTTTAGACATCTGTAAACAACTTGACCTTCAAGTTGACGTCTCTGAGAACCATCTAAAACAAGTAAGCATCCAAACAAAGGGAAGTCTTGTTTCGAGTGATTCCAGTTAGGTTATATCAAGAATGTTGAACAATGCGAGAATTTTGCTCTTAAATTAATTTTTGTTAAGATCCTGTAATCGTGTGTCTCTAAGCTAAGACTCTAACCGGGGTAATAATTTTGGCCATGTCATTCAGACCAGTATTGATTGGAGTCCAAGGTCTACTGCTGGTTCATTTATTGTCATAACTCCCAAATCATGAAGGAGAGAGAACTTTGGTATATGGCCATGTGATCTCAATCTTAATGTACATTGTATTGTCCTTTTGCACATCATGTATATTAGCAGATTCCTGTATCTTGTTAGATGATCTTACAGTATGTGCTCAATCATGGAAGAAGATTGTTGATTGCATTTTACTGTTTTTCAGTAAAATTAAGTTGTAAATTTTCAGATTGAACTCCTGGCCTTGGCTTTTGTGTACATGCATGCATCATGAAGGCTGGCTATTGATACCAATCACGCAATAGCATGAATGCTTCAGATGACTTTTGTTATGATTTATGATATCTACCTATACAAAATTGCCTTAATGAATAAATGTGTATATGTAAAATGATTTTTCTTAGTGGTTCCCAGTCTTGCTTGGGTGGCATACATGTAGATCCTCAAGACCAAGTTTGTTCAAACGCTCTTCAGCTGCAGGGCCCACAGGGTAAACCTGCCTTATCAAGGGGTATATCACACCTAGCTTGTTGCAGGGGTCGCATACTGCTTAAAGGGCAAAGTTCTCACAATACATTCCTGTTGAATGATGTCATCCAGTGGATTGGTGGAAGGAATAACAGGGTAGGAAGAACCAAGGAGGTTTTTAAACCTCCTTGTTGGAAAAATCAACAGTAGCCTCCCCATAAAGTTATTTCCAGGTCAAATGAAGTATTTGTCAGTGAGTGGTTCTAGGTTTGTAGGATGTTTGTCAAAAATGCAATTTAATGATCTACCTACATTCATGATTGGTATGTATGGATATGCTTACCATTTTATGTCACAAAGTCAAATTTCTTACATTCTGGTTCAGAGCACCAGGGCCATCCCAAAGGAAAAGGAATTGGGTCGAGGAGGGGGGTGGAATCCATACCGACATTTTGTGTAGCCTTATTTCAAAGACCTGTTTACAAAATGTACCATTGAAAGGTCAGAGACCTCCCACCCTGCCCTAGAAGTTTTGTTTGCACTTAAGGAGTCAGGCCCAGTCTTAAATATCACAGTCTCTGTGTAGTAACAATATATAGAACAGAACTAGTTCTTAATACTGATCGATATCTTGAATGTGCTTGAAGCATATGTTATTTTGAAGCCACATGTTGGAAATATAAGGCAAGACACAATAATATTCTCACTTACAAATTGTTACAATGCATGACACTACTACTGTGAACTTACAGTTTTTGAGTCATGGTTTGTAAATTGGACTTGGGTAAGGCTAGAACAGAGGCCATATCAATATGTATTTAATTTTTTTGTGGCAGCTGACTCAGAACTCTAGGAAAGGAATTCAAGGTCTTGAATAAATCAAGGTTATTCCAGCATTCCACTTTGAGGTGTTACCCTTAACCATAGAACAAAGAAGTAGGCGATAGACCATGTAAATTGTGCCATTGTCTGGTGATTCAAAAATCATTGGGAGCTATTAAGTGTGAGTCAATATGGTCATTGCAAAGGGCATTTTTGGTACTTTGTACTAGGAGGTAAAGGTAAAGTTACTCATAGGATTAAGAATATTGATTCTTTGGGCAGTGACAATAGTAAATTGATGACCCTGAAAGATTGTACACCTGAAATAAGGAGAGCTTGACGATTAAGTACTGTTTAAAATGGCGCAAGAACAGATTATGACTGACTTTATAGTTGTTTCAATTCTATGATATGAACATATCATAGGTCTTCGGTGTGTCCAGTCACTCTAGTGGAATTATAAGCTAAAGAAAAAGACGTGTAAACTTAGATTTGCATTGTTTACAACACAGGTGGATAGTTCTTAAACTTTAAAGCCTTTAGCATTTACAACAGTCATAAACTATGATAAAGGTATGCAGGAAACGCTTTCTTTGACCTGTACTGTTAGAGTTACCATTAATTGATATCACAACTTTATTCAAACCATTGAAAGATGATAACCAGTAAGTATAACCATCAGTGGCAAATTTTAGCAAAACTTTTCCGTGATGATGTTTTGCCCAATCAATGATTCAAAGCTTGAGCTACATTGTATCTCTCGGGTGGAGGAAAGTACAATGTACATGTACTGGCGCAAGGAAAAGAGACACCACACGACAGCGATACACACTCTCAAGCTCAAATCCAAGACACGGAGGGCACTTGGCAGGAGGGATGGATGTAGACACAGTATATATTTGCCAACAAGCTGTGAAAGTGTTACTGCACTGCTGGGCACATTGACACAGGCATTCCTCCCATTCCTCAAACACATAACACTCCTAATGTTGGCTGTATTCTCTGTGCCATTAAAGTAATTCCTACAACCACGTTTTTCCACATATTAAAGTGAAATCACACTTTTTTCAGCACATTCACAATGAGATCTGCCAACAAACAATGATTATACATGTATTTAATGATAATTCATAAATACCATTATATGAGGTCCAATGCAGTTCATTTTTATTTCATTGTAATGTATAACTGTTATGTTCAATAAATGTTGAAAAGATGTAGTGTCCTAGCTATTCAGTGTCGTGATCCGCCCTCCCTCATGGATGTAGTGGAATGCAGTGGGAACATGGTTTGGCATTGGTCCGAACAATAACTTCCTCATACTAGCTGCTCCACAAATAGCCATGGCTAACATAGCTGCTCCCAGTCAATGGGTTTCTGTATTTGGAAGTGCAGGGCTTTTCAGGTCCGAACACACAGGGCGGACAGGTTGTAAATTCTGCTTGGTAGATTGGTCGTGCCTAAGGTAGATTCAAATCGTGTTTAAGGGTTGAAATCACTTTCAAGACCCCAAATAAAACTGCTGGAAAAGGGAAAGAACAAACTTTCACTGTTTATGGCATTCAATTCTAAACTGGCTAAGGACAAGCAAGAATATACATGTACATGACACGAAGGGGGTCTTGCATTGGGGGGGGGGGAGGGTTGTAACTGAATGATATTTCATGTACCTTTCAGGGTCCCATTCTTTCCTTTCCTGAATGACATGCAGAAGGTTTAAAGAAAACATATTTCAAGCATGTCTGTGTTTATTGACTTATAGTCAAACAGTCTTAGTCAACACACATGGACAAGGCCATCCTGGTGTTTGTGTGATAAATACTTATTTGGAAAAGCTGGCCTTTCCCAGTAATGCACCTATCGATATAAAACCTTATCCCCTCTAGATACCCACTGTAAGTGTTTGCAGCAGCTTAGCCATGTTAAAAAGCACTCAAATACTTAAGAATATAATGGCATAAAAGTTACCTGAAGGACAATGCAATGCAAAGGAAAATTTTAGACTGATAATTTCCAAGAACTTGTTTAATAGCTAGGAGCAATGAACTTGGCAAATAAGAATGTTCACTGTATGGTGTGACATTCCCCCTTATGTCTGGCTGCTATTCATCTAGTCTGTTGGGTACCAAGTCATCCTGTCTATCTGAATGGAAAGCTTTTAGTTACCTGTTGTTGTCTCTTGAGCTTCTCCAGTCTACTAGCCAAGATAACTCAGGGCTCGAAATACTGGGTGCATGTGCACCTGTGTGCACCCAAAATTGGACCTGTGCACCTAATTTTTGACTGTGGGTGCACCAGTGCACCTAGATATTTTTGTAGGCTATAGCATAGGGTAAAGGTACCATTGTACACTAGTAAACAGTATCAGGAAAACAATGGAACCCCTTGTTGCACTAATCTATTTGAATTTTGATGTATTGTTTGAAATTTGATTACAGATAGTGAAATTCTTGATTACAATTATTAGAGCATTAAACTGTTATCATGTTTTGGTGACATTCAACTTTATCTTATGTGGTGCACCCAAATTTCTTTCTGTGCACCTAATTCTCTGGGTTGGGTGCACCAGTGCACCTATTTCCAAAAATGAATTTCTAGCCCTGTAACTTGATAATGAAATAAAGATAACACTTACTGTTACACCTGTCAGAAATATTCAGACCAATTTTTATAAAATGACTGTATCTTTATTGCGAAAGAATGTTTTGACTTCTGGAAAACACAACCATCTTCTTGATTTGTATACTAGTATAATGATGGCCTGTCAGTGAACTGTACACTGTTTAATGAGGGGTTGAAGGACATGTGGTTGTATTGACAGTGTGTTTCACATCCAGGTTCAGTATTAACCATGTGTGGAATACCATGTGTCTGAGTTGTCCTGTCTAACATGTTACCAGCTGTGTGGAGTCATATAGAATGACAAACAAATATGGAAACTACTGGTGGTTAAGGAAGTATTTATCATAATCATCAAAATGGGTCAGAGTTTTTAATTGTAGATGGATACAGCTATTTTGAAAGACTTAGTGTGAGTTGGACCATTGTTATGTGCATTTTTACCTTTGCCAAGAAGGTTATGTTTTCAGCTCTGTGTTTTGTGTGAGTGTCAGGCTGCTAGTGTGTTTGCATACGAAATAACCTTAAAAGTTGTGGATGATGAATCTTTATTATATTTGATTAGATTATGGGCCCCTTAGTGGTCTTCTAAGGTACTACAGCAGGGCTTCCGGTTTTGTATTCTAGACATGCTATTGTGATGATTTTTAAAATTATGAATTATCTTAAGGACACATTGTATGCGACCTGGAACCATCCTGAATGAAAATAGGTGGTATAAATACACTGTAATAATCCGCCTCCTACTTGACCATATCTATAGCCCTATCCCTAGTGTATTATTGTTGCCTTCCAAACTTGGTTACACTGTTGGCAGGTTTCCAGACTGGAAAGTTAAAACAGGTTTGTAGCATTGATACATCTCAGAGGGATGACCCTGGGCTGGGCTGTCTAGATTGTTGGAATAGCTGCAGTCCTTGAACTTTAAAGATAGGAGTAGTCTGGCCATATATGAGCGGGATGCACTGGTCACTGTGGTCAGTCTTGGGCTACAAGTTGGTCACTTGGCCACATGGTAGTTTTGATATGTAGGAAATTCAACTTGGTAAAAAAAGTGACATTCTTTAAATTTTGCTCTCATTCCCTTTTGTGATTTTTGCTATCAGAAATTATCCGTGGTGTCGGGAAGGCAAGCCCAGGCATTTTATTTTTCAAGCGATGTAAATGTGATTATTAATGTGAAACAAATGGAAACTGAGCTGAAATACCGGTTGTTGGAACTGACCTACTATAGCCTTGCCCTTTTGTGGGATGAAAAATTGACCATTGAAGTCTGACATGAGGAGATATGAGTGTTTGCTCTGGAAACCGTACTGGGGTAAAATAGTAAAGTTGTCAAGTTCTCCTGAAGTGAGGTTCTCTTGTTGTCAAGGTTGGCCATGTTGATTGGGGTTGGATGTGCCATATATGTCGCCAAAGTTTTTTTTTGTAATGTTAGATTGAGTTCGATGGAGATTTGCATCTAACCTTAACCTTCTACCTGATGAGTAGCTATTGGTTACAGGGTTAGACAGCAGGGAGAAGGTTAAAGTTAGATGCAAATCTCCAACAAACTCAATCCAGCATAACAAAAAAGAACTTTTAGGTATAACAACACAGATGAATGGAGAACCAGTTGATACAGAAAAGGGGTCTGTGGTCAGGAGGGCCACGCCTCTGCTGTGTGCCCGTGGTGACCTCTGGTGACCCCTGTGGCATGCCCACTGCAGCTACTAGTGTTACCCAGCCTAGTGTCCCCCAGCAGGCCTGTCAACAGATCAGGACACATCCTCCTCATGCCCCCAGCAGGTGTCAAGTCTACCTAAACACACAGCTGGGAATGAATGAATGAACAAACCCTGGTCTGTCCACAGTAGTCTCTACCAGGCTCCATAGGTCGCTGGAGAAATAGTAGAAATTGGCCAAAAAGACAGATGACAACCTAAGGTTACAAAGTATGCACCCCAGCCGGCTGACTCCTCTAGTATGTTATATGTCTTTTTGGCCAATTTCTACTACCTTCCCAGCGACCTATGGAGCTATGTCCTATGTCCTTACATGTATAATACAGAGGAACAACTGGGAAAAGTAAAACCTGACATGTAGCATACATTCATGTATGTAATCCATCTTTCCAGCTGGAAATATATACTGTATCATTTAATATCATCCTTGGTGAATCAGATCTTTCGAGAGAATTTTTTATGATTTTAGGGTTCTCGTTGTTGACATTACAAACTGCTGTATTCCTTGTAGACAGTTAGGACCAGACAGACTTTACAGCAGTTATTAGGTCCCTTGCTACAGAACTGATAAATAGCATTTTTATAGGGATAGGTCCTTGGTCCCAACTTGATATTGTCAAGGGAACTTTGTGGTCAAATCAGTAAAAGGAAACATTCAGACTGAAAATCAGGAAAACCACAATTTGTTGAATTCCCAGCTGGAATGCCTCAGACTGTACTACTAGTGTTACACATGATTAGCAAGGCTCAAGAACTTCTGTTGTTTTGCAGGAAGAGGAAGAGGAAAAAGAAGAGATACATTGTAGACTTGTCGAAAAATAGGCCGTTTTCATTTCATTTGGTGACTGGTCAGTCTATTTTGTTCTTTACTGTCCCTTTGAAACATTTCAGATGTTTGTCAAAGTGTTTCCTTACCAATTACTATTCTGGCTGCAAAATGAATTTGTCTTCAAACATTTACTGTAAGTCTTGAATTTTTCTCTGTAGTTTTATTTTTGCAGTTTTCGCAGTGACCCTTCCACTATGAATTCCTGATGTCTCCCTTGTAATATGACTACAGTACAGTACTAGAAAATTGTTTCAGTTGCAAGTTTAAAGCACAGAAGAAAAAAACAAACATTCTCCCTTTTACTGCGAAATAAAAACCCTGGCAAAATTAAATGTAATTTGACTTCTACAGTACTATATTGGAACAGTATGGAATGAACTGCATCTAGATTGAGCTGTCTGTTATATGGTAATGAGCATTTCAACCCTTTGCCAAACAGAAATTAGACCTTAGCTACCCTCCTGGAGATGGTATGGGGAGCCTTTTAGTGAGGAATGTACAGGGTTGGTAAGGGTCAGCAGCTCTAAGGAGGGAGGTTCTGATATCACTCCTCTCAAGTGGGTAGTTTAGTCCTGCCAGGCTTGTCAAGCTGATAGATGGCTGAAAATAGATTTAGATGGATGGCCGTGAAAATTTGCTGGTTGCATTCTGTCTACATTGTAAAAGTTTTTCTCACAGGTCTCTCATTTGTTACAATATAGACCTGATGTAAGATTTTGTGTGGACTCTATGTCTTGACCCCAATCATAACAGCTCTCTTGTGGGGGTGGGGGGTGGTCCTTTTTTACATGCATACCTTGCTACTATCAAGTTTAACAGTGTGATTTTAGTAGGGATTTTTCCAGGCCCCATTCACTAACTGCTATTGATATGTATATATAAAATCTTTTAGTAGGCAGCCATTGATATTAATTACATGTTCCCACTGAATGATTAAAAACGTCTGCACTTAATGGTAAAAAAAGTTGAAAAATGTGTTTTTGTTTTGCAGTTAGTTGCATTTGGAAACTTTTCTGTCACCAATATCTACAAGACAAACCAGGCTTGTATGATATACACACTGTTGCCGGTGTTATAAAGTCTTCCAGTGATAGAGACTAGGGCTAGGGTTTGCCCTGGATTATCTTTTCAAGCTGTTACGATATTGAATGTACAGAAGACCAGGGTTTCACCAAGGTTCATCTGGCCTTGTCCAGTCATGATGTCATCTGCTGTCATCTCCTCTGCCATAGAAAAATAAAGAGAATATCAGTTAATCCCAAGTCCATGATGTTAAAGTGTTGCACCTGTTTGGAGTTAAACTATCGACCTTTGGTATGCCCAGGTCTATCTTGGAAACATAGATGATTGATGAATCTGATGATACATGTAGAAGAGCTTAAACCATCAGTTGGTCTTAAAAAGCTTTGAAGGACAAATGACAAATCAGGGATTTTCGAAATATCTTTTACGAACATACGTATATGTATCTTTTGTTTGATGTACATTGTATTGTGATGTATGTGCTCTCTCCAGATGGTATTTATTGTAAGAGGATTTTTCCAATATTTTTCTGTCTCTTTTCAAATTCACTAAAGAAAATTCTTAAGATTGATGTGATTTTGACTTAACAGCCGTGTCATGTCAATTGTAGCGAGCCATATTGTGCATAATGCCGTGTCAGAACTGTCTACTGCTAAAGATTGTCATTTTCTGCCCTCTCTTTTGAAACACAGTCCAGCTCATCTTGTCAGATGCGATCCATCACCTTTTGTCTTTACACAGTTTGTAGGTCATGACAAGTTTTGTTTTCCAGAGTGTTTTGTTGGAAAGACCTATACAACAGCAGGTACATGCACACACCTTGTCCTGCATGAAAACAAACCCGGCCTGCTTTTGGGGTCCCCCGAAAGTACGAAATGGAACGAAATGGAACGAAATGGAACGAAATGGAACGAAATGGAACGAAATGGAACGAAATGGAACGAAATGGAACGAAATGGAACGAAATGGAACGAAATGGAACGAAATGGAACGAAATGGAACGAAATGGAACATATGTAACATTATGAAATGAAATACCAGTAGATAGCGAAATATAAGGAACGTTGTAACATTTACAGTAGACGGGAACAGGAAGCAAATACATAATTTAACGTGTTTTATTTCTTGAATCTGTTTGATAATAGTAAATACAACGTTTTTGCCCCGTTTGTGTGGCTAGATTCTTCCCTGAAAATGGGAGCGCAGTGTGGAAAGAGATCCACCGCTCTTCCTTTGTGTTTACCAACGATCTGCAAGTGAACAGCTGAAAATAGCAGGGAAAACAAGCAAACGGAACTGAGTATCGAAGTAAGGACTAGATTATACAGAAGTTGGTGGTAACATTGCATCTTATAATTCACCAAGAGAGCATGAGGCAAGCGTAATTTTATTATTTATACAGCGTGTTTGCGTGTTGAAAATGGAGCCCCGCATGTAAATGAACCGCCAATGTTGCCAGCGCATCGGAACTGTGCACGTGGGCCGGCGTGCTACCGACAGGTTGAATCAAACTCCGACTTCCAAGTTTTATTTACAAACGGTTTTAGTCCATAACAAGTACGTAGCTGCATATCTCCGCAACAACGATTTTTATACAACCAATTGTTCGGCTGGTCGGCTGTCGGAGAATGGACCCTTCCGTTAATGATATGCAAATGCGGCTCTGCGCTGTGCCACCAATGTGACATTTCACACTCCATTCAATCACGGACATGGACTGAGAACTACCTCTGAAGACATTTCTGCTTCCTTGTTCACGACAAAACAAAGGGAGGGTGTGAACGTGCAGGACATGTATTTCACAGTCCACACAACACGCAAACACGCTGTATAAATACAGTCAAACCTGCCCAAGGCGACCACCCGGGGGACCAAGCAAAAACGGTCGCGATGGACAGGTGGTCGCCATGAAGAGGATTCCACTCGCAACATGTCTCCAGGTCGAGGTGTTCAAATACAGTGTACTACGTAGATGGATGGAAAATTATGTGATTTTAGACAGTATGACCCCCACCAGGTTCAATTCTAATAGACAAAAAGATCCTACGAAAATTACATTTTCCGTTATCGTTGTAATGTTTGTATATCGTTAACGTTACATCGTGCACAAATTTTCGTCATAATTTTGACTACAAAACAATGTTTGCCTTGATGATCTGTGCGCAGCGCCCTCTCGCACATACGCACATACAATAGAAGTTTTAAGGCTTACGATAAATCCCTTTTGACCCCAGCCTTTTTTGGGGCGCCGATGGATAAAAGGGGCAAAAGGTTTGCGATCTGACAACTGAAGATGAACACGGAACGGTGTGATTTCGTCGCGCCGCGCCACACCGCCAAGCTCTGTGCGACCGCATCGAAAGGTAAGTCAGTGCACGGCAGAACGCAAAGCGTCCAATAGAATACATAAAAGTTTGTGAGATTCATGGAAATAAAAAGAAAATAAGATTATCAATTTTCATCAATAACGAGAGTATTTTAAATGTTCATACACAGAAGCGTCGTGTTTTACAAAGGTCAGCGGTACGCCAAACTGGGCCGTGCCAAAACCAAGATGGCGACGGGACCAAGAAACAACATGTTTCGCCCGATGTTTTGCCCGCCGCGAAGTCATTTTTCGGCGGAATTTAGTAAGATACGGACACATTTTTGTTGAAAATACAAGAAATGGCTACTAATTTCTGTGACATCTGACTTTTGGACGCCATGCACTATGTAATCGTTTTGAAAAATGAGCTTAAACCGAACCGAGCTTGCGGTAAACTATAAGATTACGACGGGCACACCAACATCGATATCAAAGTATTCACAAACATTTGTATTTACAATGTTTATGATTGAGGAATCAATGCTATTCCATATATTTTTGTCCGTCAAGGTCTTAGAATCATTTCCGCCAAATCCGACAGCAAAATGATCCGATGTCACCACACGCTTGGAAATGAGGCGGCCGCCATGGGTAGAGATTGTGCTCTTTGCGGTCCCAATTCGTGGCGGTCGCGGTCGCGTTGGACGGGTGGTCGCCTTGGGCAGGCAGCTTAATGCTTGTGCCTATGGAGAAAATTTTCGGGACCGAGAAAAAGCGGTCGCCATGGCCAGGTGGTCGCGTTGAAAAGGTGGTCGCCTAGGCAGGTTTGACTGTAATGAAATTACGCTTGCCTCATGCCCTCTTGGTGAATTATGAGATGCAATGTTACCACCAACTTCTGTATAATCTAGTCCTTACTTCGATACTCAGTTCCGTTTGCTGGTTGTCCCCAGGTCATTTGCAGATAGTTAGTAAAATCAAGGAAGAGCGGCCGAGCTCTTTCCACTCGGCGCTCCCATTATCAGGGAAGAATGTAGCCACACAAACGCGGCAAAAACGTTGTATTTACTATTATGTCATACCTGGGCCTGATACGGGTGTTCCGGACCGTGTGATAACTATCCGGATCACATAGGGTTCGGAAGTGTTATCACACAGGCTTCCATAGAATACTTCGAACGCATTTCGAGCGCGCCGGTTGTGCGGCCGTCGGAAATTCGAATACCGGATTCGGAGATTGGAATCAATGTTGCTACAGTTTCTTGTTCGAGGACACAAAACTCCCTCAACTTCTGGCCCATTCCGCATTGAAATGTATGTTTTCTCGGGTGGGTATGACCAAGGTATGACATAAATAAAATACAACACGTTGTATTCCGCATCACCCTCGGTCCCAGCCCTCCCGCGGGTCGGATCACCCTCCGGCCTACGGCCGTCGGGCGATCCGACCCGCTGTCGGGCTGGGACCTCGGGTGATACGGAATACCCCGTGTTGTATTCTATATTTATAAAACAGATTCAAGAAATAAAACACGTTATATTATGTATTTACTTCCTGTTCCCGTCTACTGTGAATGTTACAACGTTCCTTAGATTTCGCTATCTACTGGTATTTCATTTCATAATGTTACATATGTTTTAGTTCGGTCCATTTCGTTCCATTTCGTTCCATTTCGTTCCATTTCGTTCCATTTCGTTCCATTTCGTTCCATTTCGTTCCATTTCGTTCCATTTCGTTCCATTTCGTTCCATTTCGTTCCATTTCGTTCCATTTCGTTCCATTTCGTTCCATTTCGTTCCATTTCGTTCCATTTCGTTCCATTTCGCACTTTCGGGGGACCGCGCTTTTGTGTACAGTAAAGTCTGACTAGATCCTGGAACATTTGCTGATCAAAAACAAAGTTAGTAGACAAATACATGTAGCACTGCCAGTGAAATTTATCAGATACACTAGGAAATACATTCGTTTTCTGCAGGTAATATTGTGAAAATTTTGCCCATTGTGACAGCTGAGTTTCATATGGTGGACTTCCTCTAGTCTAAAGCCGAATGACCATTCAATGAAGTTTTGTTTTGATGTAATCTATTGTCATTATGTTGTTGATATGTCACCAAACAAAATAGTGCATGAAGGATACAATGGTTTTGTTGACCTTTAGAAACATGACTGAGATAGCATGATAGAGAAAATGCCAGCAATGATTTGTTGGTTTGTTTTGTTTCATCCTCACATGCTGATGGAAGATTATAATCTCTTGTTAAATGTCAAAAGTCTACTTGTCACGTAATCTTGCACCGTATCATGGCCACTTCAGCTGTAAGACAAACTACAAAGCAGAAATAAACTTTCATGATGTAGGATAGTTTCTGATTTACGCTGTTGGGTAGAAAGAGTCTTGCAAGCAAATTAGTTTGTAGGTAATGCTTAATTCTCTGATGAACTCCAGCAATGTATGGATTGTTATTTAACTTATTATCAGTATTATATTTCGTCCAAACTGTTGTCATAACATGTTTTATGAAGGTTAGACATCCAGGAGCGAATATAATATTTCAATCAAATTTAAAACACTGGACAAATGTTTGAGAATTACAATTTAGAGTTAATTAGAATATTAGTTGTCATAACATTACAGTATGTCTTATGCTACATTGTTGGGTATTTGGATGCTTCAACACCAGTGAATGTCCAAGGACCCTGCTGACGTTATGTAGGTGTTTGCTGTTGATTACAAGGTTAGGCAGCAGGAGGAAGGTTAAAGACCAAAATACTTGTATGGTGTAGAGGGTACAGAGGTGTGAGCAGGTTGAAGGTGTTCCTGCCACCCACATACCACAGTGATGGCATGACTAATCACTTCTCCACCCCACCACTGACCTAGCTGCAGGGCCTCGGGCTCAGACATGGAGATAGCCTGGATACCAGACTGTTTCAAGGTCTGCTCCATAGCCTGGATGCCAGGCTGTTTCCAGGCCAGCTCCTCGGCTCTAGGGCCAACATGCCCGAAGAAAATTTTCCACAGCCTCCCCCTAAGTTTATATAGATCCTGAAAAGAACTTGGGGAGAGGCTGTGAAAAATTTTCTTTGGGCATGTCGGCCCTAGAATTGAGGAGCTGGCTTGTGTTGGCTCTTGAAACATTGGCATCTAGGCTAACATGATGAAGGCTCCATGGGGTATGTCCCGTGTTTTAGGGCACTATCATTGGGTTGAAATAGGGGCACACACCCAACAGCTGCTTCTCCAAGTTTCATCCCATAGCTATTCTAGAAAGTTGAACGAAATTGGAAAAGAGCTAAGACTCATTACAAGAGCAGAGACTTCAATCTGGATTTTAATCCAATAGAATATATATCCATTGCAAATAGATTGGCTATGAAGAATGCAAACTTTGTAGGACTGTAGTTTTAATAGCAGGAAGAAAAAGAATTTATATTTACTGTAGATAAGGAAACAGAAAGTCATGAACTCATTTATGATATGGGTTGTCTGCCAACCACGCAATACGTGTCTCTGTCAGCATAGCAGCAATTGCCTCTTTATCTGGGGTCACTTGCAGTGTCCCCCAACAGTCTGTACATGTACATGTAGGACACACATTCATCAG
The DNA here is from genome assembly GCF_035083965.1 of Branchiostoma lanceolatum. Taxonomy (NCBI): domain Eukaryota; kingdom Metazoa; phylum Chordata; class Leptocardii; order Amphioxiformes; family Branchiostomatidae; genus Branchiostoma; species Branchiostoma lanceolatum. The sequence continues at coordinate 22,896,516 of NC_089722.1, read as the reverse complement.
CATATAGATTATTTTTGTTTGAAGAAAGTCATGAGGAACTAAATGATATCTTTTCAACAGCCCAGGCGTTGACCCTGTGTACGTGCTATTTTGTTTTGTTGCCCCTTGATCAAGTACAAGAAAAAGTTAAGCAGTAACTAAATCAACATGGGAGATTGAGTCCAAAAGAGTATCACTGTCTTTTTACAATGTGTAATTCAGCAGAACAAATTGTCTTATTGAATGTCACGGTTCGTTTTCTTTATCTTCTTTTGTACATCTCAACTGGCAAGTTATTAGAGCAAGAATTCTTGATTGTGCCTCCCCCTATCATGGTAGATCCTGGGTTGTTGCCAACAAGAGGTGATAGGTCAGATACAAGAGTCAGACTAATCCACTTTGTAATAGGAGTGCGCAGCCTGCTTCTTTAGTTAGGTAAATATTGAAGGTCTATCAGTTAGGCAGAACATACCACTTACTAGGAGCCATGGCACTGTGTTTAGCTAGCACTTCTGGTTAACTCTGTTATAGCCTTTGATAGGAAGTCAAAATAAGGGATTAAGGCTAATGGCCAAGTAAGAAGTGTTTGATATAGGGATTTTACAGTAGCAGCTTTGGCCAGGGTTCATGTAAGGTAAGAGCACTAACTCTTCAAATGTCAGGGTTTGATAGAGCTGGGCCTGTGACACTTGGATATTAGTTAAACATAAGGTCTGCTGCTGGCAATATATTTCTTCTAAACAGCTTTTTCACTCCAAGATTAAAACAGTTAAGACTCCTGGTCAGACTCTTTAGAAACCTTTCAGTTATCATACGTGTATATACTGTACACAAATGTTTCTTTCATGCGTATCACTTCTTGCAGTTTCTTTGGTGTATTTGATCCTCAAATGGGTCCCTTGTAAAAGGATTCTCTTCACAGTGCTATGAACGGAGCAAACATTAAAAATGTACAAATAAAAGGCAAACCTAAAATTTCAGATCATTTACAACCTGAAAAGTCTAACGTATACTATTTTCAGCACAGCTGTTTTGGCAGCTCAGACAGGATTGTGTCCACAGGTGCATTGTGGATGCCTGACCTGACACCTGGTAACTCAATACTACAATTTCCCAGTCTGTTTGCTTTGTCAATGGGTATGACCAGGGGCTCACCAGGGGTTTGGGATAAGGATGTAGATATGTGTATTAAGGTTTATCTGGATGAAAGCTGATGTGCCAGCTCGAAGAAAGTAAACTTTAAGGTTTCTTTGTCAGTTTGACAGTGAAGAAGTCATCATCATCGTGAAGTTTCTTTCGTTGTGTGATATTTCAAGTGATGAAATTATAACTCAGTTTACAAAATAGACAATTTTCTACCAAGACCCCCCTTGATGAGCCTCTAAATAGATACCTTCTTTTGGTATGCAAAGCGTCACCCTTGTGCAAACGGACTCAAAACAAGCTGGAAATAAAAGGAAATCCATGTAGTACGAGCCGCTAACCCTGTACCAGTGACCACTACCATGGGCAACCTCTAACAGGCTACAAGAGCGACAGACAATGCTTACAAGATACCGCAAACAACTGGTTTGTTCTTTACAAAACTGGAACTTCTCTTGAGGCACTTGATGTGACAGTGCACAGTGTTTTGTTTATACGAAGATCGGTTGAGTTCGTGATGACAGCAGCTCACCTGTCCCCCACCTGGAGGAACAGGATCCTTCTCCACGACCATGACACCTGTGGATTCTGTGTAAGTAGCTCCTGTTGGTAAGAGGATTTCCTGGCTCCATCTGGGCCAAAAACATGGTGATCCTTTTCTCTCAGGCAGTTGGTTCTAAGTTGCACGATATGGTATAACTGTAAAGAGATGCGAATGAAATGGTAGCTTCTTTGTATTGCTCATATTCATGGCTTGTCAGTACTTTAAAAGATTCCTACATTGTAGGGGATATCCCACTTAGTTGAAATGTAGAAAGTGTGTGGTAGACATACCTTTTGCTGCAGTGTCTCTATACCCTACATGTCACCATCATTACATGGACAGGGTGTGAGAAACATTTGTCAGTGTTATCTTCAGAATTGCGGGCTGCCAGAAATTGAAATTGTCTTCAAGGACACATGTCAAGGGCAAAGTGTAACAATAGTTTTTGCCTGCAAAGTACAGGTTGCAGGCTAGTATTTCATGCTTTGAAAGACATAGACCCCGTTCACACTCATTTTTTTCAATCGCGATTGAAGTATAATCGCGATTGAATCGATCCGATCGCGATTGATTTTTTCAGTGTGAATGCTCCCGATCGCGATTGGATCGATCCGATCGCAATTGTTTCTGAGCCACCTCCGGAGGTAGTTTGGGGAGGATCAATCGCGACCGGATCCAATCCAATCCTATCAAATTTTGAGTGTGAACGCAACTACGATTCATTCCATTGCGATCGGCGTGTATTTCGGCTTGTTCCTGGGGTGGGAATCACCAATCGTCGCTTCGTTCACGCTCCCAGATTGTCCTGTCTACAGCTCTTGCCGCGTTCATTACCTGTATTACAGCTAGGCTAATATACAAAAGCCTTCGTCGTTCACGCCTTATCGCGATCATAGCCCGCCGATTGCCTTCCCTTCCACGGCTACAGAACATTCTCCAAAAGTTTGGTGGACTCCTGCCATTTTGTAGCAAGCTACGACGAACCGTTGACCTCAACCTATGACCTCAAATAATAAGCGTGCCTCAATCGTGCTTCAATCGCGATCGGATCACGGCGTACTTTAATCCACTTGGCGAAAAGCAGTGTGAACGCAAAAGTTTTTTTGCGTTCAATCGCGATCGGATCGAACAATCGCGATTATACTTCAATCGCGATTGAAAAAAATGAGTGTGAACGGGGTCATAGAATAAATCACTGTCATGGATACTGATAGGAAAGTGTTTGTGCATAGACAATTGGATTCGAAAGGCCTAGCTCTATAATAGCTCAGCATATGCTAAGTTTTATCTACTAGTACTGGTAGTAGGAGTACAAACTATCAAATACAGTCGCATTACTGCACTCATCAGTTTTAACGACTTTTAAATCTTGATAGATTTTTTTGTACTACATCTGTATCAGACACATTATCGATTATGAGTTTCCGCATTAGCAGCTCATAATTGCTATTGATTAAAGCATTTAGAATTTATTGTATCAGTCAGGAGATATCTACATCAGTGTTCAGATAAGCCATTAATTTTTTGCACCACTTTTTGCCATTCTGCTTTCCTTGATATTTTTTGTTAGCATCATTTAGCTGTGGTGTTTAGTTGCTATAGAAATATTGGATGGGTAGACTACAATGCTACCAACATGTAAAAACACTTCAATATCAATTACACACAAAAACGTAAGTACCCCATCAAGTACGCTCTTAACAGCTCTTTTGTTTTCCTTTGCATCTAAAAATGTACAAAATCAATGAAACACAAGCGCTGATCATACAGTATGTCTGTAGCGTCTGGTGGGGCATTATAACTTGATTATCACCGGTAATTAACCCTGTAACGTTTAATGGCCAGAGGCTATGGCGAGGACAATGATCGCTTCACACATGCAAATTAGCTGAGAGTGGTCGATTTTTCCCGAGCGGTTGAATATGAAAATCAATGGAGAGCATATACTGCCTGCCATTACATGCTGTGTGAGAGGCTGATCTGACAATGGTGGGGACATGTCACTGGGACTGGGGTACGCCAACCACTGGGAGTATAGGATCTTCTGTGATCACCACAACTGTCTCATCTGTTTAAATGTAAGTCTAGGTATTACACATCTCATCGGACAAATCCACACCGTCTTTGACCTTGTACAGCCAGAATCTGACCTTCATGGTGACAGCTTTGGCCGATTTTTAGATTTTTAAGCGTCACGACAAATTGTTAAACACTCTATTTAGTGAGGTTGAACAGGTAGACTGGAAGACGGATATCTCACTTAAATCAGAAGGGCGGGGTTCTAATAGTTTTAACCAGGTTCACATTCAGTGACCTGAAATGACCTCGCCAGCTTTGGAATGTGTTTGAAGAGATGGCAGTCATATCTAGATCTGTACACGTAGCGTAAAGTTTACGAACACCTCATGGATTATGAATGCTACTCAATACAATGTAAGGACGACATCTGTGCTGTTGGAGATTTGAAAGCGTCAAGGTTATCTTTGTAATGTTAACAGAGGTGGGTCGGTCTTTATGTTCTGCTGTAAACTGTGACATGTTCTGAGTAAAGTCTGTATGTCCTGTGTTAATCAACTAACAACTATTTATGGACCATAGCTCACTGTTAATATTACAACAATCTCAGTAAAATTAACATGATATGTAGAAGAACATTTTGGCCATATTTACATGAACATGTACCAGACACCGAAAAAAGATAAGATCCGTAACTATTCAACGAGTATGGAGTTAAGTCATGTTTAACTAATGCCTTTTCAAAACATTCCTGTACAGTGATAACAGTACATTGACCTCTATATATACAACTTAAAGCATATACTATTCACAGAAGTATGTGTACATCAATTGTTTGGGATTCTATATATTCATATACTCAATATATTTATTTCATTCAAGTCACATCCAACTCAACTTACCAATGGTGTCAAAAGTACTGACATTACTTAGACATTTGTACACGTGATTGCTTTCGATGTAAGTGCAGTGTCAATTCCCGTCCTTAATAGCCCCATCGTAGCTTTGTCCTTACTATTTACATTGAAACTAATGGGTTCATCAACCTTGCCACAGTGCTGTTACCATCAAATTACAATGCCCCATTTCTTTGTAATGTCACCCCACCCACCACTGGTCTGCTGATATGGTATGTGGAGATGTGTGTTTTGTTTATTGGGCCAGTTTATATCAACACATCAGCAGGTTAAGGTGTGTTATCTTAGTGCAGGTTGTACAAGGGAGGGTCGTGAAATGACAGTGTTCAGTTGGTACAGTATATCCGAGCATGATCATGCCCAAATGTTTGTGAACGTCATGCTTGTTTGAGATTTTGAAGCAGACGTACACTTGTAGCATCAATTAGAGAATATTGGAATAGTTTCAATGTCTGAAGAGGCGAAGGGAGAGATTTTGCTGCATGTTTTACCCAAGGTAGGCAGTGATTTTGTGGTGTGTGTTTCATAGCACATTTGTATGAAGTCATATTTTATTTGACTTTAAAGCATCAGTTTTGTTTCATGTGTTCAAGTTGAATTTGACATGTTTGACGTACATTCTGTTAAGAGGGACTTTGTTCCCTTAATTTTTGCTCCATAATTACAAGATTACGAATTGTTGTCATTTGGTACACTACTTGATGATACATATCTGCTTTAGGCTATATGCCTTACAAGAAAATTCTGTTGGAATGAAGTGAATTAAGTATGGGTATGGTTCTCAAGTGTGATCTATCTTTGGATACGCAGTGGGTTTCTCGCAATTTAGTTAATGATTGACGAAGATTACTTAGTACTGTTTAAGCTATGACAAATGAACACAACTAACTTAAGCATCGTTACATTGTACCATAGATTTCGGTCTCAGTTTTTCATTTCATTGTATTATCTTCAGCTGTTTGGTTTGACATAAGGCACTCAATTGGCATTGCACTAACTTTTAAGTTTTTATGATTATTTGATTGATCTCAAAGCAGATGTAAGGAGGCAAATGGTTAAAAAAGTGCAGTACAACATGTTGGAAAGAATGCTGCAAAAACGGGTGTTTAACACTGAGAATGAGCCTGACTCTTACATCTGCTTGGAGATTATATGTGATATGATCAGGGTGTGCTTGCCAATGAAATTCCAAGGAGTAGCTTGTAAGACAAAGTGATTTATTTTCTGCGAAATGTTTCCACGCCCAATAGAAATGTCCTGCCAAATTCCGTTGTTATGAAGTTGGTTGATGAAACCTACACTGCTGACACCATAATTTGATGATTACGAACACTGTTTAACTTGAGACTTGTAAAGTTAAACCTTGTTGTCATGTAACAGTATGGCATCGGCACTGTCACTGTGCTTAGTAAACTCAAATCAAAACATCAAAATTCTTTCACACAACACGCATCCTTGTCCATATGGGTGGAGCTCCTACAGAATGTGACATGACTACAAGGCATCTCAAAATACACATAGAGTTTGTCAGATACATTCTCAGCCTTCAGCAAATAGAAACATATTTCTGTTCAGATCTATGGTACCAGACGCAAGTATCGTTACTTAGGAAGTTAAGATTATACTAATTCAGAGTTTCTGTTTAATCTGGTATCATTGTTAATGTTGACAAATGGAAGGAGCTTGCCTGGCTGTATTTTTAAGCAAAGCTATCCTGGAAATGATGCAGGTATAGTAGATGTATTTTGTTTGTCAGTTTTTCAATTTCTCAATAAGGAATGTTGCTGCATCATTGATTGTCTGGAACATGAACTTTTATGTACAATATTTTCCTTATTATAACATTGTAAAATTTTACTGAAGTGTAGGATAGTAGCGTACTATAGTCTTAGCTCAGTGCATGTTGTAGAGAGATTTTGGAATATAGTAGAGGAAGGATCATGTGTATGTACCATACTTCAGTTGTGCTTGCAGTTCCTGCCTCAGGCTGCAGTTATGTAGCAAACTGTCAGGGGGCGTTGTCATATTTGTTGAGGTTTTGGACAGCTTTGCAGGATCTGTCAATCACCTGGATCTATTTAGCTACACTGATCATTTCACTTTTCTTGGGATGTAAAAGGACTCGAAACTCCAGTCATTGGCGTAGCTAATTACAGTTCACTTTGATTAACTGCTTGACAGGAATACTGACAGAAATAACCTATAAAATGTTTTTTATTTGTTGACAGTCATTGATCAAGTAAATCTAGACTTCTGAGAACTGCCCCATGTAGTAACCACCCTGAAATTATTTAAAGAAAACCAATTAAGTCTTCCTGACAGGATGTTCCCGCCTTGCTACGACTTCAATACAACAAAATAGCCGACTCACCCACTCAGGCAAAGCCCACAAGAACAAATATTTGTCGGGGCCTTTTCTGTTTGGTCCGACCCCTTTATCTAATGGTGTGTGCCATGCCATTGAGATAATGTCACCCTGTTGCCCTTGTGTATTCATCTAGTCTTCTGGTAGTTGCACAACAGCAGGCTTACCAGAAATGCAGGTTAGTTTTGTGCATCCTTGTGAATGATCAGCATCTTGTGTTCTCATTAACATGCATATTCAATGATCTTGTTTGTCTGTGTGTGTCCATATGTTTCTGCAACCATACAATACATGTACAGGGGTTGTAATGGTTCACCTTTGGTGTAGGTTTGTTGAATCGCTGATAAATTGTGAAAGATTTATGAACACTGTTGTGACCTGAACAGGTTTATCGTCAATGATGCAATGGTGGGATTACTTTGTTTTGATCGCACTGTGTGTGAATTGTTTGTGTGTGTACGAGTAAGGGGGATTGGTGTGTATACTGACTAAACTGTTTTAGTTATGTGTTTGTCAGTACTCCATTTATTGTTTTAACAGTTAGTTGTTACGAACGTTGTGCTTCATAACAGTTACAGGAATTCGGGGGAAAGTTGGGTGTAACCGCAGGTTTGCCACGTAGAGGGATTTAGAGCTAAATTTGTATTTGTAAGGCATCTTTTTTTAGGTTCTACTGGACAATGCTAGCTATAGGAACTCACTGTAGCATAGATTGTTTGGTTGCCTGTCAGTTCATTTTGCAGAAAAGTTTTGCAAAACAGTAGCATCTTCTATATATAGATCATGAAACGAGGAAGTTTGATGTGAACTAGATATGCATGATTCAATGAAAACAGATCATACTGCTTCTTGGTTTTCCACACCAGTGGCTTGTGTTCAGTCAAAACTGAAGGTGTTTCGGCAGACTGTTTGTTTTCTCCAGCTGGGATTCCAGTAGTTTTTACTGGTACTGCCCCAGATAACATGGCAGATGAAAGCTTGAAACTGGATCTGTGCCAACAGAGACATCTACTTACCTTTCATGTGTACTAAGAAACAAGGAGCTTCTAGTACTTTAGAAAAGTTTGGATACCAAGTTAACACTTCATACTTTGCAACATATACACATATAAAAAAGGAAAACGGAGGAAAGAACGTAAGTTTGCAGACGTTGTCTGAAATGCTTGAGCTGCCAGGAAATGGTTTAGCCCAACCCCCATGGTGTGTAGGTATTTAATTAGGAAGGTTTATTTGTTCCACAACAGGTGAGGCTTTTTTCTCCTATTTGCTTAACCTTATTTCTCCAATTACCCCTCCTGGCAGGCTGTCTAGAGGGATGATTTAGTGCTACCAGCTAACGCTGCTCTTTTTCTTCTGCCTGGATCTCGGTTGTTGCATCATGACTTGGTCAGGTGGAACATTTTACCAAGGAGCCTTGATTTTACAAATCTTTCAGGTCACTTTGGGTGGCGATTATGCTGACATTGTGTATTGGACCCTTTATATGTAAACAGATTGAGTCTGAGGTATCTTGTGTACAATTGGTATGATTAAGGTTGTACAAACAGCCTTTGTCCATTTTGGTGGGTGAACGTCCAGGTATTTTAGAACTTCACCCAGGTGTGCCATGTGGTAAGCAGCGCCCCCTGACTTGCAGTACCTTTTCAATTGTAGTGGACAAAGAGACGAGAATGCAAGTGACAGTTGAATTACCCTTATTTGGAGGGGCTTCCTAATCTCATGAAGAACAGACAAAATCTATACAATTTTATCAGTTGAAAGAATTCTTTAAAGGGGGTTTTGTGGGTTTCCTGACACAGTTTAAAGATTGATTTCTGAGATTCAACTTTAAGTAATTTTGTCATTCCTTTGATTTTGGATGATTTCTTTCAAATTCTGAAATTGTTCATGGTCTTGTAGTCTTTTTTTTTCAAATATGCATTTTTTCTGTGTAAATGTGCTTATCAATATTCTGTTATCCTTTAGATACATCAATATTTCCCTTTAAATGACATCTAACATTTGGTAAGAATTCCTTTTGATCATACTGTAGTGTGTTCGTTTCTTTCCAGTGTTGACAGTTGAGCATAAGCTCAGCTTATGTAAGGATAAACGTTAATTTTCCCCTATAAAAATACACATGTACATGTAAGTACTTGTATGTCTTTGTCCTACCTGTGCTTGTGTAGAGTGTACTGAGTGAATGTTTACCACGGTTGGATTGACAACGAGTGACAGTTCTGTGTCACTACCTGATGAATATTCATTTTCCTCTTTCACACCTAGAGGATGGCCTTACAATCAGCATTGTCTAAATGTTATGATTGAAATCCCACGAAGTATGCTGGTAGATTGTATTTATAATGCAGGTGTATAACATGATATGATCTCCAGTCACTGTTATACTGGTTGAGTGTCAGGCTTGAGAGCATTCATCTTTTGTGACAGGTATATTGCTAGGTGCCAACATTTTTGGAAAGTGTTTCCTGCCCCAGGTATACAATTACTGAGGAAAAAAATTATACCTAAGGGACCTAGATGTACTGTAGTATGATGTATTGTCTCTTATTCAAGTTATTGTTTTCAAAAGGCCAGGTGCTATATCAAACTGGATATTTTATTATGATCATTATCATCATTATATATGATTTAGGTATTTTTATATTTGTGAAAGTGTTGGATACGGAATAACTTCCCAGAAATATAATGTGGATGATCTTTAACGATGCATACCACCCCCTGTTGAAAAATTTCACAGGTCCTAATACAGAAAACCCTTAGTAAAACAAACTTGCCTCCTCATTTGCAATCAGGCATAACACAACAGGGTATGGAGCAAACCATTATACCACAGGGAGAGACAGGATCTGTAACATATTTTACGTCGCTCTACTGCTCTTTAATTTTTCATATGGCACCGTAATTATTGTAATTTGATGCCCACGGTGTCATTAATTATTCATAGGTGTGACACACCTGACGTCTATTGTTTTGACGTGGCTGTTCATTTTTCTTCCTTACCCTTGTGAAAGGGCGGTCTTTAGCATGTCCTTGCCAGCATAATGAAAAGCTCAAATTGAGCAGTGAGTTGTGAATTGGTTGGGTGTCTGGCATGTTGCACTCAAGAAGCTCCTCTGAGAGTCGCTCTCAAGAAGGACGAGAACCACAGCAAGTTTCTTTAACTCAGCCAGCTTGTGTCTTACCTCTATCTTGCAAGTCAGGGAAAGTGCATCAGTAGAAGATGATTAAGATATCGGGACCAGCTAGATTCCGTGTAGTTTCCTCCTCGTTGAGAATCAAGGTGAGTTTTTTTGTCATAATTTTGTGTTGTCAATGAGAGTGGCACTGCCATAACGAAAAGGCAACATACTTTTAGACTCTCTGTACATTTGGTCCAAGCTAAGAATCGTAGTGCAGGCAGATAGGTGTACTGGTACCTTAGTCAGGTCATGTTATAGTAGACATGGTTTTAATTGATACTACAACAACTGACATATAAATTATAAGGTCTGCATTATTAAACTGGTATTTGTTTCCTTGGACATTTTCAGCATTATATCACCAAAATAACATTCCTTACTTACCTTTGAGTTAACTATTCTGACAAAGCCTTTCCATAAGGTTGTGTATTGTAATAATTCAATAGAATTGTCCCTGACAAACAGTGAAAGCAAGGTTCTATATTTATTGTCCCAGTTTGCAGCTCACCAAACAGAGGAAACATGTCAGCCATGCTCAGTTTGTTTGGGAAGTCTTTGTTTCAAATCTGACAGCACAAGTTTGTAATTAGCCTAATTCAGCTGAGAACTTACAATAAACAAAGATGTTCACAATTACCATAACACTAACAGATAGCATGTAACAACGATATCAATGACAAAACAATGATGAAATACAACCTTTACTTTCCTGTCAGCAGAAAAAAACATTTCCCAAAAACCAAGGCACGTGGGAATGTGGTTTGGTTGGTATAAAAGAAGAACTGCTGTGTGTGTATTGTGAACAAAAATAAAACTTGTAATCAAGTTATTTCAAGGTACACCTGCAATTGAAAGTAAACCTCTTTGTGACAACCACTTATTGTTGTAACCTTGCTTTGAAGCTTTAAACTATTTTTCCAAAATTCGTGGTGTTCCATGATATTATTTCAACTCTGAAGTAGTACTGTTGCTGTTTGGAACATCGTTAGATAACGATTGGTTGTCCTACGTTCATTGCTGAAAAATCATTTTTCATTTGTCAGCTTGAAATAGTTTGGAAAACATGGAAGTCGAAATGGGATGCTTACACATGGGCATAGGGGCTTAGTAACCAGCGACATGCATGGCCTTGATCCCAAGCAACAACCGTGCAAATTTATAGGAAGAGTCCCATAATTACAGCCGACCTCACTGTGTGCAGAATGTCTAAGTTAACCACAAGGTCTATTCCGCTGACCTTATCTGTCAGCAACATACTCTCCTGTTTCAAGACACTTGACTATGTACACAGTACAACAGACTTGTTAAAAGCCCAATGGCAGCCAGAATAATTAGATACACTCACTGCACAAACATTGTACTGCTCTTTCGTTACAATTTTCAAATGGAGCCACTCTGTGTTTGTGTCCATTAATTATTTATGAAAATATGATAAACATGTAGGGAAAGAACTGCAGTAGTGTGTTATTACAGTATATCCACCGTACGAAGAAAGATTAATGTTCGAAATTGTATGTTATTGTTTGCTAAGCTGTTAGTTAAATCAATGATCTGTCAGTATATATGTCAAGGAAGCCTTGAAACTTCATGTAGGCATCGATAAGTTATCATAAAACAAAGATTGTATTTGTATTTGAAAGATCTTGACCTTCAGTTACTGTGACGAAAACTGTATGTTTTCAAACTCCCAAACACATGCCCTTGTCACTAAAGACTTCATAAAGGGCAATTATTAATTGTGTTTACTTTGACTGAAGTCTTGCCCACCTGTTCTCCTACCTTTGAAGCCTTAAAGAACAAGTGAAGTATTGTGTACATGTATATTCTTAAAGGTAGGAAAAGGGGACTAGAGGTACGGTGGACTGATCAGTTTAAGACCTGCTTTATGTTACAGAAAACTGTTTAAAAGGAAAGATTCAGAGCTTGTTTCAGACTGAAAAGCAGACTGAGCTTATTTGGATAATACATGGACAAGGTCCATAGACCATAGATGTAAATGGACAAGTCAAATGGTCTCCTTTAAAAATTTCATAACTGAAAAATGTGTTTTTATGCTTTTTTTGTACATTAGATATATCCATGGGCTTAAAATTTTAGAAGTAAATGTGAAGGAAAATTTGACAGTTTAGACTAAGATTATGTTTGATGTGTTTTGTAAATGGTCCAAAATGTCTTTTTGCCCTACATATCTCATCTTGGAATGGTATAGCAAGGATGCAAGAAATGCCAGTAAATCTTTAAGAAGACAGCCACGTCAGTCCTGAATAATGTGCTAAGATAACAGCAGTCCTCACCATGTTGACAGATGTCACACGGTATGCTGGTAGGTCATTTGGGTCTTAGGACAGAACAGGTCGAAGAGAAAACTTCTTATCCCAACTAAACAATTCAATGTTGGTATTAATTTTGATGTAAAAGCATGATAATTGTGAATAGCCTTTAATATGCTATGTAGCAACCATAACTCTATAGAAAAAACATAAACTTTAGAATTTATAAAATTTTAGATGATATACTCAGAGTGGCCCAGGGATATAGTGCAAGTCTATAGAAAAGACATAAGCTACGATTTATAAACTTTATGGATGATAAATGCTCTAGCCCTGTGATAGAGTCAAAGCTTCGGTCACTTGAAAGTACTAATAAAATGTTCAAACAGGGCCAGACTAAACGTCCACTCTAAAGCCTGTAACAGTTTGAGCAGGCATGTACACCTTCTTACTTATCTGGTCCAGTACCCCTGCCCTAGCCTGTCACATGAGCTGGCACTAAGGTATGGCAGAGGGTCAGCCTTGTTCTTTGTTCTTTCTCTCTCCAAAATCCAAACAGACTTTTGTGGGTTGTGCCGGTTAAAGAGGACCTTTATCTGCTGTTTGTTCCAGTATGTGGACTCCAAACATACGGAGCAATTGCTGGGGTTTCTCTTGATTTCAGTAGGCATTCCAAAGGGCAGTCACAACAGGCATTTCAAAGTTTTTTGAAGGAACTGATGATGTAATGAATTTGGTACCTACATATATTGATATACATGTTTGATATAGATATAATTTACCAGGGAAGTTTTGCATTTTTTTGCTACAACTGTACAAAATGCAGTTTTGATAGCTGTACATATATATTATTAGATATCTTAGAATATGATGACTTAAGCTAACTGAAAGTTTGTTAGAATTACGACGCTATGTACATGTACCATCTTTACACAACTACCTCATAAAACAATTCTTCTGTTATCATTCCAGTGTCTGCATTCTTCTTCTATTACTATTGTTTTCACTATCATTCATTTTCTCTTCTCGTGTTCTTTCCTTCCTATCTCTGTTCTATACCTTCCATCCCTCCATTCTCAGCCCAGGATCTACTGGTGTTTAGATGAAGTGTTCACCAGCAAGAAACCTGCGCCATGGAAACAACCAATCACACAGCAGGTCTTTCCTATCTCCATCTCTCCTCTTCTCCATCCTCTAACATTACAGTACACTCTCATGTTAATAGCTTACTTTAACATTTTTAATGCTATGCACCAATTTAGCCATCAGCAGAGAGAGAGTTAAACATTTCTTCCCTTAGCCTGAAAGTTCATCTGCGTTGGTAAAAATTATGAAACAAAGGACTAAACTTTTACCCCTTGCTTGTTGATCGCTTGACATCAAATATATGCACTTAGATGACGTTTATGACTACAGAATTTGTTACAGCTACATTAACGCAGATGACATAACTTCATCAGTCAACAGTCTTGCTGTGCTATTAATATTTCATGCTTGGCTGAAGTTGGCTGCATTGCTACATTGACACAGTATGATGATTCTGTTTTAATCCATACACAGCTTGAACATAATGCACCGTTGAAAGCAATTGGGACTATTCTTCATGATTATCCACTGTTACATCTCTAGCACAAGCCTCCACCAAGACAGTATATTTATCTCCTTTGTATCACAATGGTTAATGGTCATTCCTTAATTGATCCTACGTGTATATCCAGGTCACTGGACAAGTGTTTTTCACATCGTGATTATTGAAAATCAACCATCAATCAGTTTAGATGTCTAACAAATGCAATGAAACTAAATGTAAATACCAAGTCCTATCAACAAAAGTGAGACTACTGACTTTCAAAACATTGAAAAGGATAAAGAGGTCAGCATAATCCATATGACTGTTCTTGTGTAGACAGTATGTTCTTTTGTAAAGCTTGACCTCCTGTCGTTTAGGTGAGGATAAGCTGGATTATCGTGTGCCATTTTGGGCTGAGGCTTTGGAATGTAAAAGAAGAGTTGACATCACTTTTTGGTACATGTACATCATGCCCAAATACCGAAACCTTACCGCAAATAGACCAAAATTTCCTGAGATATTGCTTCATAAATTTATCTCCACCTTTGAGCTGTCTAAACTTACCAAGTGTAATGTTATAACAGAATCTCCTGTCTAATTTGATTTTACCTCTCTAAGTGGGGTAACCTGGGTGGCTTTGATGTGTTGTTAAGGTGTACTCCTGTATTCTGCCAGTTTAAATCACATTACCGAAAGTAGGTCACAAAGGAAAAACACAACTACCGCCAGATAATATTTCCATATTACTTGTCTATGATCTACTGTAGGAAGCATGAAAAATTCGCTGTTTGGAAAACTTGCAAGCAATGTTCTAAAAAAAGAAATTTATTATAGTGGTACATGTATAATCATGAACAATGTAGACAGCTTGCATGTAGATACAAATGTATTTCATACCAATATTAATTTATCATTTTTCTTTTGGATCTGCTTGTTGCTTTTTAGATATTGTAAGTAGACTTTACATAAGCATTAATGATATGCATTAGAATTTGCTCTGTCAGTACCGATTAGTATGAGAGACAATTTATAGGTAACACTGACACCTAACATTCCTTTACTTGCGACAGGTGAACCACCCTATTCAGTGAGATAACGGAAATACCTTATCGGGTGAAAGCGTCAAGAGCATTTCAGTTAACTTATAAATATAATTGCGTGTATAATATTAAGGAACCCATGGCATGATGATGTGCCTCTTTTGAACTGGTGTTACAAGTCAGCTTGATAATGGCCGTAGTGACAACAGCAGATCATAATGGTGAACAGGTCACAAATTTCATGTTTGAGTGGTTAAAGTGTGGTGATGATGATGTCTAGGAAAATACTACATCATATATGAAAGGCTTGAGTGTTATGTTGATGTAAAACTAAAACCATTTAGATAACTGAATGTTTTTGCCTTTGTTGTTTAGGCTAAGTCGGAGGGCCAGGTAGCTGAGGAGGAGTCGTGGCTGTCCCATGCAGAGAAGGTCTGGCTGGTCCACAAGGGGGGGTTTGCTGGAGCCGGGCTCATCCCCAGTGAGGATGACCTCCCTGAAGGTCGGGTCAAGGTCAAGTTGGACCATGGAGGAGAGGTGTTGGAAGTGGACGAGGATGATGTTGAAAAAGTAAGTCGTTAGTATTATGATAGTGGAATGTTGAACATTTGAAAAATCGTCTATATGCATTATTTTTTTGCTACTTATTATTATGTTTCGTGTTTCGCCAACGAAACATATTGTTTTTGTAAGGTTTCTTCTTCTTCTCCTTCTTCTTCTTCTCCTTCTCCTTCTTCTTCTCCTGTCAAATCTTCAAATCGCTTCTTCTCGGTCGTCCGTCGATCAAATTAGCTGAAATTTGGTATGCAGGTAGAGTACGTGTATACCCCTAGAATATTTTTAAATTTTTTTGATATAAGTTTTTAAAATGATTTTATGGAGGTTTTTTGGTCATTTTCAGACAAAAGTCGCACATGATGGCCTCCAGTGCCGTGGTGTTGAAACCTGAGGACCTGACATTTGGTTCAGTTGTGCATTGGATATTTACCCAAAGGACCCCATGATTTTTTTTGGCATACACTACTTCAAAATGATTTATTTTACAATTTTTTGATGCAATTTTTGGTTATTTTCTGTCGGGGCCAGCAAGAACTAGGTCATACTGTAACATAAGCCCTCCTACACTTACCATGTCTGGGACTTCAAACCAAGCAGATGTCAGGGGGTACCTCTACTAATGGTATTACAGAAAGTTATATGTACCTTATGTTACATGGTACGGATGTTATATTTGAGATGTAGGTACCTATAGGAAAGGTGACTACACCTGACAATTACTTATGCTAATGAGGACCTAATTCGCATAATGTATGCATAAAGTTGTATGTCCCTTACCGTAAATGCTGCGGATGTCATCTTTGAGATGTAGGTACCTTTAGGAAAGGCGAACACGCCAGACCATAAATTATGCTAATGAGGACCTAATTTGCATAATCAATGCATGAAGTTGTATGTCCCTTACCGTAAAAGCTGCGGATGTCATCTTTGAGATGTAGGTACCTTTAGGAAAGGCGAACACACCTGGCCATCAATTATGCTAATGAGGACCTCATTTGCATGATTTATGTGTAAACTTGTAATTCCCTTACCGGAAAAGCTGCAGATGTCAGATTTGACATGTACGTACCGTTAGCAAAGGTGATCACACCTGGCCATGAATTATGCTAATGAGGACCTCATTTGCATAATTCATGCATAAACTTGTATTTCCCTTACCGTGACAGCTGCGGGTGTCATCTTTAACCCTTAAGCTGCCAGTCCCGACTTAACTAGGGATACAGAAATATGCCTTGTGTGCTGGACCCGGTTATAACCGGGATAGGGTATTCCCCAGAACAAAACAGCTTTGCGTGCGTGTAGCACGCGAAGCCGGGAAGTTAGGGGAGTTAGCGCCGCTGGGTGTTTCGCGGGTTTCGTGAGGGAGATCAGGGGTCAAACATTTTTGATTTTTACTTGGCTAAAAAACCTGGCAGCTTAAGGGTTAAGATGTAGGTACCATTAGGAAAGGTGAATGCACCTGGCCAAAAATTATGCAGAAACTTGGATTTCCCCAGGAGTTATTTTGGGACAGCCCACTTCTTGCATGAGGAGTATGGGCGAAACATCCTGAATTTGCTCTTAAAGCAAATGACGGCCAGTCTAGTTGTACAATGTATTTTTAAAATGCCCAAGAAGACCACTCAGGAGACCAACAAAATCTGGAAGGGATTCTTAATGCTGCTGTCAATGGGAAAAATTAAGGGCCAACCAAAAAGTGGTCACATTGGCCAAGTGGTCCTTTGCAGAGGTGGTCCCTTGTACAGGATTGACTGCACATACTTTTGCTTAGTCTACGAATAAAGCTTATTTGATCAATTTTCATAGCAGCAAAATCAGACTAGAGGCATTCATCCTTGACTATTATCTGCATGTTCTTGTAAGCTTACATTAAGGACACACATTTTCTTCAGATATGTCTAGCAGTTAACCGTATACGATGTCTTTGTCCGCAGGCAAATCCGACGCAGCACGACAGAGCGGAGGACATTGCCTCCCTGCGGTACCTGAATGAGTCAGGTGTGCTGCACACCTTACGACAGCGCTATGGCAGTAACCTGATCCACACCTACGCCGGCCCCACCCTCCTGGTCATCAACCCCATGCACCCGCTGTCTGTCTACTCGGACAAGGTACAGAAATGATAAGATTGAATGTTCTGCTATTTGGGGCTTTCTTTTCCTGATCATGTTCGGAGCAGATGTGTTGAATACTCAGAGAAATGACTTGTCTTTACTGTTTTTCTAGCCATCATCAAAATGATACTAGAAATGTGTAGAATAGTTGACATCTAGTGTCAAACAACTTGTACAGAAGCATCTATATCCAGTATTTTATTTTTGAGCCTTGAAGAAATTTCTATGATGATGTTATTTATGAAAATTACCAAAGTCAAACAAAGTTTGAAAATGTATGTTTTGTCAACTAAAATGATGTTTTTGATTTGTAATACTTCTAAAATAAAATCTCTCTGTAATAGAGATCCCTTTCATCTATACATTAAGATCATATTTCTGCTAGGTGTAGATGATCCCTTAGGACAAAATGATGTCTGACTAGCTTAAATTACCAATGGTATGTTTTACATCTGATCCAGGTGATACAGATGTTCAAAGGATGTAAACAGGAGGACATGCCCCCCCACATCTACGCTGCTGCACAGACTGCCTACCGCAACATGCTGTCCTCCAGGCTGGACCAGTCCCTCATCTTCCTGGGCGCCAGCGGCAGCGGGAAAACGATGAACTCCCGCCACGTCCTGCAGTACCTCGCCACCGTGGCCGGGACGGTCAACAACAAAGTTTCTGGTTGGTGGAACAAATTTGATTTTGTAAAATCCTATGATCTAGAAAGTGATACATGTATCTTTCAAATTCTTTATATGACGGTTAAAAGTGTGAGCTGTATACTTTTGGTCCTTTGCTAGAAAGTGATTTTAACATACATGTACATCTATCACTAAGATCCTCCTAAAACATTGAGAAGTGTAATATTTAGAGTTATATAAATCTCTAACATGCAAGTCTTTCATTGCTATAATCACATGTCTAATAAAAGCCATCTGTGAATAGTTTCAAAAGGTTTGTAAGTCACTGAATAAAAAGAATGTTTGCACACAGTCAAGTGCTTTATTAAAATATTTCATTGAATTGCCCTGACGTTGGTTGAATAATACACTTGGTTGTTTACAAAGAGTCTTTTATCTAGTAAAAGCCAGATTCGTGCTTTTTATGTTAAACCAAATGACTGAATCTGTTACAGTTGAGAAGCTGAATGCGGTGAGTACCATTCTGGAGGCTTTTGGGAACAGTAAGACAGCCATCAACAACAACGCCACGCGGTACGCTCACATCACAACACTGGACTTCGACCACTCAGGACAGGTGGTCTCAGCAGCCATTCAGGTACGCAGTCCCTCAAGTCTTTTGCTTGTTTTCCACTGAGACCAAAATTTAGATATGAAATATGATAAGGTGACTCTGTTTAGAAGAATTACATGACTATTAAGTTTGTTAAATAAGAAAAGGAAATTTCAGCACTTAGGATAAAAGAAATTGGTGGTTTTTCCTTTTTTTGGTTTGTGCTGTTTGTTGACAGTTGAAACAAATGCTAAGGTTATGAGGAACTTCAGAAATACTACAGTCAAACTGTTCTAGAAGACCACTCAGGGGACAGAGAAAATATGGTCTATGTGGACAGGTGTTCACTATAGACAGGATTTTTAATGCTTTAGTCAATGGGAAAATTATTGAAGGGACGCTAAAAAAATTGGTCACATTGGCCAGGTGGTCCTTATGTTGAGGTGATCCCTAGGACAGATTTGACTGTACAACTGAACCATACAGGATACTATTGCGCTTTTATTTACATCCAGGTCAGTGTTCTTTTGTAACTTGTGTCTTGTAACTCATGTACTGTTTGTGTGTTTTTCTACAGACCCTGTTGTTAGATAAGAGCCGTGTTGTGCGGAGACCAGAGGGGGAGCTCAGCTTTAACGTGTTCTACCAGCTGCTGGCAGGGGCGGACTCCATCCTGAAGAACGAGCTGTACCTGTCCAACCTGGAACCCAACATCTTCGTCACTCCTCTGGACAGGGTCAGTTTGTCAGGGAGAAAGTAGGACCTACCATAGTGTAATGGCAGAAAATTCACATGTGAAGACTGGAGTACCATACTTATAAACTGGTGTACTGGTGAAAGGCTCTACCCAAATGATGGCCTTTTTTAGAACTACACAGCATTCCCACATACCCTTTGTATACAACTTCTTGGGGGGGGGGGGGGGTATGGTATTGCCTTGTAATGGATTGTATGGATTGAGTAGTAAAAAGCAAAATTGCTTCAGAATGTGGATAAAGGTTAGATATCAAGTTTATTGCAATAAATTTGTAGGTTGCTGCATAATGTTATGTGTGCCGGACATTGATACTGTATGTAACTCGGAGCTAACAATAAAGAAATTTTCTCTTGTAGCCTATAGTTCAGTTCTCATTGTTATTCATACCTTTGTACAGACTGATGACCGACAGCGAGCCAGCCTAGCCTGGGCCAGGCTCCAGGGCGCGATGGAGGTACTGGGGTTCACAGATGATGAACAGAAAGCCATCTGGTCAGTCCTGGCCGCAGTCTACCATCTTGGAGCTGCAGGGGCAGTCAAAGGTAAGCTTGAAATGATATGGATCTCATTTCATCTCAAGCAATTTCAGTATCTTTCATTTCTTGTTAGGTACTTATAAGTTGGAAAATTATGCCTACTGTTTTGGTCTTATACTTGGAAGGTAATGTTTGGTATAAGATATGTTGATATCTATTTGAAAGGAAGTATGAAATATCAATGTTCTGCAATTTTCTTGTACAGTCAAAAATGCCCAACAAGACCACTCAGGGGACTGATAAAATATGGTATTTGTGGACAGGTGGTGACTATAGACAGGATTCGTAATACTTGTGGTTGTGGTCACATTGGCCAGGTGGTCTTCATGTAGAGGTGGTCACTTGTACATGTTTGACTGTACTTTGCACTTGGTTAAAAGTTGATGAACATGTTGAATCCTGTGCAGGGTCCATGAGTGTGGGAGCACAGTTTGCCAAGCCCAGTGCAGCCCAGAAAGCTGCCTCTCTCTTAGGATACGAGGTGGAAGAACTGGCACAGTGTGTGTTC
Source organism: Branchiostoma lanceolatum (assembly GCF_035083965.1). Classification (NCBI taxonomy): domain Eukaryota; kingdom Metazoa; phylum Chordata; class Leptocardii; order Amphioxiformes; family Branchiostomatidae; genus Branchiostoma; species Branchiostoma lanceolatum. Next base: position 22,875,796 of record NC_089722.1, on the reverse strand, counting down.
AAGGTCAGTGGGGGTGTGACCCGGGCGTCGTCCTTCCGCGGAGGGGAGCGGCCGGCTGGCAGCCCTACGGAACCCCCCAACCCTGTGGAGCTCCTGGAGGGCATGGCTGTGGGGCTGTACTCTGAACTGTTTAATGTCGTGGTCTCCCTGATGAATAGGTGAGGAAAAAATGTCTTTACTACCTTTTCATAGCCATTAAGTTTGGATCTGAATCCAGGCACCATTCAGAGTCAGTTGACAGAATTATATTTTCATGCTTTAAGAACTGGGTAACCATTACCTGACGATTTTGATGATGTCACCACTTGTAGTGTCAGGTGTCATCATATCAGACATATCAAGTTCAATGATGTCATCACCCCTTGGGAATTAAGTATTTTATCTCCAGTGTCAATTGTATCTGATTCAAAACTTCTGAAGATCAAATTTCATGAAATAGTTGCTTTATTACACAGTACTGTCGTACTACTCACAACATAGTAAAGTGTTAGTCCTTATTGAATTTCTTGAATTGTCACTATAGATCTATGATAGAGTGCCATGGTTTGAGTTTTGTTTCCTGCTGTTGGCTGGGCAACCCAACCAAAATGATGATGATCCTGCTGTTGTGAATTCTTGTTAGTTTGAATGTGTAATCTGACCTTTAACTACTTTCCCCAGATGTCTTGCCTCCACCTATCGCTCGGTGTCTTCCATGGTGTTACTGGACGTCCCCGGGTTCCAGAACCCGCAAACTGTGGGACGGGAACGGGGCGCCAGCTTCGAGGACCTCTGCTACAACTATGCAAATGAGCGCCTACAGCTCTCGTTCCACGATACAACATTTACATCCCTGCAAGACAGATATGCCCAGGTATGTAGTTTGAAATGATTTGATAGGCATAGTTATACTGTATAAGTACTCACAAATTAAGTAGAAGGAAACTTGTTTGCCTTTTTGAATCTCAAGTCATATTATTTCCTTGGATAGTGTTTTGTGAGTGAGCATGAGTGAGTTTTGTTTTCTTTTTGTGTTATTACTCACACTAATTACTACTCGTTGTTGTCACCAATCCTTTTACTCGCACTCATAGTGAATATATTCAATAGCTAAGGGGCTTTCCAAGGTTTAGGCAACACTTATTGATTGTAGCTTTCATTAATCACATTAAATATTTTTTTGCAGGAGAACATAGACTGTAGTTTTGAGACAGTGACGTCCACCCCTGCCCCTATGGTAGCTGTGATTGACAAGCCAGGACAGCAGGGTTTGGTGAGTCAGAGAGCCATCCCATATTGCACCAGACCTCTACTTTCATCTGCAAACAGTCAAAATGGCACCAGTGTACCTTTTCACAATCACTGTTTTTTTAAATGTAGCCTCACAACTTAGGACACCATTTCTCAAGACTTATTAGAAAGTTGCAGACCAAAGAAACTAGAGCACTAGTTGCGTATAGTCTCTCTCTTGGCTTGGCTAACAGTACAGTTATCTAAACTGGCATTGTCATTCCTTTAGTTCTTGCTCATCTTTTTCATCTAATCTTTTTTACTGGTATGTAAAATTTGCATGGCTATATTGCCCTGTATGAACTCAGGTTGTTAAAGGTTAACATTTCATCTAATACTAATGCTAATCTAACCAGCTTTTAAGTTCGCTGCATGTGTTTTATGCTAACCTACATTCTGTTTTGTTTTGTTTTGTTTCTCCACACCTCTGCATGTAGGAAAAGAGGGTGAGTTTCTGTTATTCTTTGGGGCATTTTGTAACTCATAACAAGCAGTTCCTTGCTGATGATGGATTTCTTCCTGTGCTCCCATCAAATACAGCATGAAAATTGTAAATCGACCACCTTTGCTACTCACATCTTCTTTCTTGCTTACTCATACTCACTTTGACAGTGTCTTCTTTCCTGTAATACATCTCAAGGCGTGAGCATAGTTACACAGAAGTGCACATCACATAGCACCAGGCCTGGAAAGAAAGGATCAAAAATGGTTTACAAAACAATGCAAGAATGTGCACAGGAACTTGCATAGGATAAATGCTTTTTCACTGGCCCAGAATTATGTAAGAGAAAGTACTTTTCTAGCAAGACATTTGTGACAATGGTATTTACATTGTCAGGTTTTATTTTCAGCATTACGTAATGAACAATATTTTTTAATAAGGCTTTAATTTCATACAAGATAAATACTAAATATCACAATTCTTGGACAGTTTCTCTAGTTTGCTGTCATAGTCCAAATTTTGCGGTAGTTGAGCTTGTAGATGTTCTGTGTTTCCATTGACATGGCCATCATTCTTGTGTGCTGTGTTGTGTGTTTTCCCTGTCCTGTCACTGTGACTCCCATGACAGGATTGGGACCAAGATGAGTTGGTGAGTTCTGCTCTCCTCCATTCCATCTGCATTCTCCCATCTACATCTCATGCTCTGACACAGTCTGTGTATAGTTAGGGTTAAATGTTATTATTTTTCATAAACTGTTATCTCTGTTGTGTTCACCTTGGAGTTTTTCATATGGATATGATGTAAAATGCTGAATGGAAAACTGGTGATTTTAGACTCTTACACCTTTCTTTGCTGTGACAAGTCATTCCCTAGCAAGATGAAGGGTAGTTGAACAACAACACACAAACTCAATGAGTTCCAAATAGTATGAACTGAACAATTTCCTGAAGAAATATGATCATAATTCTCACATCAATTGTAACATTGTAATCTCTAGTACTCTTGTACATTGCTACTGTATAATTACATGTAATTCAGTACCAGCTGGCACAAAAACTGATCGGGTAGTACTGTTCTGCGATTTTAGAAGTACCAATATCATACACAAAGCCTTCCTAGGATGACATTATATTTCTAACTTGAAGGCAGCTTTCCTTTATAGCTAAATGTGATACGCATGTTGTCTGGATTGTCATGTTGTGATTCTCGTTTTTCAGAGTCGGACCAACCTGGACACCCAGGCACTAGACCACAAGGGGTTGCTATGGATACTGGAGGAGGAGTCACTGATGCCAGGGGCAACCGAAGAATCATTCCTGCAGAGAGTATACAGCTCTTATGGTGATGGAACAAGTAGAAGTAAGTTCCCTTTGTTTGGAATAGTTTCTTGAATTTTACACTATAGGGTTATCAGTTCTTTAGTTTTCTCCATCATATTTTATATCCGATAAGGTTGTTGCTATTTTCTAGCTATGACCTCATAAGAATATAGATCCATGGTCATCAAAGTTATTGGGAAATGAGACCAGCACTTATTTTTCAATAATGCTCTCAAACATTCATAGACTCACCTATTCTGCAGTTCTTCTAAAAGTTACTAGGGGTGCACATCATGTACATAGTAGTGGAGACTGCAGGGCTTATGTAGTGTTGTCTCTATTTCAGGAGAAGGGCTGGTGCACAGGGGAACAAAGAAGTCTTCCTTCATCCTGAGACATGCCCAGGGGAGCAACCCTGTACAGTACGATGCCACCAACTGGCTAAAACATGCCCGGGAGAGCCCAGCGACCAAGAACGCATCCGGCGTGTTACAGGACTCACAGAAGTAAGCACTTTATCATAGTGGCACAAAAACCTACAATATGGAGGATATTGGTAGAAATAATGAAGGTTGGCTGATATGGATTCTGCAGGAACTTTTCTTTTGAGTTGATAGCTTTCAGTAGGATATGTTCTATGACTGGAAACTCTTATCATAAAACCAGTACTAAAGGATTGCGTAAGGTTTCCTTTCTAGTACTATCTAATCACTGCACTGCATGTCAGCTGGGCATCAGTTTGTCAGACTAGTAGAGACACCTAGTGACAAAACTCCAAACTGCAGGAACCCAATGAATTAACTCACGAACACTCTTTTGCTACCCAGGGAGAATATCTGTGGTTTGTTTGCGGGTCGCCTGCCGACCTCCAACATCTACTCGGGGTCTGTGGTTGGTCTGGAGAGTGCCTCCTCGCTGCGGAGGATCTCCAGCATCAGGAAGTCGTTCACAGGGGGGGCAGCCGCCGTCAAGAAACGCTCGCTCTGCATGCAGGTCAAGTACCAAGTGGTACGTACATGTACATACATTGTATTGGGGCCTGCATCCCCCTTCTCCATAAGGTGTAGGCAAGCTACATTGACTTTTTTTGGTACCGTTATTTGTAGGCAATATTTTCTATACTCGTAATTCTCAGTGTATCTGTGCCTGTGTTAGCCAACCAGTGAACTGCCTTTCGATATGACACTGAAACTTGTTGATTTATTGATTTTGTGTATTCGTTGTACGAACATGACATACAGTTAGTTGGTTGAACTATAAGGGATATGCACAGAGATCAAGGTGCCTGTGTGCTTTATTTCATCAAAATCATAGTAGAATGCTTTGGCATTTTTGTGGCATATCTTTTTGAAGTTATTAGAAGGGACAGTATGTATAAACAAGAGATTTCTTTTTTTTTTACTTTGGAATCAGGAAACAATTATATCTAGAAGGCAAACTATGATGCTCTCCCGGTCTTTGTTACTTTTGTCATTAAAATGTTACCGTTAGTCTTAATATTGTTTCAACTGCAAAAGAAGATAATCTTATGTCTCCATTTTCACCAAGGATGGCATCATGGACACAATCAAGAGAACACGGACCCATTTCGTCTGCTGTCTGATGCCACAAGTCAATGCCGGGCTGTGCGACCCAAAGAACGGGATGCTGACCAAGTCGTCGCAGACCACGGCGACCGATACTGTGGACATGCTGAATGTGCCGCTGGTGCGATCGCAGATCCGCGGGATGGAGAGTCTGGAGGCTGTGCGCACGTACCGACAAGGTGAGAAGACAATTACAGGAACTGATAAATTTATTTAAGACATTAGGAAGTGAAGCTATTATGTAATAGCTTCTGAGGCAGAAAGGTCATGAGCCTCGGACGTTTGGAAAGTGTCTAATCTACAAGAGTCTGGAGGCTGTACGCAGGTACAGACAAGGTGAGATGGCAGTTACAGGAATGGGTAGAAGTCTGGTATATCTTAAACATTAGGAAGTGAACCTATAGCTTCTGTGGCAGAAAGATCTTGACGACTTGGAGAGAAGGCAGAGAGGAAAAACCTAAGCAAGGCTGACTTGAATTTTTCATCTCTTATCTTTGGCCACTGACTTTATTTTTCCTTGGCTGTAATTTTGAAGATTTCAAAGTGGAGTAAAAGAGCACAGTGGAGTCCTTCTGTTGCATATGGATGTCCTATCATCATCACTTATAGCCTGTTATTAAAGGATTTATGGTCAGATGTATTGGAGAAAGTTTTTGGTATCTGTAACTATATGTATGAGGTCAACCAGACCATATTTCTGTATCCAGTGGGCTCAGAAAGAATAGAGAACGTTTACTAACCTGGATAGTTTCAGAATCAAATGTCAAGTCTGTAGATAGTTTGTTATGTCTGTAAGGCCCTTCCCTGATCATGTAATAATAACATCCACACTTCCAATCCATATGGCTTTGGTATTAATGTCAGTTTTATTTTCATAAGGCCAACACCATGTGCCATTGGAATAGGATACAACCCCTAATGATAGAAATCTACAAGTGAGTTTCTACAGTTTCTAAACACACTGTGTGGGAGACCACACCCACACATACTTCAGTGTCAAGCTAACAGGTACAGAGTCATGCTTAGTGGTAAGGTATACCCCGTCAATGTCCTGCCATGTCAGTGAAGGACAAGGGGTGGTCCATCCTGCTGTGTTCATCACCTGGAGGTGATGAAGGAAAGGATTCCAGGTTTAAACTTGATGGTAAACTTTGTTCCTTGGAATGTCTGAGGGAATGGTGTCCAGACAAGGGTTAGCCTGCATGCCTATTTGGTAGTCAATCTGTAATGTTTTACCACACATAGAGGCCGTATCTTCCTTCTTTTCCTTCACCTTAAAGTAGGTAGTGCCTAGTATTTGAATAAACTGGTGACACAACATTTTGTACATTGGGTAGCAGTTGGCCTAAGTCTTTGCACTGCATGGAAATACGGCTCTGTTCACATTAGTAAAACTCTTTAGCACACTGAAGTGGCCCTTTGGCACCCAATTCCCTGTTTGTTTCTAAGTTAGGCAGCAGGGAGAAGGTTAAAGTTATCCCACCAACCCTTCTACTTTACTTTCTAAAGGCAAAATTAAAATAGCTAGACTCCACAACCCTTGTTGGCGTACAGTAGTGTCTGACAATCTGGTATCTGTTGCTTCGTATTGATTTGGACTAGAAAGGAATTTCCTGGTAATTTGTTCAGAAAGTGCTGCCTTGTTTAGGTTTTCCTTGAAGGGCAGCCAGTAAAATCTTGGTATTCCTTCTTGTGCAGTACATCATTCACTTTAAAAACACTTAGAGAATACCAAACCTGATGCCCTTCTTTACACTAATGAAAGTATATGAGGAGATGGCTCCAAGTACAAACACCATATTTGAAAGCCTAAGGACTTTAAGAGCTGTCCCTCCATTGGATATTTGTTTGGTTGCCTTGGCAACAAGCCATTGGCCTGTTGACAGGAACAGAGTATAGTTCATCTGACCCCCATTCCATCCTGGACAATTTCATGCTAAATCAAGCAGACACAGTGTTATGGTAAGAGCTCCATGGGTGGCAGAGGTCAACTTTGGAGGGTCTTTCCTTTCAATTTATCTTTCCAATGGATATGTGGTCAGTTATTTTTGTGGCTGGAGCTGCTGGACCTAGATTTCTTGGAAGATATAGATTAATCTATTGAGACCAAAATTGTATCTGGCAAGCTTATGGTATCTGGCACTTATGATATCTGGCACTGGTAATGAAATAAAAGTAGTAAAGTGATGAGTTTATTGGAAATTTTTGCCCAAAGGCTAACTGTAAAGTATGACCACTATGAGACAAAGGCAATGGTATAAAACCATGTCGATAATATCACATGAAACAAATTGCTATTTAGATATAATCTCCAATACTCCAATACTTTGAAATACAAAAAAAGACAAACTTGTCACAGATGTTCACAGCAATAATGGGCACAAAGCTAAAACAGTTATTTCGTTTTTTTTCTGTAATTGACCACTTATTACTACTGGAAAGCGATTATTCATCACTAACCTGTCCAGAAGCGTGCAAATTTCAATAACAATACAGATTTCACAGTCAGGCAGCAGGTCACAGATGGACTCACAGCTAGGCATGTCCCAGAAATATGCTGCATAATTGCTAATTTCCCCATAATTATTGTGCACACTCAGAACAGAATAGCATTTACCTTTTTTTGCTGGCAACCCAATATCTGGACAATTGAAAGAATGGACAGTTTTGATTTTGTCATTTTAATAGAACTCTGTTGTATGAATATGGTACTAAATCAGACTTTTGACAGTGACTATTAAACTATTAAACTATTGTATCAGATATTTTGGCACTAAGTATAGTCTTCAATATTATGATATTTGTTAGTTTTACCCCAATAAAATTGAGGACACTACCATTCAATTCATATGGCATTACCTTTTTCTAAAGTCAAACCACAAGGCCATTGTTATTTTCTCCAGGGAACACGTTCCTAACAGTGGCAGGAGGTGTATTAGTGGTAGGGTGAACTTGATCAGGTGGCAAATTATTAGCCTAGGATGGGGTATGCCTACCTTAAGGGACTAAAGGACCTCTGGGAGGGCCAAATCAGTGGCAAACACTGTTTGTCATCAAGTGATATGTCCAGTTTTGTGTTTTGTCACCCAAAACACATGTTGTGTCTGAATTAAGGTTTGTAAAGTAGTATGCTACATATCAAATGCTGTGTAATAGTCGAGATTTAGAGAATTGCGAAGAATTTTTTTGCAATCACTATAAAGGTTGATCACAAAATTTGGTTGATCTAAAAAGATCGTACAAACTATTAACATGATATCATATATCATCTTTTCAAAGTATACAGTTTGTTCTCCACTTACTATTTCAGTAATTGCTATCTGTGTAGAAGTAATAAAACTGGTAATAAAAATTATTTTCCTTTGGACTGTATATTTACAGTAAGACGTAATAAATTTTGTTAAGACAGAATCGGCATAATTTCATAGCACTCAGCTTTTTGGTTGCCAGGCCTTTGTATTTCTATTCATATCATAAAAAAATGCTTTGCAACTTGTTTAATGGTGTGGTAAAGTTTTGTTTTATAAGAAAAAGTAAACAGTGAAACAAAAAGGAATTGGCACATCATATTGATTCAAGACTAACTTCACCTAATTTGTAACTCATTTAGTTCTTCCCTTATCTATACAGCTCAGTAAATTCAGTCATATTGTACCCTCTCTTATCTACGTATCCCAGATACTGGAGTCTTTTATATGGTAAGGATTTTGATTATAGGTCATCAGCGCCAGTTAACCAAAAAATGAGTTAATATCTGCCACCTGTTTGGAGATAACAGCAAGCTGCTTTCATTCGGCCCCTGAGGTCTGCCCAGATACATTGTGTGTGTGCTTCCCTGCTGGTAGTTCGCTGGGGAGAGTCTCTGCCCAAACATTTACTCTGGTGCAGTCCGCCTGAAAGGGAGAGTAGAAAAGCTTGGGTAACATCAACTCCAGGGGAAGTTCAGTAATGTGCGTAAAGAGTACCCCTACGTAAGCAGGCTGTTATGTGTTGCTACACTGGCTGGCCAGGCGGAGAATTGGCCATATTAGAGGCGGTTAGGGTATTAGCAGTGGATTTCGACGCTGGAAAGGATACTCTGTAAATGGTGCGTTCTTCGCGTTGAATTGGGATGGGAGACGCGGCGACAATGTGCGGAGAGGTGGAAAACATGTGCCCAGGCGGCGGAACTTCCTGTAAAAACAACAAGTTCATCACGCAGGTACAGGGGCAGTACCGGCTGTATAAACCAGGTAGGACTGTAACCACGTGTGAGTGGATTGGGTGTCTGGGACCATTGTTCTGTAGAAAGTGGGGGGAGGAGTCTGGTCGGGTGACAGGAGCCGCTAGGATCAAATATTTACCTTCACCCACTGACATTTCCACTGACACTCTTGACTATTTCTAGACTGGGCTCTCAGGGGTCTATCTTTTGGCCATGATGGTTCATTTGGACACATTACCAGTGTGGTGGGGTGACAGTGATTTATATGGGTGCTGAAATGAGGGGAGCGGGCAAGTGTGTTATAGGTTGACACAGTGAAGGGACCGTGTAGTGCCAGGGTAGACAAAAGATGAGTGAACTGAGGATGGTCTGTCTGCATTGTGAAGTCAACAACAACGTTCCGAATGTGTTCAGACAGTATGAAGTGTACCTACCAGGTAAGGGGAATCTTACAAGAATGTTTTCTTTTTGTAATGCGGTTGTGTCTTCAAATTCAAATTCAAGTTTATGTGATAATGAAATCTTTACGATTGGCCTTAAGGGCACTTTGTTGTTAAATATCCTTAACCCTTTACATTTATGAGGTCTCGTTTCTGACTTAGATTATATGATGTAGCATAGAATGATCCTTACCTCATAATACTAGTATAATGTTGTTATTACTATCAAGAGTGAGATTCTTGCCATTTTTCAAAGTGGTCCTTTGTCATTTGATGTTTTTGCATCGGTGTGGTCTATTGCAGGGCCATTCAGTCTGGCTTGGTTCATTTTACATCATGGTTGTTTTTGTAACGATTATCCCTGCATGTTGACTTTGTCACCCTAATAAACCATGAATGTGCTACTGTACAGAATTAGTGGGGTGTAGTTCAAATGTCCTTTGCCTCAGTTGTATGCATATATCGGGCATAAATCTTACACAAATGTAGGAAGGACAATAGGGAAACCGTTTGGCTAAGTGGACACCTGTTTTCTCTTGTCAAAAGAACTTCATGGTAATTTCGAACAAGTTCTATATGACTGGAAGGACCAATGACCTTGAGTGGCCAGATGAGAGTGTGCCAGAAAGCATGATGGGAATGTTAGTACGTCTCTTTTACAGAATGTTTCTACTCAAGTCTATAAGGAAGAACACGTTTCTTCGTTGGTATGTTTTGTTTTTGGCCAGCCAAACTTTAGGCTAGTCTCTACCAGACTAACTATACCGGCTATAGGGAAAGTATTTGCAGGGAAGTTAGCCACCATAGGGTTTCATTTGCAGACGGGAGGGGGAGATGTTAATCTTACCGTGGAGTCGTGGACTTACTCTCCTTTCCAATTATTCCCTTTTTTTTATGATCCCTGTCCCTTGTGGGTAACTTTAGGCCATCCAACTCTCAATTTAGTTTTTTCTAGTTGTGCTTTTTGAAAAAACAAACAAAAAAACTTTGTTGATTCTTGAAAGAATATATCTATTACTTCTGTGTTTATTACAATTGGACTCATAAGCTAGCACAATTTCATTCCATTATTTGTAAAAAATGCAGCGAACTTTATATTTATGTTTACATGGAAAAGTTAATGAAGTGCTCTGTGGATCAAGACAAACTTACCCTTTGCCTCCTCAGTGTCTGTTTCTTTGGCTGATGTGTTTTTCTTGCAAAGTACTGAGTGGTGCGGAGGTATGTCCTCATGTGTGGAGAGTACACTCAGCCCATGTGGTGCTATTTGTCTGTCCTGAGTGCTGAAAGGTTTACTCACTGTTGTGTTTCTTTAGAAGGGGTACCAGGTAGGGATCAGCATGGAGTAAGAATACAGATGTGAGGCACTTTGGATTTGGGAGAGAAGCTGTGTACAGATTCTTATGATTTGAGAGATAGTCTTGTTGAAGTTACATGTAGCGATTATGCTATGATGTGGAAAATCAATCAACTAAAATTGTAGGATCTTGTTCGGTTGAAATAAACATTGGATCATAGGAAAAGTGATGTTTTAGATCCCAACCATACATAAATAAATAGATAGATAAACTATATGTAGGTGTTATCAATTTTCAAATATTGGTACACACCTACCTTTTATACTGCCAGGTGGCTTTTCTTACAATTGATTTTTAGAATTATCCTCACCATTCTTACTTATGTTTAAAATGCTGAAGAAACCCCTCTCAGTTTATATACTGTATTGTACCAACACATGTGGTCTGTGTTGACTCAATGAAGTATCCTAAGGTCACCCTTCATAGCTCTGTAGATCCTAACCTCTGACCCTCAGGTCTTTGTCAACAACCTGCTAAGTTGACTTTCCTTCTGTAACAATACTGTTGCTTTTCCTGTGGCGGTGGAATTCAGCTCTGCCCTGCCAATCCAAATCATGACTTTTCTGCCTTAAGTTTAGTTGATGTAAAAGTAAGGGTACTGAGAAATGGAATCACAACCTATTAAAGTTCCCATCTAGGTAGAGAATGCTATGATGATGTAATGTGTTCTCGTATATAGAGATGGGAATGGTTAGTAGTTCTGTTTAGTTTTATAGCTCTTGTGTAATAGCTATCAATGTGTTAAATTAGTGCTCTGGTAAAAATAGATATACTATGTTATATGAATTAAAGCCTATGCAAAGATGAGAGACTGACAATGGTTTTTGTTTTAATCAAATTACCAAGAAGCAATGATATATTTTGTATTATGCAGGGTATTTAATATTCTTTCTGTTGAGGTAGCCTTTTGGTTCATTGCAAGGTTAGACAGCAGGTGGAAGGTTAAAAGAAAAATACATAGGTTAAGAGTTTTAATTGTCTACAGGATATGACCATATGAAGTTCGTTAAGTTCATATAAGGTTGATGAACCATGACTGTCTGTTGAAACTTAACCTTGACTCCTATGGCCTTGTGTTCCAGGCTACCCTGAGCACATGCTGTTTGGTGAGTTCAGACGCCGGTTTGAGGTGCTGGCTCCTGGAGGGGACAGGCCAAATGAACCTGTTCTGGATGAGAGAAAGGTGAGAGAAGGTTTGCTGCAATAGCCTGGAATCCCGACCTATTTATAGCTGCCGGGTCTCTTCTCTCCCTCCGCAAAATAGAGAGAAGAGACCCGGCAGCTATAAATAGGTCGGGATTCCAGGCTATTGCTGCAACACAGATGTGAGCCTGCAGATGGTTAACTTGTCAAGGTGGAAGGAAGAAATATTGTTTATAATTATTGGGTTTAAACACTTTAACCTTTTCACTCACAGTGAATTAGCTTTATATCTCTGTATATCTTTTATATTTTGACAAAGATGCAACCATTCTGTATCTTGTACCATCAGCTTGCAGTACCTGTAAAGGTCACAAGATGGCTTTGTTTCAAGGAGAGGAGGGAAAAAGGAATGACCATTCAAGCATATTTGTAGTATTACTGCTGTGCTGGAAATCCTAAGTATATTTTTGCTGCAATATAAAAATCATTCAAGTTGACGGGAGTTCCAAAATCTATTCAGTAAGGTTGTAGCTTAAAACCTACTGGAAAGAACATGTTAACTATGAGGTGTAATACCTCTATTATCTACTAGGTGACACTGTTTACTCATTGCCCTTTCCCTTCCAGGCAGCAGAAGATCTCCTGTCACATCTGGACCTTGAGAAGACGTCTTATAGGATGGGACTCTCACAGGTGGGTACAGGCCTTCTTCTGACAATACTGAAGCACCAGACAAGGAATGGTCAAGTTGTAGTTTCAATATTTAAGGAAGAGGATGCTTTTATAAAAGCTGGTTTTTAAGTTAGCAATGTCCTAACTTACAACATGAGCGGTCAAACTCTCTTCCCTGGTGATTTTTTTTAGAGGGTAGCCCTACATATAACGTTGGGTGCTTTGTCCTATTTAGGACTGAGACCTTTGTTGTCTGTTGCTTTTTCAAACATATTTTGCCAGTCATTATGACATTCCTACAATCTTTAGTTGCCAGGATAATTGAGTCAAATTCAGCTGTTTGAACCAAGGAGGACCTACAGTTGCTATTTCTGAGCCAGAAAAAGATAAACAACGATTGTCACGAATTCCTCCCGTGCTCGCACACGATGCTCAAACACACTTCACGCTGCGTACATACCAAACACACAAACTGGTCTCCAACTGATGTACCAAACTTGTCTATCTCACCTTTGTTGGCCAATCCCTAAGTTTGTTTCATCAGCCGCAGTTATTTTTCAACTCCCCACAGACTTAATTATTCGCTGGTATTCTCCAGTTGGGGTAAAGGTTGACCCGGGTTAGTTTCTCCTAACGACGTGCAAACTTGTCTGTTACTCTTGCTGTTGATTGAAATGGATCTTATTTTTTGCCTAGCTCTAAGTATTTGTGGTGTCCGTGTTCATGCTACCTCCATGTTGGATTGTAGTAGGTTGTCCTGGCGTTGTCATAGCTTCATTCTAGTGTTTTTGTCAGGGACTCTACAGTTGCACTGTGTCCAAGTATGGCCCACAACTATGAAGTGATGTTGCCTACTATAAGCTTAAAGCAAGAACATTTAAGGGTATGTCGCTATGTGATTGGTTTTGTGTGGTTGTTAAGCTAGTGGTCAAAGTGTAGACTTGTAGACATAATAACAGTATTTGCTTATCCTTGCTTTATGGTGTATTGAATGTTGTTGTGGAGTAAGCCAGTCATGCTACAGTTGGTTGAAGTTCAGAGATTCTTTTCCATCTCACCTGCAGTTGAAAACATGTAGTCTTACAGTTCAGATCTCTATCGAAATCCCCAAGATTCCTTGTCCATATGATTTAATTGAATACTGGAAGAATCTGACTGGACATAGGACTGCTAGTTCCTTAATTTTGGTACTATTGAATGAAAAGTGGTGCTAAAATTAGGGTTTGCGGATTCGATGGGGTGGTCTACTAGGTGGGCTAGTGGGGTGGGCTACCTCAGCATTGTACCCTTTCTGGGCCTCAAGGCTATGCATGGGGGTTTGGCCTCTTATGGAATTTCCTTGAAGAGAAACTGGGTCAAGCTGTGGGTGGGCTAGAGGGAAGGCAACAGCTGATCATATGGCCGGTGGGGGGGGGGTAGATGTCAGCAATGAACTCCACCAAGACTGGTAGAAAAGCCATTTATCATAAACAAACTTCTAAGTACTCAGTATACAATAGGATGTAAGGGAAGAGGTACAAGGGGAAATAAGCTGGAAGTTGGATAGGGCAGCTAGGGAATGAGAGAGCCTTTGTTTGACAAAATTCAAAACATATGTCTCACATTTAGACTAGAATGTACCTAAATGCATGTGCTTGTATACAAATGTAAAATGTATTTGTGATTATGTGTGTCAGTACATGAGCGTGGGTTGGAATGTTGTGTGTGTGTTTGTACAATGTTTAGTGTTGCTTTTGTTGCTCATTTCTTTCACAATGCTACTGTCCTGTTGGCTTGGCTGAGCAGTTAAGGAACAGGGAACATGGTCCTCCATGTTTAAAAATCTAAAGCTGGGGATAACAAACTCCTGCACGATGTAAATGTACGCTCATTGCTCACCTCCACCCCCACTGTAGCATCCCCAAAGCAATATGATCAGTTGCATTCCTTCCGGCCCACCCACAGAGTGACCCATCTTTTCCTCAAGGCAATCCCATAAGAGGCCAAACCCCCATGCATAGCCTTGAGGCCCAGAAAGGGTACAATGCTGAGGTAGCCCACCCCACTAGCCCACCTAGTAGACCACCCCATCGAATCCGCAAACCCCTAAAATTAAACACCATCCTGATGCTAGCTTCAAGATATCGGTGTGAGACAAAAATTCCATGTCAGACTTCACCTACAACTGTACATGTAACTGACAGAAACAGGTGGATGAGAGTCAACAGCTGCTAAGAATGTGCCCATTGAATTTATGCAATGAGCAAATGTTGGTTTACCTGATACATGGACACTTAAACAACAAATGAGTGAACACCTGTTTTCCACGGAGATTCCCTCTCCTGGCAGCTCCTCTCTTCCACAACATTCTCACCTTTATCACTGTGGAACAGTCGTGTGGAGAAAGATGCCTGTTGGACCTGTAGCTGTGAGCTATAGGGTTTGCGGAAAAGGCTGGGCTGTCTACCTGGCCTGGCTAGCTGGCCTGTCTACCTGGCCTGTCTACCACGTCAGGCTACTCAGATCCCCCCATTCATACCCCCACAAATTTTCAGACACGTATGCAGCTGCGCCCTCAAGCGGAATGTATCCAAACTACACCCAGTGTTATGGTATAGCATATAGCGTATTGACCAGAAATCTATAAGTAAAGTAGAAATAAACTGCTGATCCAGATATTTCGTTTTACCCTGTGAATTTTGTATTATATAAAGGGTATGCAAGCAGATAAACAGTATCAATGACGGAGAAGGAAACGGTTCTCGTGGTTGGTGCAGCGAACCGCGATACTACATGTCCTACATGTAGCAGTTTGGCTAAACAAAGGAACCACGTAACCGGAGGCCTGGCTGTAGGCGAAAAAACAGATGTTGCCAGAGGGCGGGCCAGAGTATGTCCCCTGGCATGTAATTCGATGATATGTAGCGTTAAGTTTCATCAACCTTTGTGGAGATAAGGTCGTACACACGTCCATCATACGATGGTGTGCATCGGGTCGACCCGGAAGGGTCTCTGGGCCGACAGTGCAACTAGCGAGATAGATATATAGCGAGATAGTGTTAGCCCGTCACTCTTCATAAACTTTGTAGGTGTGAGTTCATCCAGCGAGTAGTTAAATTCATGGTTTATAACACTGACATTTCATACCGTAAAGATGTAACGTTAGCAGTGGTTTTGCATACGGCGCTATTCATAAGTACGTGTCCGTATATGAATTATGATAACAATGGACTATATATCTTGAAAACAGCAAGGTCGCAGCAAGTCTCTAAGCTCGTAACAGTCACCAGCAACTGACGACTGAAAAATTGGTTTGAATTTCACGCTTTTGGGGGGATTGACGAGCTAATTGCCAACATGGCCCTCAACTCAGGTAAGCCATCTAACACGAATTGCCAATTCGTGTTCCAGAGCCTACCTCCTCAACTCGGCTGAATTTCTCAGTGTGGAACACGGAATATTCCAGAATGACACCGCACAGAAATGTTTCTTGAAATTTACAAAAGCCCACACCTGTGTCTTGCGAGTGTATCTATTCTTGGGTAATTCGATCGAGCTAACACGGCATGCGGGTTTGCGGAAAAAGCTGGGCTGTCTACCTGGCCTGGCTAGCTGGCCTGTCTACCTGGCCTGTCTACCACGTCAGGCTAGCAACCCAAAAACTCAGAAACTCAGAAACCTCCATTCATATCCCCACAAATTGTGAGGCCCTAGTGCAGTCGCGCCCCCTAACGGAACGTTTCCAAAGCACACCCGTTACGCTGGGCGCGTCACAGCACACGCCGATCGTCATTCGAAACCGCGATTTTCGTCCCCTCTTCTTGATTCCTACGAAGTTTACATGAATTGCTTCATCGTCTGAAAACGAACAGGTTGTTCCCATCTCATGATTCTATCGCCCTTTGTTTATATTATCCAAAGGAACTCTCGAAAACTGCATTTAGCGAAGTCACAGACGTCGCTGATCGCCATCTTACTTCACGTGACCATGCTCTTCAAGCTTGCTTCACTGGAGGGCGCTGTTTCAGAGTAGAGTAGAGTTGCCTCTGAATACATCGTTGTTGACAGGTTGTACCCCAAAAAAAGTTGAAAAAAAAACACGCTGCGGGGAAAAGGACTGCAACGGAGGCTACTAGGGTTCCTTGTTTTATCTAATACATAGAAGAAATCTTTATTGACACGACAAAAGTACAGCGACTTTCGTATGGTCTTCTAGAACTATACATGCAAAACAAGAAACAATGGTATACATAATGATTAACCTCAGTACATGTATATGGATACTTCACTACTAGGGGGGGGGGTCGAATGCAGAGTTGATGTATGTAAGTCTGCTTACACTTTCATGTCCATTTCATACCAGTCTCAGGCACGAGTGCCATGTTTATTATCAGCTTCAGCCAGAAGGTGATAATAAACATGGCACTCGTGCCTGAAACGGACGTGTCTGTCTGTGCGTGCGTGCGTGCAACTTTGCTGTGATGGAGATATAATCCATCGTGTTGGTTGACAGATGGTTCAGGCGCCGGTGACAACATTCCCATGTCTTCAAATTACACGGGTAATCATTTACAGGGGCAAAGAGTAGACCGTTGTATACTGCCAGTCTTACCCCGGGTTCCAGACTGTTTATCGGGCCTTTTAGCCGGTTCTCTTTAGCCGGTACCTTGCAGTCAGTTCCTCCCGGTGGCACAGAGACCCCAGCCCGCCGAACCGTAATTAGAGTTCTAGCCGGGGAGTTGACCGGCCCTATCTAAAAGGGGCGCGGTTCACTCCCACGGGCTCAACTCCCCGGAGCGTTGATTAAGACCGGGCGGGCAGACTGTTCTCTGGCCACCGTAGGAAACCGCTAGCGACCCGGTACTAGTCTGGCGCCCAGGGAATGCCAGTCTGTACCTTACCTGGCATGTGGTAACTTGGCGCCACTATAATCCCAAGTACGTAGAAACCTGACCCCAACCCTGTGCGTTTATTTCATAACAGCTTGTGGGCCGGTTGAACGAATAAACAAAAAAGATGGGAGACTTTCGTCAGAAGTAGACCAGAATGACAATGAGAGACGTACGTCAGAAGTTGACAAAATTGACGATATCTTTCTAGCATGTACCATGTATACATATATGTTTCTATAAAACGTTTTGACAGTCCGACGTATCCACGTTATCATAAGTAGCGCAGGCATTAAGAGCCTGGAGTTTTCGTTCAGAATTCAAAGTCAAATTAAACCAAACAGGAAAGATATTTGCTGTGATAATCACTAATAACAATATTGCAAAGACCGCAAGGAAAGATTGTGCCCCGATTTCTTTTCAGCAAACTGCAGGAGACTCATACGGTATTTGTGTACGGCAAATTACGAAATTGCTCCATGCAACAGATGAGAACACACAGAGCGCAAAGGTAATAGTTAGGCCATGTGAGACCTGGGTCACAGTGTCAGCTAACTGCCAGGGAGGTAGGGAGGGTTCATTATTTGATTCACATAAGGACATTGTTATCTTACAGCCACACAAGAACAAAAGTATCAAACTGAATCAAATCTTTAAAGACTAACAGGCACAAATTCAAGCAATCGTTACAATGAAATGGAAAGTCAAGTTTATAAACAGTTGGGAAACTGGGAATCAGAATCACATTTTTTAGATTTTTGAAAAGAACACACATAATGCTCTCAACTCAAACAGTTCCAGTACTACAATGAAAAGGAAAGGAACATTTTAGTAACTCACAGTTAAAAAATCCCAGTTTAAAATCTGTATGTAATATTTTGAGACCACGGGGATGAACTGTAAAAGAGAAACTTCGTGGTAGTGGCCAGGTTCTGAAAACAGATAGGACATGTACGAAGCTTGTTTACAGGTCATTCTGCTTCAATATAATACTTTTTATCTTTTATATAATACTAGTATGATGTGCTGAAAACAATATCTTTGCTTCATATTGATAGAAAGAGGATCTTCGGGGATGTGGCCATGTTCTAAAACAGTTAGGCCATGGCTGAGGCCTTTCTATGCGAAAATAGTGAAGCTCCCCCACTCGGACTCTAGAAAGCCCCTTGTGGGAGAAGCTTCCCTATTTTCTCATAGAAAGGCCTCAGCCATGACCTAACTATTACAAAGCATACAGGTTTGCGGGTCTGCGTTATAATGCTGGATATTGGCGCAGACGTTATAGAGGAACTTGTTGCTTCGTAACTATGGGATTGATTTCAGTTCAGTGACAAGAAGGCGGGGCCTCGCCCAGGCTTTCTGGCGTGGTGACCGGGGGGTGACCTGGTGCACATCCTGGGACAGCTGTCCTGGGACGTCCCCGGCGGACGTACTAATTGGAACAACATACGGCCTGCAGTTCACAGCGCCCTGCCTGGGTTAAACTTTGCTACAAAAAAAGCTGTTGTTTCAAAGCAGACGGTAAACATGAACCGGAAGTATCAGCAATTTTTAGTCTGTCAGCCATGTGGTACATACGCCGGTCCGCGTTCAGAGGCAACTGAAACAGCGCCCTCCAGTAAAGCAAGCTTGAAGAACATGGTCACGTGAAGTAAGATGGCGATCGGCGACGTCTGTGACTTCGGTAATGCAGTTTTCGAGAGTTCCTTTGGATAACATAAACAAAGGGCGATAGAATCATGAGATGGTAACAACAGGTTCGTTTTCAGACGATGAAGCAATTCATGTAAACTTCGTAGGAATCAAGAAGAGGGGACAAAAATCGTGATTTCGAATGACGATCGGCGTGTGCTGTGCCGCGCCCAGAGTAATGGGTGTGCTTTGGAAACGTTCCGCTAGGGAGCACGGCTGCACTGGGGCCTCACAATTTGTGGGGATATGAATGGGGGTTTCTGAGTTTCTGAGTTTTTGGGTTGCTAGCCTGACGTGGTAGACAGGCCAGGTAGACAGGCCAGCTAGCCAGGCCAGGTAGACAGCCCAGCTTTTTCCGCAAACCCGTGAGCTATAGTGTCATTAAATCAGGCCAGAAGTCATTTGCCTTCCAATTTGACAAAGTCATGGTGCACCTGTTGTCTTTGGTTTTACCATTTCCTGTGTATTTCCAACACACACATGAGTGCTACATTTAGATTGTTGAATGTAAAAGAACCCAACACACTTATCGAGAAGAGTAGGAGTGACAAAGAACCCAACACACTTATCAAGAAGAGTAGGAGTGACCTGGTGTGCTTGGCCAAAAGAAATGAGCCGCAGGAAAGCCTCATTGCACTAATACTTGACGAAAAAGCGTTATGCCTCGTCCTCAGTCTGAGGTTTGACCGCTTTACCTTTACCTTTACCTTTTACTTAGATGATAGACTCCTTCTGTCACTTATCAAGTTACACTCAGCTTGCACAGACTGTGAACAGAGATCAGTATGTGTGGTTCTCTGGGAAGCAGTCTGGAACACTAGCTAAGGTTACCCCGACAACTTGCTGCACAACAGTTACAGAGCGGATAAAAATGTGTGCAAAATCAATGCAAAGCTGCTGAGGTGAGAGATGCCAGGAAAAGAGGAAAACACTGAAATGGACACATGACACCAGTCCTGAACTATATGGATATACAGTATGTACCATGTTTCATACAGGATGTAAAATAATATGGAGCCTTTCAACAATGGGTTTGTGGAATAATGTGGATGAAAAATTTAGGGTTTGTGGCCTCTTTGAATGTCCCACCAATCATGATCCTCTCCTTCCACACCATCGGAAAGAGTGAATAGTTGCACCCACATTGGGCTTTCTTTGTCTGAAATGCCAGCCTTCCCAGAGGAGGTTGCCACATGACCTTGATGTTTGACCTTGGTTGTGCTCCAGAATTATGGGTAGTTCTGACATCTCCCTCCCTGTCACCAGAGGACATGTAGAGTGTACAGGATGAACAGGTGTTATCTGCAGTACTGTAGCACATGTTGTCATAGAATTCCTCTAACCCTCTGAACAGTGGGTATCCTTGTTCACAGTCTGTTGCCATGACGATGACAATCTACTGCTTTCATAGTGTTGAATACTGAACTTTCGTCTTTGTTTACTAAGAAAATTGTTCACACTGACCCTACTGCGCTAGCACTTTCTACTAGTGATGCTTGTAATTTGTATAACATTTCCTCTTGTAGATGATTCTTCTTAGCCAATATCTCAAGAGTTAACAGACACTGACTGCATGTATGTGGGCTTGCATGCCGCTTTTCCATAAGGTGTAGGAAAGCTATTTTGATTTCCCGTAGTTCGCAAAGAACGCTATTTTCTACTTCTAATAAGTAGCGAGGTGGCCACATTTCATGTTATTGCCTTTCTGAATTTTCTAATATGTAGACATCCCTACTGAATTTAGCGTAAAGCATTGTTGGGAACATGCAGACCCTGGTGTATGAGTGAGTGCACTTTACATCATCCAGCCTGTCCTGCATCTGCCACTTCGCATGTCAAAATTCTGTCTTATCAGGAACTTCAGGAAATTTGCCAGACTGTTCCTTCCTCCATGACCCAATTTCTTAGTATTACTTTTGACACTTGTGTCTTTGACAAATGGCCTACTGCATCACAAGAGATGATATCAGGGAAAATGTTAGTAGCTTCCTTGATGGTCGTATTGGTGATATGTGGTGTTTCATTTCTGCATACTGGGTATGGGAGCACCTTGCTGACTTCTCTCAGTATGGTGCTGATTTCTTGATACAGAATCAGCAGGAAGTCCAAAAGGGTGGCCATGAACTTGGAGACCAACTGTGGCGACTACAGGAAATGGGATGAAAGTGGAAGCTTTCTTGTCAAAGCTGCAAGCAGAAACGATTTTTCACGGAGTTCAAGTGCTCTACTTTTATGGCCACTCTGTGATTTGGTTAGGCCATGTTGTCATCAGAGATTACCATTCAAGAAGCAAACAAAAAGAGTTTGTCTCACTTTGATAGAATTGTTGTTCCAAATCGTATCTACTGTTACGAAACATCTCGGAATGCGTTTGTTACTCTCAAGGAAACTTTTCCTTGGAAAGTTTCAGCTGCAAAGTCTTGTAAATGTAACCATCTTGTTTGGCAGCTGTTCCCCTGGCCCTGTGTCTCCAGGGCTATCTCTCCAAACATCTGTCATCCCCCTCACCCAGTAGATAATTGATTAGGAGGTGGGCACACCATGTCTCCCACATGGGGCTCCACCTGATGAGCCTGCCAGGATCTGGGTCTCTATAAAACGTTGTCTACCCCAGGATCCGGAATGAAAAATAAAAAGGTGGGGTTGACTTACCAATAAAATTCCCATTTCCATCCAGCAATTCCATTCATTTGATCGATCCCATCCAATAAGGTAATAACCTAAAATAACGGTACACTGTAGATGGAAAAGTGCAGTCAAATTGATGTTACATTTTGGAGTTCTGATGACATGTGTTCTGGCACAGCTTGGCTTTTAGCACATGCCAGGACATAATTGGGTCCAGTTGTGGGGGAAGTGTATCAGTCAGTGGGTGTAGGATTTGAACTCAGACTGGTGGTGTTAGTGTTACACCAAGCCTTGGTTACACCAGCACATCTTCTCACTGTGTTTCTGGAAACTCTGATCCATGCTGTTGCCAAGGATATGTTCTCAAGGATTTACAGACTCTGAGGGATTTTGCCAGTCTTTGTTTGCAACTTATAGCCTGTAAAAGCTTTGAGAGATGCAACCGTCATGACTCATGAACTTTCTGCCTCCCTGGGTTTGCTGAAAGGATTTGCAGAAGAAGGAAGGTTGGGCTTGCATGGAAAGAGAAGAGGTATATAAACCAGGTTAGAGGATGAACAGAATGGGAGCTAACTAAGTAGCCTTTGAAGCAGCCAGCTTAGATCACCAGAGGATGTGTATTTTGCCCACTGTAATCCCTGGCTGTTATGATAACTAACAGATGAACCAGCAAGGTTGTTACATTGTGTACTTTGTGGAATTGTTTCAGTTTAATTCCACCCACATCAATTTTGCCTTGTTTATTTTCAATCAGTGGATGTGTTTGGATTACTTGTAGTCTGCTGAACATAAAGCTACTAAACTGCCTCATCGAGGAAGTGAACTTCCCTTGTTTGGCTCTCAATAATCGCTGCCCTTTCCTTATCAGAGAGGATTAAACTTGAAGATTACCTATATGCCATGCTCTCAGGAAGAAGAATATACAAAGCTGTCTACAGCTTGTAAGCTTCTGCTTTTCAACACCAAGGTACCCTGTAGATATCTGCCAGAAAACTGTTTTGAAGTGATTATAACAGTTGCAACCGCCTGTTTTTGGCAAATGTACAATCCTTGAGCTAGATTTCCAGATGTACAGAGAGGTCTAAATGTTGCCTGCAACAGCTGGATTCCAGGTCCAACATCTGCTGTACAACTACACAAGGAATAATCTTGGAGAAAAGTTGCTAGAAGGCATCTTCAACTAAAAGTTCACCAGGAGAAGTAAAGCTCACAGGATTTGGGGATCAGCGACACCACGTGTCCGTGCGGCTCCCACACATGTTCTGAACCAAACATTGAACAGCATCTGCTGTATAACTACAGAAGGAATAATCTTGGGCCCAATTTATACAGAGTTTTTTCAGATATCTAAAAATCCGCCGACATCTGAGCCTTAGATATCTGGACGCATTTATACACACCGACAGGAAGTACCGCAGGACTCACGCAGCGCGCTGATTGCACTCGTGACCCTATTTAACCTTTTGCGCGCGTTTCAAAATGGCGGGAGAACCGCCTGTGTTTTTCGTCATGATGAATATGGTATTCTTTCTTTATCTGACTCGCGTGTGGCTAAACATGAGGCAGCAAGCAAGGGTTGAGCGTAAGAGGCGTTTGAGGTACCGGGGAAGACGACAGCGACCGGTCAGAATCAACGCTGCGTTCCTACTCGCTGCCCTTGTCGCGGCGGAGGGGGGAGGGCCGATCCACCGAACGATCTGGCATCACGAAAGAAGTCCGTCGTCCGTTTGGGAACAAATGGTCCTTGATACTAAGAAGTTTTCCCGCTTTAGCGCCCGCCAAATATGCAAACTAGCGTGAACCCCGACCTCCAGATGTCTACTACGCGACACATTCTGTTTAGACGTCCGGCTGGAGCGGTCGGGGACTCCCGCTGAGTTGTCGGGCGAATGCTTCAGAGTGGTCGGCTGAAATTTTCCCGACATCTAAAAAAACCCTCATTAAGACCATAAAATTCCTGTTTAGACACAGAAAAAAGCTGTCGCCTGGCAGATATCTGCAGTCCAGATATCTAGACAAGCTGTGTGTAAATTGGCCCTTGGAGAAAAGTTGCTAGAAGGCATCTTAAAAGTTCACCACGAGAAGTAAAGCTCACAGGATTTGGGGATCAGTGACACCACGTGTCCCTGTGGCTCCCACACATGTTCTGAACCAAACGTTGAACAGCAGGAAGACTTCATCAGAGCTTTGCCTGCAGCACCGCTGACTGGTATTACGGCAGTCTCCACTCGGAATGCCGGTGACTCCGGAGGGAAATGGTGTACAGGGCAGCCGTAGCGCCAGCCCCTGGCTAGGGGAAGAACAGGGAAGGAACATGGAGACTGTTTTCTACATCACTGCCCTGTCACCTACACCCAGGGCCAGTCCTCAGGCCCAGAGCCTGTCCCTCCACAGGGTAAGGATACAAGTTATGTACCTGCCTTTGTTATATTTAGAGAGTAGAGTGTCTTTGGTTAGGTAGGAGTTCTCTCCGGTTTATTTACATGTTTACACAGATTTTGTTGTTCATGGTGATCTTTACTTCAAGTTGATGAAGATCAGCCAAATCAGCAATGTTATTTATTTCTCACCATTTGAATCTGCTGTGTAGAGGAAGCTTTCACATGTTGCTTGGTATATGAAACGTTACTTACATGCAGTAACTTGTATTCTGAGTGCTTGTGTTTGTTTTGATGTCCAAGGAGGTTCAATTAGCAGATTGAACCTGTTTATTTACTGCATAATGTTGTTGAACATTGCCCACACTGTGTGTATTCTGTCACTACAACAGTACAAGACAGTAGAGGGATGCAATATATGTTTCACAAGAATGAGTTGCATTGTAATTCCCTATAGAAAAGGAAGAGGAAGTGATTCAATTTTTTTTATTTCTTGCCGTTTCCCTGTTCCAAATATATGTATAATGAAAATATTACTTTCCCTTTTCTCTTTGCTGGAAATTATTAGTTTGTTTTGGACTCATTAAGTTATTAGGAAATCCAATTTTAGCTACCATTATCAGTCATGTCTACCTAATAGGCTGAGAGGATTTTTATTCGTCACTGCTTTCAGCACAACATATGACCTTGGTTAGGTTTGCATGTTACCAATTACATTGATCTAGAAGGTCACAGATGGTAGCATGAATGTCATGTTCCAGTAGCCTGCATACATGTATACAGAGGATATACAGTTTAGGCCATGAATATATGCAACCATTGAACTGTTCTAACTCCTCAGACAGGTGACTTTGGTGGTTGGTTGCCCTTTTCCAAAGAATAGCTTCTTGGCCTTTCTTGTTTGCAGGACAAAAATGATCAGGATCGTTTGGATCATCTTTGAGTGTTTGATTGTTGCAAAACACAGATGCCGTTTGCTTTTAAATGTTTACATCATTTTTACAAATGTATGTTGGGGCACCTTTTGTTTATTTTTCTGCATCTCCCATTTATCGAGATAAATGAGGCAGAAACAATTTTGTTGGCAGTTTCTGTAAACTTCTTGGGAGCTAAAGGTAATGTGGTTTACGTCTTTTGGCACTGCTTCCTCAAACAGCAAGTTATGCAGTTGGTTTAGCCCTAATTAAAATACTAAAACAGTAGTGTTTTCTTTCAAACTGTGCAATGTTATAACTCAGCACTCTTTGATTAGAAACCCAAAACTATTCAATGTGATCAACAATGTTGATGAAAGCATGTAATCTAAAACAAATCTAAACTTAGGTTTGTAACTAAGCGACATACCTGAAAGCACTGTAGAATAAATATTACTTTTCCATTTTGTAATCCCCTTACATGCATGTTAGATATGTTAAATCTGTAGCTGTCATCTTCAGTAATGACGCAACTGATGATTGGATACCAGCTACTTTGTGGATTGTCACAGCTAATTCCTTTTATGGTCGTCCACCTTGCACATACATGTCCATATATGGTGTTACCAAGCAGAAAGTCCTGCTAGGTTCTCCCAGGTGTTTGCAGATGTTGACAGAGATCCCCTCAAGGGAGGGGATTACTGTGATCCCTCACTGCCTGATCTTTAAGCTGCTGAGTCTGCATTAACACCTCCATCATTATAACTGGGCGGTGCTACTGTCATGGCTCAGTAATGGAACCAAGCCACCTCAAAGCTTACTATGGGGATGGCTCACCAACTGTTTAAGAAGTTACATGTAGGTCATCACTCTTGGGGAAAAGACTTCTTACTGTGCCCTACTTTTCAGTGCCATCAGTATTATATAACCGGGTAGTGCTACTGCCATGGCTCAGTAATGGAAGCAAGCCATCTAGTCAGATGAAAGCACTTCATCTATTAGGATGGCTCAGCTAAGAAGTTGGGTCAGCACTCTTGGGGGAAAGATTTCTTAGATACTGTGCCCTCCTTTTCAGTGCCATCATTGTCTAGCCTTTGCCAAGGTAACCTTGGTCTAGATGCCAGGGCCCCGATCTTTATGATATCTATTTTACTTAGGGTGTAACTCAGGGGGCCTGTTGTAGGATATCCTTGGGTGGCATATTGGCCCTATAGCCCTGGACTTGGCCTGTGTTGGCCCTGGAAACAGTCTGGTATCCAGGCTAAGGTCACCTGTGACTTTGACCATTGTCTTGTGTACTACACATGTCTCTGGAATCATTTCTGGTAGGCGAGAAATACATGTATTCTAGATGGCAGAATTGGGGTTGAAAATGAATAAAGTACAGAAAAGTAGACAGTGTAGATCGTGACAGGATAGCACATCGTCGGAATGAATGAGATTCCTGTGGGATCCTGATGTTTTCCAGAGGATTAGAAGTTTCATCCACTGCTGATGACTCAAGCAGAACTATTCTCATGTGCTGGATTCTTCATTAGTAGTGTCAGTCTTTAGATATGTGGCAGTGTTCCAGATTTTTTTACACTAGAACATCTCCCTTGTTGCATGATGGGCAATATTGATTACATCATGTGGTTGCCGTAGTGACCATCTGTAATCACGTATAGCCTGAGGGACCAGCCC
Organism: Branchiostoma lanceolatum; assembly: GCF_035083965.1. NCBI lineage: Eukaryota > Metazoa > Chordata > Leptocardii > Amphioxiformes > Branchiostomatidae > Branchiostoma > Branchiostoma lanceolatum. The sequence goes on along the minus strand of NC_089722.1, from coordinate 22,849,199 downwards.
ACCTGCCTGTCATGTGGAAGGTATGCACTTCTGCTTCCTAACATGGTTATAACTGTGCCATGTGCATGTGTCATCTGTCAATCACATGTTTTGTTTAGAACTAATTTGATTAAAGGTCAAGATTGTCCTGAAGTCATAGCCAGAGACTTTTGTTGACATACAATACAAGGAAAGAAAGAAGGAAGATGTTTCATTATACATGTAAAGCCTAATTAAATCAAATGTCCACTTTGTATTGAGTCTCATATTGTCAAAATACTGTGTGACTGCATTTGTGGATTATGAATGTTTTGACATGAGTTGCAGTGTCAGTGCTCTAATTATTATATTTTGGCCCTTCTTTCCTTTGGAATAACAAAAGGTATATATTCAGGCAGCTATCAATAGATTTCAAAGGACAAGGAGAGGACCCCTTTGGTTGGACACAAAGGAGGGTTGACTCGGTCTGTCAAGGTCACTGCCAAAGGTCATGGGGTCACTCCAAATTGAGACCCAACAATTGGCCCCACTGTGAGAGATTTATTGAGTAGAGAGCCGCACTAGGTCGATCTTTAGAGGAGGATTGGTCATGGAGTTACATCTAGGAGTTTGGTGAGGAAGATATGCAGTGTTTTCTATGCTTACAACAGTTAGAGTAAAGATTATGCTGCTGTTAGTTCCCTTTCTAGCAATGAATCTACCAAAACTACTTCGTAAGGTAATTTTGGCGACGCCTCAGGGGCGAGCCTAATAGTATACTTTACGCCCGTTCTGTAAGAATTCCCAGAATTGTGCAGGCATGTCTGGAATGTGTTGAGTATTCCCTGGGGAATTTGTTTTGAAGTTACCTTTCCCCTGTCTCCCTGTGTTAATTTGGAAAGTAGCACATATGGTAAACAGTTTAATTTGGCAATTTAATCACAGTATTTGTTTGTTACGTATTTGTCTAAAGGCATATGTGTGAAGTAAAGGGATAGTTATGTCTGTTGATCTACTAGTATTTTAGCTATATCTTTCGCCAGGGCTTGTTGCAATGATCTGAACATTTTTAAAGAAGCCTTTTTTACAAGAGCGAATAATACGTTACATTCTGATAAGATACAACTGGAAATAGAAATATCAAAACTTTATGTTTTAACTAAGTTGTATTTTGTTTGAAATAAGAACAAACTGATCACAATAATCCTTTGAATTTTATTACATATGATTTCAAATATAGAATGACTCAGTTGCAAGCCGCTCATATGTATTCAGGTTAGGGACTATTTAAATCGCCAACGTTGGAAAAGAAACAGACAATCACATTGTGTTTTTATCTCTTTTACTTTATTAACATGGTAAGAGAAAATAAGATAGTTAATAAAGCAATGTTATGGAAGATACATTTCCATATTGTACATTAAAGTAAAATATTTGTACAAGTAGCAAGTCGTTTACTTGGCCATTCATGCCACAGAAATTCTGGAACTATAGACTGAATGTCAAGCCTGACTAGATTGATCCCCACGATTGTTGGTTAGGTGATACACAGCATTTGAAAGCTGCTGTTACTGCCGTTCAAGTTCAACTCTTTCTGATGACTGTTGTCTTTATTGTCATGCAGAGCTGAAAGAAACAATGTCGGATTAGTAACACCTTGATACATGTTAACAGGCTCGATCACCTCCTTCCATGACAACCATAATCAACATGTAAACATGTATGGATGTCTATCAGTTTTATTTAGATGATTGAAATGTCATGCCCTATCATACAATGTACAATCTAATTGATTAAACCAAAGCACCACCCATCCCTCTTCCCCAACTCCAAACCAAACATGGGTTTGGTCTGGTTTTCAAGTACCTGGTCAAAATACTTGGGCATTCCAAGTTCAGTTTTTAAACCAACCATCTGAATTCAGTATGAGTATAATGACTATGTAATATGTGGGCTTGCTATGATGCATATGGAAACTGAAACTTAACATGCAAGAACTTTAATTTGGAGGGGGTAGACAAGGCTTGTACAGGTGTTTTGTATCCCTCTCCATTCATCGTAATCGAAAAAAAAAACAAGGAAAGAAAGAAAAGGAAATGAATGTTACTAACCATGTTGTCCAGGCAAACTGTTTGAACAGCCTCCATGTAACTTGTCCTCCTGATTGGTCGCCCGGTTTGGCTGCTCCATCCTTCCTCCATCCTCCTATCCTTATTATCTCGTAACTCCTGAAAAAGCAAGCTGATGAATAACTCACAACTTTGGTTGTACAGAAGTTTCGTACATGACATGCAACTATTTTTTGGAAGTCAGAACGTGTTAGGGATTAATATTCCTATGATGTTCGGTGGAAAATGGAAGATGACATATATCTTATGCTTTCTATGGTTACGTTGTTCAACCCTACACTTGAAAGCATTTCAGATCCAAAAGCTAAACACGTCCGTAACTGGACATGTAGAAAATTCATTTTTCTTCTAGAAGTTTCTCATTATACATGGGCATGGTCCTCTCCACAAATAAATAAACAAAACTCCTGCAACTTTAACTTAAATCGATGCACATTAATGGGTAACTGAACTGTTCGGAAAATCTGTAACTCACCGGTGAGGGATATTTGTGTCGGCTGAGCTTAACAGGATATTTGTGACTTTGTAAGTTTCCAAGAAACATTTCCATGTCGAAAAGATAAGGTACTTATCATCTCTCTTTCAAACTGTACTTATAAGTTTGCACAAATCGAAATCCGTAAAATCTAAACGAGCTCATTGTGAGATATATGGGGGAGGGCAGGGGTGCTACAATAGATTCGAATCAGTTTTCCATCACGCAGTGTGAAGACATATAGAAGACTTGTCGTTTGTAACCACTATGTTGGACAATAGAATTAATGCAGACCACGAAATAACGTAGTGATCAAGCATAGAAACGGCAAGTTCTATGTGAATAGAAAAATATGCGCCGTACAACAGGTTTAGACCTAGAACTTCACAAACCTTCAGACCGCTATCTGAGTCTCTGACGGAAGGTGTGGGCGCCTTCCTGGCCTTTTCCTTGGCTCCGGACGGGTGGAGGTCGACGCAGCGTTTTGAACAATGGATCAAACTTCTGATGGTCAAATGGTCATATGGCGTCCTAAAAGCGCGATTAATTAATCGACTGTCGTTTGCCCTGCCCTGGTTCCGCCTTACCGTGGTTGGTTGGTCGGTGGTTGGCTACGCCTTACTGTCGTTCACGCCCAGCTGTCGGTGGTTAGTTGCGCACTGCTGTCGTTCACGCCCAGCTGTCGGTGATTGGTTGCGCACTGCTGTCGTTCACGCCCAGCTGTCGGTGATTGGTTCTAGAAAGTCACGCCCTGAGATCCGGAGGGACTGATACTAAAATTCCACCAGCTGGATGCCAGATGTCAACGTAACACAAAGACTTGATGTTATTTATAAATCCTTTATTCACCCTCTCCTTGAATATGGTGACATTATATGGCATGGGTGTATGTGATTCCCAATGATTAGAACGAGTCCGAATATGTATACGAATACGAATGCGCTCTTGTACTTTCAGGGGCTGTATATGGGTCTTCGTATTCTTCGCTCCTTGCTGAACTAGGTCGGGAAAAACTTTCGGATCGTCGTCATGTTCACCCGCTGATCATGTTCTACAAAATTGTTCATAGCCATACTCGCCAGTAATACTGAAATTTTGGCTTGACCCAGTCATATTGTAGTTAGCAAACGTTCCAAAACTTAGTATTACTTGGTTTATATATTGATTGTTTATTGTATATATTGCTTGTTTGTATCGAAGTACCCAAATGCTGTATTCAGATGTGATGTTGGATATTAGCTACGTATACTTGCTAGAGTGGATCACCTCTGTATCCTGTGTATTCCTCAGCCGATTAATAAATGAATAAAACACACACACACAAATACCAACCCTTCAGCTATAACCTTCGCCAGGGAGGGAAACACATGTTCCGCCTTTTAACTGAGGGTCTAACTGAGCGGGTCTTTAGTACATTTTCCTTAGGGGCATGTTGGTATTGACACGACAAACTAACTGGCCAGTGCAGGTACTGGAAGCAGTCTGGCATCTAGGCTGTATAGGAATGATTGCTTTGTTCATCCCTCAACCTATTTTTGTTGTGTCTCTTTGCGTCCGGTATGCATCTGTGTTTCCACATATACTAGTACAGACGAAGCCACTTAATTGCACCTCGGATAAACGCACACTCCATTTAATTGCACCAAATCCCCAAATCCCAAACCGGTTCCCATTCACTGCATTGTTAGTGACTCCGCATATCTGCACCACGCATTGTCACCAATGCCGGATAACTGCACCAAATTTTGTTCAAAAATCCTCCACAAGTTGACTTAAAAATCGGCAAACGCTGTACAAACAAGAGTTCCGCGACCTCATATCTCCATGAACAAGTCTATTTATGCAAATGACTTACACATTTACATAATATATGCTTTATCATAAACACCTTTATCTTACTTAAACATGTTGCAATAATTTTCAAATTTGATGAATTTAGGTGTTTTGCAATAATTATGCAAATCAGGAATTTATTTACATAATTGGTATCTGTTGATGCTCCACTTTCCATAAAGTACATATGTTACATGTATTTGAGTCTTATAATGGAAAACACAGCAAATATAGATTTCCCTCATTATCTATGCAAATTAAGTCCCAATTAGCATAATTTGCACTTCATTGTGTATATCTCTGTCTAAGCTACCAGCATACTAAATATCATGGAAATCCGTTGTTCCTTTGTTCAGTTATTCTCCTTTGAAGATTTTCACAATAACGCCCCTGCAGTTCCAGAGCAAGCTGCTAGGGGACCCAAACCTACACCACTTCTTAATTACATCACAAGCTATCTCCCACCCAAAAATCAAGATCACAGCACGTCCAGGTTAAAAGATACAAAAATTGAAGTTCTGCTGCAGTACCAAGGTCACATACCAGGGGGCCCAAAATCAACCCTGACCTTCGGCTTCACAACACCCGCCCACATACCAAATATCATTGTAATCCATCAAGAGGTTCTTGAGTTATGCTGACTACAAGAGTCCGGAAACACAAACACAACAAGAGTTCCGCGACCTCATATCTCCATGAACAATTCTATTTATGCAAATGACATACACATCTATATAATATATGCTTAATCATAAACACCTTTATCTTACTTACACATGTTGCAATATTGACAGTCCTACAATTTTCCAATTTGATGAATTCCTGTGTTTTTGCATTAATTATGCAAATGAGGAATTTATTTGCATAATTGGTACCTGTTGATGCTCAACTTTCCATAAACTACATATGTTACATGTATTTGAGTCTTATAATGGAAAACACTGCAAATATAGATTTTCCTCATTAGCTATGCAAATTAAGTCCCAATTAGCATAATTTGCACTTCATTATGTAAATCTCTGTCTAAGCTACCTGCATACTAAATATCACGGATATCCGTCGTTCCTTTGTTCAGTTATTCTCCTTAGAAGGTTTTCAGGATGACGCCCCTGCAGTTCCAGAGCAAGCCGCTAGGGGGCCCAAACCTACACTACTTTTTCATTACGTCACAAGCTATCTGCCACCCAAAAATCAAGACCACAGCACGTCCAGGTCAAAAGATACAAAAATTGAAGTTCTGCTGCAGTACCAAGGTCACATACCAGGGGGCCGAAAATCGACCCTGACCTTCGGCTTCACAACACCCGCCCACATACCAAATATCATTGTAATCCATCGAGAGGTTCTTGAGTTATGCTGACTACAAGAGTCCGGAAACACAACACAAACACACACACACACACACAGACACGCCAAAAACAATATCTCCATTTTTCATGGAGATAAACACACACACACACACACACACACACACACACACACACACACACACACACACACACACACACACACACACAAACACGCCAAAAACAATATCTCCATTTTTCATGGAGATAATGAGCCGATACTTGCCGGTGTAAAGGCACAATACTGCCAATATGTTATGAGTAACAAAAGAAGGCGGTCTCCATTGACAGTCACATACTGCTGTAATAATGAAAGACCGGCGTCTTTACGTCACATTCAGTCGGAAACCGTACAGCGAGTCAGCAAAACCTACAAACACGTAGGAAGACATAGCAGTCGCTTTTGGCGGTGCGGTGCTGACGTGATCATCTGTCACATTCTTTTATGGCAGAGCTGAATCCGCGTCGTATAAACTTCCTGCATTCACCAGAACGAGGTAAAAGCTCTGCTATAAGGAGAATGATCTGTCACTGATCTAAGTCATCTAACCATATCTACCCAATGGATACGTTGTACAACTCACTACCATGGTGTCGACAGTCTAATTTGTCCAGACATGAGGGGGGGCACTGCTCTGGGCTCACCCGTAATCAGTAACCAAGTCTTAGGTTCAATTCCTAGTTTCATGGCGGTACATGATTTACGTAAATCGACAACTGTACTTTACGTAATGTAACACAGAAACTGTTATCCCATGGCGATGTTTCAGAATGCCTCCCCTGTAACGTTACGTGTGTTGTAAATTAATGCGGTAGATCGCATGGAAAAATGAAAGAATGCAAAATCAAAACAGGTCAGTCGTAGTCATTTCTTTATTTTCAGCAAAGGGTCATGTTTTCGTTGTGCTAGAGTTTCTGACTAACAATACACCCCCCCCCCGCCCATGATGGTGCGGTCCACCTGGGCATTTCGCATAATTGCACCAGCCGCATAGTTGCACCAAAAACGCTGACAAATGGGTGGTGCAGTTAAGCGGATTCTACTGTATATATTTTGGCCGGCATAACTCAAGACGTGCCAGAAGCTACGGATAAAGCACGTTGAAATCACTATCTCCATGAATAATGGAATGATAGTTATTGGCCTGTCTGTTGGTTTGTGTTTCTATCATACACATAAGAAATATAGCTGCATAAAACCCCAAAAAATTGGGTCTTTAAGTGTTTGTTGAGAAGAAAACCGACCAAAGAAAACAACGTTAACATCGCTGTCGTCTGGCGACGTTGTTTTCCCGCCATTTTTTTGGGCCGCGATGGTGGCGGAACGATTCAACGCACAGATTTGTAACGCTCTAACATGTGATTGGTACCGTCTATGAAAAGGAAACTGTAAACAGAGATGGCGAGGATATTTCCCAATAAGTTGACGTAAGCCGTGTCGTTTTTTCGTAATGATTTTGTAAGTCGGGTCGCATGCAAGACGTACGTCAGGCCGCGCGCACAGTGCGTAGTAGCCTATTTCCCGTGAAAACATGAGCTGGGATGCGCTGGACATAGCCCTTCTCACATGACGTGAGAAGTGCACACAGTCAAAATTTTCCGGTCAAAAGAAAGCTAGAATATAGCAGACTTCAAGCCTTATTTACATTTCCCTAACTTCATCACCAACTTCCGAAGAGAGCAAATTAACCAAAGCGTGCTAAGTTAGGCACACTATCTGGCGTAGCACTAAATCAGAAGGTACATTCGTGAAAATGTCTCACAGCGTCTTCCGCATGTAACGCGGAGCGTGAAGGGCCCATGAACAGTATGAATACATTTCTTGTCCATGTATGTTCTTTAGATGAATGTGTTCAAAATACATTCATTAAAACATGACCATTCTCTGGCAACCAGTCCAGCATCATGGAAAAACAAAGTTTATAGTACTGATAAAAATCTACCACTCAATTATCACGACCATACCAAGTCCATGCCATGTCACAGGATGTTCGACAATCTAATCTATCATTTAAAGTGCACACGTATAGTATCAAACCACGCCACCAACATTTATCAATAGCAAACCTTACACCGTCGCCATGGCAATGCTTTTTCATTGCCAATCTTATTTCTGTTTCTATGATTTACTATGTTCTGTTTGGATAGCTGATTTCTAGCCTGAATCATCCCCCTGCTTAGGCACAAAATGTTGTTCAAAGAGTTTGTCCCCATGATTAGCTCTCTTATGTCTACTAAGAGATACTGTTAGGTTTGTTAACCTTTAGCACACTGAAGTAGCTGTTTAGCACCCAATTTCCTATTGGTTACAGAGTTAGGCAGCAGGGAGAAGGTTATCTTAGAGACCTCCAGCTCTGTGGTGAAGAGTGGTCCACATCTCCTGAAAGTGTGCAGAAGTAAATACGTGTTCGTGTTGTTTCCCTCCAGGTGTTTTTGACTGTACATTGTGTACCTTGAGCTTCATGTACTAGTACATGTCAATGCCTAGTAATAAGTTGATAAGTTTTTTACTTAGAGACCTCCAGCTCTGTGGTGAAAAGTGGTCCATATTTCCTGAAAGTGTGCAGAAGTAAAGACATGTTTGTGTTGTTTTCTCCAGGTGTTCTTCCGAGCAGGTGCGCTGGCCCAGCTTGAGGACCAGCGGGATGAGAAGACCACCGACACCATCTCCAAGTTCCAGGCGCACTGCAGGGGGTACATCGCTCGACAGAACCTCAAGAAAATCAAGGTAAACACCTGAGATACTTGAGTAACCGTATTCCATTTTCAGTGCTTGGTAGTTTGTATACAAGCAATGATATCACTGTGACCCAGTGAGTGGCAGGCAAAAATCAGATGGATTGCAATGAATTAATGTACATGTAAATAAATGATATCATCTGCTAATTTGAATGTTAATCAGTAATCTAATTTTACCTACCAGTCGTTTAACATCCCGGATGCAAACAAAAACAGTGATCTTTTGTATTCTTGTTTCTTACCTGACTGAAATTTAGGTCACTAGTTATTCACTTTCTTGGCATTGTGAAAAGTCGTCTACATTTAGATATCTAACAAAACAAAACCATTATTGGCTTATGTATGTAAGTGGGGTGATTAACAGTAACAAAACGAAGACCAAATCCTTTTTCACTGTGAGTACTGAATGTGTTGCAGTTTTTTACCAAGTGAAACAGACTGGTTTAGCCTAAGTTTTGTAGTACAGTATGTACAACTAAAGATGTTGGAACGTTGATGAAAGTTAGACATCCAGGTAATAAGATACGCCAAAAATAGTTATTCAAGCAACTGTTGGAAGTAACCATTTTTGTTGAATCCCCAGGTACAAGAGCTGGCCATCCGATGTATCCAGAGGAATGTGAAGATCTACATGGCCGTGCGCAACTGGCCCTGGTTCCGCCTTGTCACCAAAGTCCTACCTCTCCTTAATGTGCACCGGACAGAGGACGAACTCAAAGAAAAACTGGTGAGTTCTACCTCGTGGTACTGTAAATGCTGAAATTTTCGCGATAGTTTAATGTTTGCGGTTGTGGTGACCTCGTCACCGCAAACCTAGAGTCACAGCGAAAGTGTTTTTTTTCTCTCTCTTCTGATCACCTACCCTTTTGCTTCTACTGTGCACTTAAAAAGACTGCAAACATTTTCTCTCTAGCACAAAACTAACTTAAAGGCATTTACAGTATTCCCTGTTTTACAATATCAAACACCCCTAAGTTGTATGTGGTCTAACCCAGAAAAGGACAAGTTTGAAAAGCATTGGGGCAGTATCACTTTAAATTGGGACTTTAAAGGAAGAAGAGTGAAGGTATTTTTGTGTGCGAACCAGGTTAAGAAAATGCCAGGAAAGGCCCCAAGATGTTGACAGACTATTGGGCAAATTTCTCAGATGCCAACTCTACAGTTTAAGTATGTTTTGTGTCCAAAGGTAGGGCTAAGTGCCTTTTGGAGTAGAGAACACCCATGAAGCGGTGATGTACATGTAAATGTAGGTGTGAAACTTAACCCTTTGCTCAAGTCATTCTCTCCGTTCCGTAAAGTTGAGTGGGTGAGACGTCCTTTCTTCAGCTCTTCTCAACCAGAAAGTAACTCTGAAAAGTCCGTCGTATGTGTCCCCCGGAAGAGAATTCTGGCCAATCAGATTTCATGTAAACAAACACACCTGACACATCCATGCAGGAAGGCTTTATTAAGACTTACTTAACCATGTTGCACTTCCTGAAATTCAGGTTGTTTGATTTTATCTGGCAGTCAAGCTTTTCTATTTTTTATAAAGAATGAAATATCTTGGTATAGTAGAAATGTACTCAACTTACATATAGCTGTAACTCTTTTTCAGGTGAGGTCCACGAAATAATTGGTAATTATTTTTGATGATATCCACGTTTCCTTCACAGAAATGTCAAGGTCAAAAGGAAAGACTTCAGGAGCCAGCAGCTGTATTGTCTTCTAATTAGATTTATCTCTCATTGTTAATTCATAGATGTCCTTCCACTTTGAAAATCACCAACAATAGTCTTAGTAATATTGATTAATCAATATCATAATTTCACAACATTTGTATTGGAAAAGAAATTGCAGTCTTGACAAGTTTTTGGCACAGATTGATTAAGGTCTTCTATAAGAAGATGAAAGATACAGAATGCATCTTTAGACACCTCCTGTGTGTTTGATTGTATTTTAACTATAGTATTAATTGTAATGGACAAGTTTCCTGTAAGCATTGTGTTTGAGAGTAATGAATAGTTTTATCAGTTCATGGTTCCTGTCAGTATGAACAATAGCTGTCAAGTTTACATGCACCCAGCTATTGTGTGTCACAGTTGTACACATGAAATCATAAATAGACCGACAATAAAATGTCATAAACAAAGGGAAGATGTCCAGACAGATTAACTGTTGTCACAAGATGGCCAGACGGAAACAGTTCTCTGTTTTGTATACCTCAAGTGTTTCGCTATCTTAGCAGATGTAAGACATTTCTACTTTTCAAGGATTACATAAGGCTTTGATGCAATTGAAGAACAAGATAGGTTGCAAAAAACAAACAAACAAACAGAACATTTTCAAAATACTGACTGTTAATATCACAAATTGCTATAAGGTTTCAACAGTATTATATTGTCTGTAAGCTAAAGAGGGTGGTAATTCACATCAATATGTCAGAAAAACAGAACATTATCTTCATGGAGCCTGTATAAAGAATAGTCTGAGAGATTGTTTGGTACTAAAATGTATAGGTATGGAAACTTGTAGGAACTGCTCTGCATGTCGGCATGTCAGGAGGTTTCTCCTTGGCCAAAGAGGGCCTATCAAGTGGGTAGATCTGGTCTGGGCTAAGGTAATCATCTTTAAATTGATCAAAAAAAGTTGAAGGATTTTCCTATGTGTTGGGTGTCTTCCTTTTGTGTTGAATATACATTGCTACTGAGATGTACTCATAAGTCTGCTTGTTTCAGGTTGAAGTTGACCAATTGAAGGCAAAGCTGGACAAGATCGAGAAGGAACGCAACGACCTTCGACAAGCCAACAACAAGCTGGAGACCAAAGTTGCCGACCTGACCTCGGAGCTCTCAGACGAACACAGCACGGCAAACAGTGCCTCTGAGATGCTGGAGACAGAGACGGGAGAGAGGATGAAACTAGAAAAGGAAATGAACCAACTACAGGTGAGAGAGTGGATGGTTTTGATTCTAATTATATAACCTCCCTTTACGATGCCTGTAGGCAAATAGTAGTAGACAACCTCAAGCCAACTGTGCATACTCATGCCATACCTTCAGAAAAGATACTGTAGCCGCATAGTTCCTTTTTACGATGCCTTAATATTGCTTAAATGAAAGGCACTACTTACACTTTACAGACCGAAGTAGAGTAAATGTGATATTTGAGCATCCAGAAATATTAAGTTTGCAGGATATTTCTGGATACTTAAAATATACATTTACACTACCTTAATTGAGGGCTACTGCCTACGCTTTTTGGACAGAAAGTAAAGGAAATATTATGCATAGAAATTTCTTAAAGAGTGACAAAACGGAATCATTATGCATGCTTTAAGAGCAGGTTCCGTGCAGTGTTTGTTGTGAAATCTTCTTTAACAACAGAAAGAAGATAAGTCATGATTGGTGGTGTTTTGGTAGCTCAATCTACCATAGAAATGTATTATTTACTCAACAAGGCTTTTGTTGACCAATGAGAAATTGATAGAATGTACCATACAGAGCGAGATGCATATAGTATGAGAAGTTTTTATTCCGAATTGTAAATTTGTGATGTCAGCAATTTTGACAAGAAATTCTGTTGCTGCAAATGACAGCATGCCTGTTTATGGATATGTACTAGGAGAAAAATGTTATTGCATACCTGGTAGGAATGCAGTAGACATAACAAATTCTTACCCCCAACAAATTTATCACAACTTCCTTTTGTTGGGTCAGGTGTTGAGGCTATTGTTGTGTACACCTGTGCATACACCTGTGAACACTTAAAAACTGCAGTCAAGACAAATAGATGGCAGACTTGAAAGAAAAATATGTGTAGCCTCAGATAATCGTGGCCATATTCTTCTCTCTTTTGTCTCTCTTTCACTTCATCTTAATTATCTGCACATTATTGCGCGAGATATTTGACACATGGCCAAGTAAGGACAACAAGGCTGGCCCTACACTGTATTGTGAAGTCTATTTCTTCCTAGTATTTTGTTTTGCTCTATTTTGTAATGACATTTCACTGACGTTGGCTTCCTGCAGTTACCCAGCACATGGGTTATTCTGTTGAGGAGATGGAAGAGGGCTTGTCAGTTTCTTTTGAAAAATGGCAATTGTCACCCTTATCCTTTGTGCTGATTGGTTGGTTAATTCTTTCTGAATGAAACTCCTATGATCCAAAGTTCTATACTTAATAGACAGGTGTTTGGACATCCCACGTACAAACCCTTTAGAGTTCTTCACAAGTAGTACTATTATAATGATACTTGATAATGATGTCAGCTTCTCCATATTGTAGTGGTTGACTAAAAAGTTTGTACTCTGTCTTGTTTGTAGGACCAGAATGACGGGCTTCAGCAGAAGATGCGACAGATGGAGATTGAGCTGACGCAGATGCGACTGATCCGAGCCTCGCAGATCGGAGCGGTGGAGAGCGATGAAGAGGAAGATGAAGGTAAATTATTTCACTGTCACACCTATCTAAATAATGTCAATGATCTTCAAAGCCCAATATTAGTAAGTCTTTGAATGTAAGAAAATGTGTTTTGCTGGTATAATACATGTTCGGATTAGTGTTTGTTGTTTAGAGATTTTTTTAGCTTTCACTGGTGCCTCAGTTTCAGTATTTTGCATCTGGGAACTTGTGTGATAGATTACAAATAACTATTGGCTATCCAAGCTGTCCATTTAGGGGGGCATGGTGGGAGGTTCCCCCTTCCCACACTTTTATTTTCGAAGGTAATCAGATCTACGTCACAACAATGGCCAGGTTTGCACTGTGGTGAATCAGGCATTCCAACCCCTCACCTGCTTTGTGAGAAACAATGGGGACACCGGGCCGTGGGTTTACCTGACACGTGACCTCTGTCGGGAGGGTCGTTCCTCGCACATTCCCTCTGTCATTGGTGATTACGGATACCAATGTCTTCTTGGTATGTTGGGATGAACCATGTGTATATTTAGGGGGGTGCACAACGTAGTAAAATCGTTATGTATTATATGTTTGAAAGGTTAACACACTAATGGTGTGCATCGTCACCCCATTGTGAGTTTCATATTTTGTTTATTTGCCAATTACCTGAGAACTTTCAGGAAGATTTTGATTGTTTTGCCATGGGCATTGATACCAATTACAGTTGAAATGGTTGCTCTTTTAATGTGTGTTCTCATTATTTTCCAACTCATTGGGTACACTCGTATATTTGGCAGTTCATATTTAGCATGCAGTTGTTTCCGTGTCTAGCATAAAAGTCAAATCTTTGAAATTCCTGGCTACCCTTTTGAGTATTTTATTGTCAGCAAAGAATTTCTTGATATAAATCATGATTGTTGAAGGTGGTGGAATGTGGTGATAAGGAGGCTGGTTACGCCCATGTTATGAGGTGACAAAGGGTCATCGACCCTTGAGTCATCGCCAATGTTTGACTTTTTTATTATCGTTTACTCAGAAGTAAGATTGTGGGAGGAAAAGTGACTAAAACACCAGCAATGATAATTAATATTTTTGAACTTTAAACAAACAAAGTGAATAACAGACCCAAGCAACTTATCTTATTGAAAGGACAGACTCATGCTCTGTACACTGTAAAACTCTGAGGTGCCTCTCTACTGCTCAAAAGGCCTGCAGTCTCGGTATGCAAATTAGTCATCAGTGTGGCCTTTTTAGGGCATTTAGGGTTAATGAAAGTACCTTGCTCTGCCATCATTGAAACAGAATGCTTGAGGAGTATTTTGCTGTACAGAGCAGAAAGAACAATTGTATTAGTGTCAGAAACCCCTTTGTGAGCCTTTGCACTTGACTTTCTCTTTGCAAACATAGACTGTGGACCCACACCTAAGGGTGCTGTAGGGCTCTTCATGTGGATTACTGAAGTGTTGAAGTGACGTAGAGCCTCACTTTTCCCTTCAATCCACAAAGCGCGGAATTGGGTTGGGGGAAACCCGAGAGCGGACGTTGAAACCGACGCCCTTTCAGTCGGTCTCTACTTCCCCACTTCACGTTCCAGACATTCTTTTCTCGTCGCAGTCAGGTAGAAAGGTGAGGTTCTATCTTTAGAAATAGGCAGTAGTTGTTTCGTATCCGCCATGAAGGTAAAAGTTGTGGCAGAAATGGGGCGGCCGGGAGCGGTGTGTGTAGTTCTGCCCGTGGACTCCCATTGTGGGGAAGAGTGCCAATGTAAGTAAACTTGTCGCCGTATTTTGTTTGTTTTTCTATTTGTTTTGTTTTGCCTTATTGCAGTACACAAATATAGTCTGACCATTAAGGTGCAATGGAGTCATGGGATCCTTGCTGTAGACTGCTATAGTTTTGTCTGTATACAGGAAGGAGATAGTAGTGCATCTCTCGCGGTCTACTTTGTTCTATTTTTGGTCTATTTACGGAGTGGCTGGTAGGCGGGCGGGAGGGCAACGTGCCGTGTTACACACGTGAGGCACCTCAGAATCCGCCCAATCAAGCGTGACGGCTGAGCGCATTGAGAACTGACAGCGAGTTTGACATTCTTGTAGTGGTGTGTCATGAGGAGGGAGGGACGCACACATACAGGTGGGAGTAGTACACTCACCAGGTGTTGTCAAACTGCCAGGTGTAAATCAGATACAGGTAGACTAACTTTGAAGTACTGCTGAGCTGGAAAGCCTCTTTACGGGTCTCCAGATTCTTTCATCTTTAAGGAAAGTTACACCTATACAAGGAATACGGTAGGTTTTGATTATAGTAGTTATACCAATTCTGTGTACTCATCTTAATTCCTTGGCTTGTCAGGTATTATGTAATGTGCAGACATTGACGGCTTTAAGTGGCACCTCTTATCAGTGCCTGTATTTTGTGTACAATGAGGTCTAGATCAAGCAGTTCGTTTGTATAATGGGGTAAATGATTGCTACATTCCAGGCTGCTCGCTGAAAAGGTTGTTATTGGATGCTAAGAACATATATTTGGACCAAGTCTGATGCTTAATATTTAAATCCTTGTTGAAATTAGTGATAATCCTTAGCTTTGTGTTGCTATGTGTTTTGGAGTGGTGGGAATATTTGTGGTTAAATTCTGTACGTTAATATGAAAAAGTCTTGAAGTTTGTGAGGTAACAGATTTAAAACTCAAAGGGGTTGGAGAACAAATTCAAAGCTTTTTAATACTGTATTACTTTCAGCATATTACCAGTCCCAGACTTTCTTAACCATACGACCCCATGTAAAACTAAGGAAGTGTGTTACAACAGCCACACAACATCTTTGTCAACTGTTATTTGCACAGTGTTCAGTTAAAAGGGGGTCCTTTTGTATTGGACACGCAGTGATTTAGGTCCATATGCGAAACCCTTACAGGATATTAGACGGAACAAAAAAGGCGTAGATGTTATTTGACGTTTTCATATCCTGGGAAAACCAAAGGCTTCTCCCATATGAATGGAAAACAGGATGTTAATTTTGCATGTTGATGGTTGTTGTTGAATGCCGCAATTGCTTGTCATGTCAACCGTCAGTGGCAATTTTAAAAGATTTGTTGTAAATTTCCTGTTGTGGTAACATATTAATAGCCGGGCATACTTGTGCCATGAGCTCACAAATAAGGAAACCGCAGTATGGTGAAAACAGCAGGGCTAGTGGTCCTCTGCCTAGGTAGTTTTCTGGGTTAGCAGCCAACTTTTCTTTCAGAAGGTAGGTGTACTTTGCTCAGATGGAATCCTTTGTGTTTACTAGTGCCTGGTATGTGGTTTTAGTTTGTCAAGAGCTTTGTGGAAGAAGTGACCGTGATACTTGCTCCAATGTCATATTAGTTTAGTAACTTTGAACACCAGGTATTGTACATATTCCTTTCATTTGAACTTGGTAAATGTCTCTACATTACATCCATAGGTCACAAAGTATAGAACAAGGAAACTCACATTATGTAGAGAGTGAGCGTTTTTACCGGCACACCTATATTTCAAAACATTTCTTCTGTTTGATGATTGGTTAATGATCAAACACAACTGAATTTCACATTTGTCAAATCTTGGCCTAGGGCTGACATTGTAAACAGGTTTCTCTTACAATGGGGTCAGGCAGAATTTGGGATGTAATTTCAAACCTAAAACACAAGTTCTCCACTTGTTACCTCTGTAAAAATCTGGGCTTCTGAACGCGTTCGAACGCCCGTGAGCGGCCCGTCCGGAACGGGCCCGTTCGATTTAAACGACCGTTGAGAGGCGTTCAATGAACGTTTGACGAACGTTTCTGAACGTCTTGAACGGCCAGGAACGTCCCGGTCATATGCCCGTTTGGCCGCTTTGAACGGTCTGTGAACGGTCGAACGGCCTCCCGAACGATGCGAACGGCCGTTCCGAACGCTCAACCGAACGGCCGTTCGGAACGGCCCGTCCGCGGCCGTTCGGAACGGCCTCCAGCTGCCCTCCGAACGGGCGTGGAATGGCCTCCAGCTGCCCTCCGATCGGGCGCGGAACGCCCTCCGAACGGGCTTAGAACGTGCGAACCGAACGGGCGTGGAACGGCATCCGGCTGCCGTCCTTACGGTGACGAACGGCCTCTATATGCCGTCTAAACGGCGTGGAACGCCCTGCAACAGCCTCCGAACGGCGTGGAACGCCTTGCAACAGCAGTCCAAACGACAGAGAACAACGCGGAACGGCCGCGGAAGCTACTCTGACAGCAGTCTCATGTTCGACTTCGGCTGTTTTTTGCGTCTTTTGGGGCATTTTTGTAGGGCTTCAGAATATGTCACGTCCGTTTTGCCGGGGTACACGAAAGCATTATATACCGGTCGGGACGTCTGCTCAGCATGGGAAAGAAGATAAATAACAGACAAAACGACTATAATGAGGATAGATTTTTTTAAGAACGTTTTTGTGATTCAAAGTTGTTGGTAACATGATAGGCTAAGTTATAAGTTGTGACGGTTATTGTTGTTTTCTGAATTTGCATGTCGTTTCTGATTGTTTTTTGATAGTCAAACGCCTCCCGTAAAGAGGTTACCACTGAGTATCAACGACCTTCGGAAAGAGTCAGTAAATATTCTATATCAATTGAAATTTAGCCCGTGAGGCCAGGTGCAAAAGTCCGGCCTCGGGTCACGATCACAGAAATCGGAGGAAACGTTTAAATAAAAAATAATTGCCAGATGAGTTTGCAGTCAGTAACCATTTGCGGCAAGTCCAACGGTTGACAAATACATGTCCATGCACGCCAATGACATGAGCCGAGCACATTATTGATTTACAACGTCCAGCTAGCTGAGGTGTTGATTGATCACTTTTGGGTCGGTGACAACTCAACTAGCCGGAGTAGCCGCCTTCCTACATCTCCGCCCGATGTCGGCGGATTAAACATTGACGGGAAAACAAATTGTAGTATGAATTGTAGTATGGATTTGGTGATACTACATGTCAATGGGGAACCCCGGCGTTGACAGACAAATGGAAAATGGACATGGGATTATGTTCAAACATATAGAATTTGGTAAATGAGCTTTGCGGAAAACAATTTACACATTCCTGCAAATTAGCTAATAGCACCCAAAGATAGACCAATAAAGACACCCCGCCGTGAAAAGCCTGGCAGACGATCATCCTGTTTTTGGTTTACTTCTCGGCACTAAATTTCCAAGTGAAAAATATCGTTCCTGCTCCAGTGTTCATAATACCCATAACACTAACCACGCCGGACGGAACGGTCGCTTTCAAAAATGTGTTCCTCTTGCTCTACGATCCTCTATTTGAAATATTGCATAGGTTTCAATTCAATAAGAAACAAGGTTGCAAGCCTACACCACGCTCCTGACCACGCTCTTAGGGCAGTGCGGGGGTGTGGCATCTCAAATCCCCAAGGTTCGCGCATGCCAGCAAACAACATTTCCCGACAGGAAGGCGGAGCCACCGGTAGCTTTGCACATGTCTGACCCCGATTCTCCTTGGCGCTTTTATAAACCTTCTTGGTGAACAGAGAATAATGTTATTTTGTGCGAGAACTGCGACAAACCAATGATGCTTTATCAAGAGGAGAGAGCACGACATTATCGGTCCGCTTTGCCGTTTGTTTCGCCCGCTGTCCTATTGTTAACAGACCGGGCGACACGCCCTTTGATCAGTATCTTCGAACTTCGCAGGCAGGTTTCGCGGGGTTTTCCAATGCAAATGAGCTTAGACCTGGCGTCACACGTCCCGATTTATGCCGAGCACAAGCCGAGTAGGGCCGATGGGTCTGGCTTTTCCGGGGATTCCCATATTTGGAAAACTCTATAGGGTAACGCGACGTCATCTTCGGCTGCAGAACAAAATGGCGATTATCCACATACTTTTCTCCCTGCTGTACGATAAACATGGGCGAGTTTAGAGCTTTTGTGGACCGGTCTCTGTTCCAGCGACAGGAATCTGAAAATATGGTTATATTTGTATGTGGCTATAAGAAAATTACGGATTTTCCCTCGGTAAGTTAATTTTTTCCCTAACAGTGATGCAGCTCGTGCCGTGCTAGTTTTTGTCGTGCCGTCCCCGGTTTTTTAACAGTTCTTTGGAAAGACCTCCTTGAAAGAAGAGACCGACTCTTTGCGTAGTTTTCATGTCGATCGGGTCTTTCTTTGATAGTATGTTTTAAAGTTAATGTGCTAACCGGAGAACAATGGGGGCGGAGACAAGGCGCGCATTTGAAAAGGACAAGTTTTCTTTCGTCTTTCTTTGATTTGTGTCGATGTTTTTCGACTGACCTTCCGACTGAAATTTCTTCACAACCTGCAAATTACGGAGTATGCTCCATAATTTGTTCCTGAAAGAAGGTCACCTCAACCTCCTTGATTCTTTCCATAGACTCCCATATTTGGGCCATACTGTTGAGCAACACAAATGCAGCGCTCGTTGTTTCTATTACTTTGATTTGAGAGATTGTCTCCCCAGTATACTCTTCTTCCTCTATCAATTCCAAGTCGTCCTTAAAATCGCTAAAATCAAAATCGCTCCCCAGAAAGTTGTCATCATCCCCAGTCGCTAGGCCGTGTCATGTTGAAAATAACGGCGCTGTAACAAAGAGAAGCTGCCAGCGCACCCTCATGGGACTCTTGCTGCCATGCATATGACTATCTTTGACACTCGGATGTGAATTACTGTCCGTCTTGGGTGTGTTTGTTTACGCTCACTACGATGAAAGAAATCTTGTGCACTGTCTCTTTCGGATAAAACCTCCATGGACAAATGAATCTGTGGCAACTCGGACAATGTCAAAGTTTGAATTACGAACTGCCCCTTTGTTTTGAAACTGTCTGTAGACCGGATGTGCTGGATCTCACGACATGTTTCGCTCCGATACACCACACAACGTCCGGCGGCCCCTGCATGCCCTAGAGAGGGTTTGTTTTGAACTGGGCCACAGACTATGGGCCGGCTCATAACAAAATATACCAAGAAAACGGTAACCGAGTAACTAAAAGAAAACAGCCGGAGGGATCCTTGCATCTATCACGCTAGGCTAAATAGTAGATATCTGGCAAGTACTATTGAAATAGACAGAATGCCAGGGGGGTTAGCTGATCTGTTGGCCTTGGAGTACAGTTTGCTCCCATTCAGATGGGTCAAGGGTCAATCGTTTATTGGCCTGTCAGAACATCAGCATAAGTTCAAGCTAACTGTTGTCTAACGTCTTGATCTAAGACTAAATCTAAGCTATGTCAACACCTTTCAAATAAGAAATTGACGAAATTTCACTATATTAAACAGCCAAATATAGCAAGACTGAGTTCGACCTGATCTTGAAGTTTGAACAGTGTGACCAAGGAGGTTTGATGACATTTCATATCAAACAGCACTGACCTGCATCCAGATTCCAGAGTTAACATATATCCGTTGGCTGAAGATTCGATGTACACTGTTATCCACAGCACTGTTATTGGAACTTTGTCGAAACTCCGTTGAATCGTCCACATTTTGCCGGATTAGAAATCCTAAGTCCGTTGTGCCGGTGATAAATAGATTGGAATGTCGCGCCAAATCCCACAACGCATGCGTGAATTTGAATCGGCAATTTGCTGCCATTCTTGGCCATCGAGTGACCGGGTGTCTGTTATATAATTCCCTTGGGGGCAAGTTGGATCAGAGCTGGCCTGTGAAGCAACAGTCTGGCATCCAGAGGTCCGGCTCTGGCTGGTTTTGACGTGTTTCTAGGCATTTTTGTCGGGCTTTCTATTTGTCCCGTTTGACATAAAGGATATATCATAAAGATAACAGTAGATTAAAAACAAAACGGGACAAGTTAGAAAGCCCGACAAAAACGCCTTAACACGTCAAAAACAGCCAGTGCCGAACCTCTGCTTGGACGACACTGCCCTTGCACTGGGAAAGGAGGTTGAAATCAACACCTCCTTTGTCCTTGCTTTTATTCTAACCTTGCTTTGAGACACAATTTTATCACAGGCTCATCTCCAAGTAGATCTAGATGTTACTTTTTCCAAGCTGCCCTTTCCTACGTAGGCAGCTAGGAAAACCAATGAGGTTATAGGGAATATGACGTCTTTGGGGGAAACGTAAAGACATTCTAGGGGTCCTCAAACATCTGCTTGAAGATTTGAGATATTTATGATACTTTTATAATAACATTCCGCGCCCGTCAAATTTCGTCGGTTTCGAACATGGCCTAGACAAAGATTTGTGGATTCTAAAGAGCAAGGCAATTGTCCAGCCAGGATGTTCGTACTGTCGTGCGGGTGTGGAAATCCTTGTGTCGCCGTGCATAGAATTAGAAAAGCGCTTGAAAGGGTGCTACGAACATGTAGATACTGATCAAAGGCGCGCCGCCCCGTCTGGTAAACAATGCATCGCAGCAGGCCGCAGTGGGAAAGTTGCGAACAGGCCTGGCTGCGAAAGGTCCCCAGAGAACTTCGACTAACCAGCAGTATTTTGCTGAACATGTACAATCTAGCCGTCACATAGAAAATGACAAGGAAGAAAGCCCGACAATAACGCCCCGAGACACGTCAAAAACCAGCCGGAACCACTCCTCTGCTTGGAGAGTAGTTCGCGTTGGGCGTGGCGAATCACGGAACAGACCGCTTGCTTTCAAATTCTAGATTCCGTACCCAATGCAAAGTCATTATCGGATCAAACTTTCACACCCCGTCTGTGTGCTTCAGCCAATTATTTCCCCTTCTTTAGTTTAGGATAAATCTGTACCGATTGGATTGTCTCTACCACTAGTACCAACCGGCCCTCCCTTGGCTAGTTTCTGGTTAATAGTTTCTGGTAGTTTCTCCACAATGATATCATCGTTAGATATTCCTAGCTCGCGGGCGGTATATGGGTAAATGAAACAAGATTATTAGACTTATCTATGTATATAATATTTACCTACACAACTCTTCCTTCCCACAGAAAGACAAATGGATTAAAACAGTGGAAGATCGCAGAGGTGTTCAAAGACACACTACCACTGATGAGAACTTGCTGCCTGCAATAAGAGTAGGGTACACTAGAATACTCCGCGCGGCCTGGAGCGCACGGTCACACAAATGTTTCATTATCTCCGAGTTTCGTTATCAAGTTATGTTCTGTTCTGTTCTGTTCACGTTACGTTTGCTCGATGCTAAGCTAAAAAAAGTTTGGAACAGCCAGTTTATCATTCCTATGGTATATGACGTACGGTATAACGATAAGAAGAAGTTACCTTAGAATAACATTCTTTATTTCGTACAGGTCTGCAATAGCGAGGAAAGCGATTCAAGTGAGGATTACACAATGCGTGTAGGGAGAGCACGCGGAGTTGTGTGGTACATTGTAATTTGTATGGAGAACATTGGGTAACAGTGGATCATGCCACGTAGCGGCATTACATTTTTTTTTTCAATAAAATATTATGTAAAATATTTCTAGATTTTTCAAAAAGATCAAATATGAAAATTTGAATTTATTTGAATATATATATGTCAGACTCGTAAAGGCTGCTAGAGAGGTTGGTGACAAAATCAATCGAATATACAAGGTACTAATTGTACCTGAAATGACCAAGGAGGTTAAAATCTTAAGTTAACCTCCTTGATATGACCAAACACTTATAATTAAAGAAGAGAGAAGAAGCAAATAGGTATGTAGATTGACAATAGTATGTTGTGTTTTCATACATAGTATTTATCGTTAAAATGTAGAAATTGTAGTACAGTTTATTAGTTTTACATCCTTTTTATTCTACATCATTTAGACCACGTGTGGTCATTTGTGTATTTAGCCACCTGCAATAAATATTATTACTATCATGAACGCGAGCGTACCACACCGGGAGGGTTTGCCGAGCATTTGCCGAGCGGGATTCATCATTGCTAGAAGAGGGTGGGGTGTAAAAGCTAAGAAAAAATAGAAACCATTTCACATGGTGCCTATTTCCCGAATATTGTCAATATTCTGGTTACTGTGATCCCGTAGGAGCTGCCGACGGACATGGTCAGAACCTTTGGCGTAAAAAGATCACATATGCAGCCTGAACGGTCCTGGATTTCAAGCGCCGAGCAACATTTTCCGTCCAAATTGTCTACTTCGTAATTGATTTCCCGGGGCCCATTGGACGAAGAAGCATCCTGTTGTTGTTTGTTGTCACTCGTATCGACGACCAAGAAATATCAGGACATTTCGGCCCTAGGTTCAGGACGGTTCGGCCCCGTTTGTTCTTATTTGTATGTGTACTATGTAACATGATGTAATGTACAGAATAATCGAAAATCAATGTGAAATGATAAAACATATTGAATATTAGTCTTAAAACATAGCAAATATATGTATGAGATCGTATGCTACAGACCACTTCAGAGCGATGGCAAATTGCACCCGGGCAGAAATATATACAGCGCGGATTTCATACACGTGATAAAAAACGTCTGTTGGGCAGTCTTGTATTGGGAAATTAAAAGTTCCGTGTTGTTTTTGAAACCTGAGAACCTTCGACACCCCTAAAAATGCATGTTGTAATATGACAAGATATACAGCGCCCTAGTTATTCATTTTGAGTAACGGGTGTTTTGTGGAGTTCTAAAAAAGACTTCTAGACAGAAATTTGACAGCGCAGTTAATACGGTTCGAATACTAGTTGGTCTTTTCTAAATCGTCTCGTATTGAAAGTTGATGGTGCCGAGTTGTTTTCTGATGTTAAGGACACTGTATGAAGTTAGAAAGAGATGTTATATATAGGCTGCGCGTGACTTGGTGAGCGTTTGACAATTTACATCCGGGCAGAAACATACACAGCGCGGATTTCATACACATCATGAAAACGTCTGTTGGGCAGTCTTTTATTGCTAAAGTAATAGTTCCGTATTGTTTTCTAAACCTGAGAACCTTCGACATCACTGAAATGCATGTTGTGATATGACAAGAAAGGCAGCATCCTAGTAATTCATCTTCAGTAACGGGTGTTTTGTGGGAGGATTTGAAAAGAAGGCTTCTAAATAGAAAGTTAAACAGCGCAGTTAGAAGAGTTTGGATGCACTCGCTGACACACTATTGTAAATCGTCTCGTATTGAAAAGTTGATAATTCCGTGTTGTTTTCTGATGTTAGGGACACTGTAAGAAGTGAGAAAGATATGTTGTAACGTCACAAGATATCTAGGATTCTAGTATGAGGTCATAGGCTACGGTTGACTTGTAGAGCGTTTGGCAGAAATATGTACAGCGCGGATTTCGTACACGTCATGAAACGTGTCTGATTATTTAGTATTTTTGTGTGGAGAATTGATAGTTCCGTGTTGTTTTCTTAACATAGGTATCCTGTAGACCGATAGAAATGCACGTTGTATCATAACAAGATATACATCATCATAGGAAATCACTATATTTGAAGGGTGGTTTTGGGAGGACTTGGAAAAGCCTTCTAAATAGGGAGTTTGACAGCGTAGAGTTTGAATGCTCGCACCGACACTGCATCATTGAAAATCGTCTTGTATTGAAAAGCTGATGATTCCGTGTTGCTTTCTAATGTTAGAGGCACAGCTGTAGGAAGTTAAAAATACTTGGTGTAACGTCACAAGATACCTAGAATTCTAGTATGAGATCTTAGGATACGGTCACACGGAAAATTGCATCAGGGCAGAAATATATATATAGCGCGGAATTCATACACGTCTGTTGGGCAGTCTTGTATTGGAAAATTAATAGTTCCGTGTTGTTTTCTAAAGCTGAGAACCTTCGACACCCCTAAAAATGTATGTTGTAATATGAAAAGATATACAGCGCCCTAGTAATTCATTGTGAATAACGGGTGTTTTGTAGAGGAGTTCTAAAAAGACTTCTAGACAGAAATTTGACAGCGCAGTTAATACGGTTCGAATACTAGTACATGTCTCGATACGTCTTTCCTGAATCGTGTCGTATTGAAAGTTGATGGTGCCGAGTTGTTTTCTGATGTTAAGGACATTGTAGGAAGTTAGAAAAATATGTTATAACGTCACAATGCCTAGGATTTACAGCAGGAGATCATAGGCTGTCCGTGACTTGATGAGCGTTTGGCAATTTACATCCGGGCAGAAACATACACAGCATGGATTTCATACGCATCATGAAAAACGTCTGTTGGGCAGTCTTGTATTGGAAAATTAATAGTTCCGTGTTGTTTTCTAAACCAGAGAGCATTCGACACCCCTAACGATGCATGTTGTAATATGAAAAGATAAACAGCATCCTAGTAATTCATTTTGAGTAACGGATGTTTTGTAGAGGATTTGGAAAAAGACTTCTGAATTGAAAGTTTGACACCGCGGTTAAAAGAGTTTCGACGCACTCGCTGATTCATTATTGTAAATCGTCTCGTATTGAAAATTTGATGGTTCCGTGTTCATTTCTTGAAGTTAAGGAGATATGCAGGATTCTAGTATCATTCCTCGGGGTCTTTGCATTTAATATCCCTAGTCAAGGGAACACCATCATTATATAAACCTGGCATCCGGTCTACCGTGGTTTGGCCGGGATCTCTTTGGGACAGAAGGATTTTCCACCCTCGGGGTAATATTTGGCACCCGGTAGTAGTTTTACGTGGTTGGAGTTCAATTGTTCCCCGTTTATCGTTGCGACCTATTACTTTTCACCATGTAAAACATCCACGTAAGATGGGTCATCGACACTCAACAAGGGTGTCGATCAGACAAAGTTAAAAGTTGGGCCGCAAACTACACTTAAGCCGACCTACTACAGTTACAACTGAAACAGCAAACACACTCGCCCGTCAAATCCAGGAAAAAGGATATACCACCGCTGCATAGCTTGGTAAAAAAAAACTATCATGTAGTTTGTTTGAGAGTCCACTGCCCACCTTGTACAGCCGACAGGCAGACGGATACAGGGCCGCCTGTTCGAAGAGTCGGATAAGTTTTGCGACAGGCGAGACAACAGCCAAGGCGCTGCTAGAGGTATGCTCCAAACTCTTTGGACCCCTGGGTACTAGTTCAATAGTGCCTTTTGCAGTTGTGACGAACTGTAACTTACGGATATTATTACTCTCCAAGCAGAGGAGTGGTTCTGGTTGGTTTTTGACGTGTTTTTATACGTTTGTGTCGGACTTTCCACTTAGTCAAGAAAAAACAGTCGGAACCACTCCTCTGCTTGGAGAGTAGGATATTACTTGTAAGTTTGCAGTCGTGACGAACCGTAAGTTTACGTAATGGATATAACTTAGTAGTTCGTAGTTGTGACGAACTGTTACTTTTTGGTAAGTTATAATGATAGTAACATTGTTTTTGATCGTTTCAAAAAATATCGTTTTGCATTAGTTTTTGATCGTTTTACATTAGCTTTTGATCGTTTTACATTAGCTTTTGATCGTTTCAAAAAATATCGTTTTAAAGTCTGGGGATTGTTAATTAGAAAATTTGATGGGCTGTACGTTACTTAATGGATGTAACTTCTTATTTTGTAGTTGTGACGAACTGTTACTTGTTGGCAAGTTACAATGGAATTGATATTAGCTTTAATCGTTTCAAATTTAATGTTGTTAAGTATGGATCTTATCAGTTTGAAAATTTGCGATAGACTGTAAGTTACTTCATCGAATGTTAGAAATAATTCAATGAAAGTGTTAGTGAAAAGCTGCTGGTTGTATGTTCAGTAATATTCCCATTTGTCATAATCAGTTAAAATTTGCGATGGACTGTTAGTATAATTGTTGAAATCTAAATGCCGTGAACGTGTTAGTTCAAAGAAAATCGATATCAAACAAACAAAGAAAACACAACAATTCCACACAAAAACCGAACGTAACAAACTGGTAACAAATTGAACTGGTAACAAACTGAAACTGGTAACAAATTGAACATGTAAAATAGTTTGGCGATGGTCCAATTCGGCGAATTGTAGCACACAGCTATCCGCGTGCCTCCAGACTGCCGGGGGAAATTGTATCTGAAAAAGAAAACAAGAACTAGAAATTAAACCATTGAAATACAGAAGAAGGACTCCAGTGGTTATAACCCCCTAGCCACGAACGAGGACTCGCGTGGGTGTAAAAACTATAATTGACATGAACTTGTCAATTGCCCTG
The DNA here is from genome assembly GCF_035083965.1 of Branchiostoma lanceolatum. Classification (NCBI taxonomy): domain Eukaryota; kingdom Metazoa; phylum Chordata; class Leptocardii; order Amphioxiformes; family Branchiostomatidae; genus Branchiostoma; species Branchiostoma lanceolatum. Next base: position 22,822,260 of record NC_089722.1, on the reverse strand, counting down.
ATTTGCATGACAACCTCCTTGGTTCAATCATGATTCCATGGACACGTCGATGCGTCGAGACCGTGATAGATTTGGGTGGCAGCCCCGGCGGCGTGTCGGGTTGCTTAGCGCTGAACCAAGAATGCAAGAGACCTTTCTTCTTCGCAAACATATTTGTAGCACGAATTCAATTGTCAATTGTATATAAATTGCACTCAGTTTATTCAAAACAGGAACTTCGTAATTTTCAGAAGTTCGGGTCACAAATGGGTCAGTGAGCACCCGCCCGGCTCACCGGGGTCACTGACCTGAAGACGGACCCCCTCTGAGACGGAACCAATTAGCTAAATAGACCAGAAGCAGCGAGAGATTGATCATGGTACTACTGGTGTTAATAAGGTCTGAAAGTTTGATCCGACATTATATGTGAGAAATAACTAGTTGTCTCAAGTTGTCTCTCGAAAAGATCGATATTACAGAGAGCTCCAAGCATACGTCTGACACACGCGTTTGACATATTATTGTTACGTAATAACGCGGAAATTAACACGCCTAGAAAACGTTTCAATTGACTAACGCGTCACATCTTTTCATTTATCGATTGGCGTGACTTAAAAGTTTTTGCATTTGGATGGAAACTGCTAACGCAAATAAAGGATTTCAGAAGTTAGAGAAAGAACCCCATGTCGTCCCTGACTAACCGGATCGGTCAACCGTGATGTACAGTTAGCGTTACGGACTTACGGCCATGTCGGAACAGCGATGCAATTTTGCACTTGCCGACAGATGGCGTTGAGCAACGGGCACGCGTTACGTCCGGCTCAGTAGGCGTCCGCAGCTTTATTGTGGACGTTCGCGAACGGCCTTTTACACGAGTGCCGTTCGCGCCCGTTCATGTCGCAGTCTTGCGAACGGGGCGCTAAGTGACACGAACGGCGCCGAACGGGGGAAATGAGGTTGAGCGGGCAGGAACGGCTGGAACGCCGATCGAACGCCGTTCCGGGCGTTCGGGCATTTTCATTTTTACAGAGGCACCATTATAGAGTGACCTCCTTGGTTACCTTGTCTACAAGGTCATCAGTGATAAGAAAAGAAAAACAGACTGAGGCAAGATGTGATTATTTGTGGGCAGCCACCTTCCTTTGAACAATGCAGCCTGTGGTATGAATGTGTACTTGACATTTTTTACAATGTACATGCAATGCTGAATGCTGTGCATGTGTTTAGATGCCGTGACCTGTCTATTGGTCTTGCAGTTATACATGTACAAAATCATGTACAAATGTACATACGGCCTCCTAACCACTAGACGCCGATTGCTGAGCGACCGTTGAGTGACCAAAATTGAATTTATTTGACCTTTGATTTTGTAACTGTGCACAACGATGCATAATGTAAAAGTATAACGTGTACAAATGTACAAGACTACAAAACATGAAAAATGTAAAAAGATTATTTTGTTCTTTAGCTATGAAGTAATCTTCTCTGAGTCAGTTCTCAGCAGTCACAGCCTATAGTGAAAAGAGGGTGTTTTGTAAATCTTCTGTTCTAGGAAAAGGAACACTGTATGTCCTTGCAGCCATCTCTAGAATTCTACTATGTGTCTCTTTAAAGTTTAAGCAAGTTCTGTTTGGTGATAGGAGAAATGATGCAAATCAACTTTTCTATTTTTCATGCAACTAATAAAATAAAAGTGATATAAAAGTTGAACTGCTTTTAAAATTATTATTGTGAGGTGTATATGTATATGGACAGCTTATGTTTTTAACAACCAATCACAGCACACACATGCTCAAAAATGTAGACAATCACCTGTGTGATATATTGATATGGAAAACTATAGTCTGGATTTCTTGAGGAAACAACATGGACGTGTTTTTCAGGACTCACTCGACCTTCTTTGGTGAGCATCTTGTAGTGCATGTCCCAGTGCTGGTTACTGTTTATAAAACAGGATATGTTTAAGTCTTGATTAGAACTGTTGTAGATATAGGTTCACATTTTATGCTACTTATCACTCAGGAAAATCCAAAATATTCTAATCAATAAAATACAGCAGTACCATTTACAGTGTTTCCACACCCTGCTTGGACCAAGGAGGTTAGATAGAACTTGCTTGGACAGACCTTTGCATGGTGTTTGAAATTGCTAAGCAGCAAGTTAACCCATTAATTCAGACCTCATAAGAGCTAATTTGTGGCACTAAAGTGGTAATGTTAGTTTGGAAGACTTGAATCTGGAACATATTATAGGTTGTCCTTTGTTTATGGGGATTGTAGAGTTCTTGTTACTGCTTCATTTTGTGCTCACCCCTTTTGCAAGATTTTCAAAGAGAAGGGTAAGGTTTGTTTAATTCTGAAGGTTTTGGCTGACAGTTTGTCGTTATACTGAGGATTTAAGGTTGACGAGGTTTACTTGGAAACGACCCTGTGTAGAAACACGATGATGCTAACCCAAACTTCCGACTCGCAAAGTTAATGGGAAAGGTGCATGGATGTAAACTTGGCTCAGCCGGAGCCTGCTGTTTTACCTCCAAATCATTAGTCAGAGTTTAGAACTTCTCCAAAGGGGAGGTATGGCAGTCCCTTTGCTCTGTGTATAGGGAAACGTTTCTGAAGTTTTGATTTAGGCTTGCTGTGTTGCGAGTTTGCTGGATGTTTTTTCGAACATCATCCCCCGTAAGTTGAGTTGTGTTTTTGCTAAGTTCTCCTGTGTAGTGGAATAGATTGGGACATTTCTAGTGAAAAGGGTGTCATATAGAAGTATAGAAATGGATCAGCTATATGTACTTGTGTTCAGTTTCTTATCATACTGTTTTCGTTGGAGTACTGGTGATCTTTTTAATTGATGTAAGACAATAGTCAGTCTAATGTATGTTCCTATCGTTTCTTGGAGAATGGTGAAAAGACAAGATGTTGGTGTTTATTTCACAGTGGATGGAAAGTTGGTTATTCATCACCTGAGTGGGTGGGCCAGACAATCAAGAAAAAACGATTGCGTCTTTGCTGCCTTTCCCAAAATACATTGTAGCATGCTTGAATTGTAATTCTTACAGCTTCTCAGTTGCCCAACTTGTACCATTTAGTTTTCTAAAAAAGGTTCTAGAATGAGATAAGGACAATGGTTTTAATGCAAGCAAATCCAATGATATGCTGTCTTCTCCTGTCCATTCTGTCACATGGTGTCATTAATTGATAATCTTATGGAGTTTTATAATCTTTGTCATGATTGCTGTGAATGGTATCCTTGTTTTTGACATCAACTCCCTTCTCTTTAAAAGGATCTGATGTTATCATGGCTTTGTGAAAGTTTCAACCGTTTTACGTGGAAGAAGGTTAGATATCCAGGTACATGTAGTAAGATATGCAAGGTAACAGTTACTCAAGCAACTGGATAGATTTTGGAGATGGTCAGACGTTTCAGACAGCATCCACTACCTTTCGTCAGTGACACTGAGCAAGATCTTCAACTGTTTTGTTTCCCTTGCAGGGGAGTCTATCTACCGGGTGAAGTACGAGCGAGCCATGCGGGAGAATGAGTTCATCAAGAAGCAGCTTCAGCAGAAGCACGAGGATGAGATGGAACAGCACCACACAGCCAAGAAACAGCTGGAGAGAAAGGTATGAAAAAGTCCATCTCATACCATACATGTATGTGTTCCAATTGCAGCTTGTGATTCTACAATTTAATTACAAAAGACAACCATCTTTCGTTTCTTAGAGTCAAGCCTTTCAATTTCCTTGCAGTAGAGCTATGAACAGTTACACAAAAAATGTCCTCAGCTGTACAATGCACAAATTTTATGGAAAACATACAGTAGATTTTAAAGAAATACCTTCAAGATGACCAGTAACTATTGTGAGATAGAGGAGCTCCCAACATTTTTTACGACATCTTGAATACCCAAAGAAATCAAGGTCTGTCCTAGTTGTATTCAGGCCCATACTGTAGTATCTTTCTTCCTTCAACACCATCTTAAGGGTCTTATGGCCTGAGGAAGTGAGAATGCACTTGATACTGTGGGTGTTGAAATGCCTGTGCCGTACTTGGCACCTTGTCAGTGACCTTGCACACCCCCTGACCCAACTTTGTTTCCACAACACCCTGGGAAAGAGACTGATGATGGTTAGGCAGTCTGTTGTTGTGTTAGGTGATAGGCCTGGGAAGGAGAGCGAGAAGGAGTTAAGGAAAATACCAAATTGATGCATTTTACAGATAGATAGAAGCAACCAGAGTGATTATTGAATGTGAAGTAATATTTTACATCAACTCATTTGATTCGATTACATGTACATTTACATGTATGACATCCGAGCGCACATCGATTTTCATTCATTTCGAAGAAAAAACTTTTTCAACCATACTGTATATCATACAAAGCAACTACAAAATGAGCAATTGTATGCTGGAAATTGCAAAAAAAATATCTGAAAACAGATGCTATTGTCCTAGAATAACAAAGTCAATTCTGAAATCAAAGAAGAAGATGTGAAAGAACAATAATGTTCGGTATTCCATACTCTGTGTGTTTATTCATTTTTTCAACCTTCCTGACCCCTTAAAAGTTAGACTTTATAATGAAGGCAACTTTTCTTTTTTGGCACACTTGCATCGGTTTTGGGTTTTCCAGAGGATGTCATCCATATAATAAAATCAACATGGCCTCACAAGAAAAGAAAAGTTTTCGAATAGCTTTCGCTTTATTGGCTAAAAAACACCTGCTTGTGATTTGTGCAGCTGGCAGAAGCGCTGGAGGATGCGGAGGAGCAGCAGCGGCAGGTGTCGAGTCTGAAGAAGAAGAGCCAGCGGCTGACAGCTGAGATGCAGGACATGAAACTGCACCTGGAGACCCAGCAGGAGAGGAACAGTCAGCTGGAGAAGAAACAGAGGAAGTAAGTACCTCTAAATTGCTAAAGATTCTTTCAAGAAAAAAGAAACTCTTCAAAGTGTAACAGTATTTATCAGGCTTACTGTTATTTCCTTAAAGCACATACAGTACATGTACTATGATGTAGTTATCAGCTTTCTTTTACCAATAGAAAGTTTGCTACATTTGTATGAAATACTTTTCTTGTCCTGTTCTTTTGCAGCGGGCCAATGTGGATTACCGTACATATATACCAACCAAAAGTTTGCAAATGTAACCTTCTTGGTGGAGGTAGCAATTGACTTTAAAGCTTCTTATCTCTATTTTACTGAGAAATTCAATATTCCTGTCCTAGGTTTGACCATGATGTCCACATCATCCAAGAAGAGACAGTGAGGGAGAAGGCAGCCAAGGATCGCCTCCAGCACGAGAAGGACCAGCTCCAGACGGAACTCCTGCGGCTCAGGAACTCCCTCGCCGACCGGGAGGCGGAGTACGACAACCTGACCGTCAAGGCACAGCGAATCGAGGTGGAACTCACAGAGATGTCGTCTGCAGGGTCTCTGGATGATAAAGAGGTAGGACTTTGTGTTGTATGTTTCATACAGATATGCTCACAAGCATCCTCGCATTACATAACCCAAGTGTTACTGGTATGTACTTGACTTAGTAAGTAATGACTTGTAGATAGAGTTTTTAGGCTGCAAAGAGATATGAGATTTCGTCTGCAGTTTCTCTAGATAATAAAGAGGTGGGACTTCTTGTTCTATGTTTCACACAACTGTGCTCAAAAGCATCCTCACATAGATACACTAAGTTTTACTGGTATGTACTTAGATAAGGTTTTTAGGCTGCAAATAGTTTATATTTCCAGACATATGGCAGACTAGTTGATATCTGTGGATGATTGATTGATTGTAGTGTAGTTACTAGGTCACTGTGTAGCCTGCAGATATTGTTAATTAGTTGCAGATACTGAATATTATTGATGTCTCTTCACAGCCCTTGGTCTATTACAAGGTTGGCCAGTCTATGAACTTATAGGTCGTGTAAAGTAGGGATTTTGTCAACAGTGATATACTAGTATGTGTGGAGAGTAACCTGTACTTGTCTTTCATTCTGATTCCACCAGGTGGCGTCGCTACGCCATGCTAAGAGAGATTTGGAGGCGAAGGTGAAGGACCAAGAGGAGGAACTGGATGAGCAGGCTGGGCAGATCCAGATGCTGGAGCAGGTTAGTAACTTACAATGTATTCTAGGTTAACTAACTCTAGAGCCAGGTTATTAGAGTACTCAACAAATGTGTGTGACTTTGTCTGTAGTACCAATGGGGAAATCAGTCCTGTCATGCAAATTCAGGCAATTTTCACAAGCATGATCAAACATGGTTAAACAGGTAGAACACTGGTATGACATGGTAGATTTAATACAGATGAATTCTAGATTCAAAATTTCTTCTTTGACTTTTCTTTGTTGAGTATTGTACAGGTGTGGTACATGTAAAAGGCAGTAGAAGGAGAGGGATGGGCTCCGCCTTCCAATACTGTGCCCTAGACACAGTAGAATTACAATCCACTGCGCCTATGGCATCGACTATTGACCTTTTACCTTTTACAGGCGAAGCTGCGTCTGGAGATGGAGATGGAGAAGCAGAAACAGAAGCAGAACAAGGAGCTGGACTCCCGCGACGAGGAGGTGGAGGAGATCAGGACACAGAGCCATCGCAAGGTGGGTTAATTAACCAGTCATCAACACTACTTGTTGATAAGTCGGGTCTGCAAGTTAATTAACTAGTCATCAACCCAGCCGGTTGATAAGTCAGCAAGTTAGTAAAAGCTACCTATGTAGGAGCAAGTCAGAAAGTTAGTCATTGCAAGGTGGGTCCCCTAGTTAATCAACTAGTCATCAACCCAGCTGGTTGATATGTCAAGATGTTAGTAAAAACTACCTATGTAGAAACAATTCAGAAAGATGATGGGTTCATGATAAGTTATACTTACCATTATCCCATCCGCTGATATGAAAACATTGGCTGAAAAATTAAGGCGCTGGATTGCTCAGATTTAAAAATATGTCAGCAGCTTCATGAGAGCCACCTAGTGGTAGTTGATTGTACTGCAGTATATGGTTGTCATTCATCTGTAGCAGAAGTGAAAGACGTTTTCGTACCTGTATTCTGGCTGTTTCAACAAACTTAAAGCCTTTGTTTAGTTTCTGTTCCTTGAAAGATTTCCCTGTCCTTAACTTTTCAAACTTTTCAAAATGTTTGTTTCAGTTGTGCCATTGTCAACTGTCATGTCCATTTGTTACATGTATGTCTTTTTCTTTCTTTTGTATATTTCTGTTGCTTCACAACGTGTGAGTAGACCTGTCCACCCTGTGTATACATGCCTTTCATGGTGGCAGCTGTCTTTCTCACTTCTTTCCATATCTTATCTGTTCCATTCCTTGTATTTTTCTTGTCTGTCTTTCTCTGTGTATTTCTGTGCCCAACTCTTGGTTGCATGTCAGTGTGTATATTTTGCTGCACGGTTTCGGCAAAGTACCTTCTGCATGCAACATCGCGAGAAACAAGTCAGGCAGAAGGTAGGTATGAGCATATGAGGTGATATATGTAACAATAGATAAGTTTAGTAAATGAGAGATAATTTTTCTACATTCTCCTATTACACATACCTTCCATTCAAACAAAGTGCTACATGTACAAGTATGCAGTAATGCTAATCTCTAAGCAGATCTATCGTGGCAAAGACAGTATCCAAATGGCAAAAATGGCCTATAAAACTGCTTTTGCCCTTTGGATACTGTCTTGGCCACTGATAGATCTGCTGGATTACAGTAATGCATCCATGTGTGAAAGGTATATTCACAATCTCTATTATTTACCTATCAGAAGGGTTGATACAACTATGTGCTTCATATGCTATTTAGATACGCATATCTTCAAACAGAGCAAATAATCATAGGCTATCTTGATGATGATATTCCACAGTTCAATAATACAAGTGTTCAGCTACTGCTTTCAGTAGGCTTCACTTAGGTCTGACATAATACAGAGGCGTCTAATCCTCCTAAGCTCCGAGAGTGTTTGTTCTGGAGTCTAACATATCTGTCAACAGCCCTGGCCACCAGACAGACTCATTCAACATATAGAGATCCCGCTGTAATTAGTGATGGACCAGGTAGGATTGTAGTGGAAGCCTTGTGGATTTAGAAAAAATCAAAAAGATAAATTATTCAAGAAGGGTTACTAAAAAGATAGATCAAAGCAACGTTGTTATTGTTGCACAACAAAACTGAAAAAATGAAGTGAAAGAATTGTATGAATTACAGTACCGATAAATTCAGTTTTCACATGCAACCCTTTATGGTCCTCTCTGGTCCATTCTATTTGCCATATGTGGAGTAAAGAAGATGATATTTAATTGCCTCGTTCATTATCTTGCCACAGCTCTCTAACTAGTCTGTTGGGACCGCCCATGTTTGGGTGATTGACAGGAAAAACAAATTGCTAGGTGAGGAATTCAGGAATCCAAGATTATGCCCAGCTAGAATTTGTCAATGAGCTTTCCTTGTCTTTCGGGTGGTGTTTATTTTGTACAAGTTCCAAGTAAGTGGAAAATTAGGGAATGTCAAACTCAGTAGAGCATTGCTGCTCTCATCTGCACATCAGTGGGAAATAGGAAATATGATATTTATGTTTCGCCAACGAAACATATTGTTTTTGTCAGGTTTCTTCTTCTTCTCCTTCTTCTTCTCCTTCTTCTTCTTCTTCTCCTTCTCCTGTCAAATCTTCACATCGCTTCTTGTCGGTCGTCCGTCGACCAAATTACCTGAAATTTGGTATGCAGGTAGAGTACGTGTATACCCCCAGACCCTTTTAAAATTTTTGTGATATAAGTTTTTAAAATGATTTTATGGAGGTTTTTTGGTCATTTTCAGACAAAAGTCGCACATGATGGCCTCCAGTGTCGTGGTGTTGAAACCTGAGGACCTGAAATTTGGTTTAGTTGTGCATTGGATATTTACCCAAAGGACCCCATTATTTTTTTTGGCATACACTACTTCAAAATGATTTATTTTGCAATTTTTTTATGCAATTTTTGGTTATTTTCTGTCAGGGCCAGCAAGAACTAGGTCATACTGTAACATAACACTTCCCATGTCTGGGACTTAAAACCAAGCAGATGTCAGGGGGTACCTCTACTAATGGTATTACAGAAAGTTATATGTACCTTATGTTACATGGTACCGATGTTATATTTGAGATGTAGGTACCTATAGGAAAGGTGACTACACCTGACAATTACTTATGCTAATGAGGACCTAATTCGCATAATGTATGCATAAAGTTGTATATCCCTTACCGTTAATGCTGCGGATGTCATCTTTGAGATGTAGGTACCTTTAGGAAAGGCGAACACACCTGGCCAGAAATTATGCTAATGAGGACCTAATTTGCATAATTGATGCATGAAGTTGTCTGTCCCTTACCGTAAAAGCTGCGGATGTCATCTTTGAGATGTAGGTACCTTTAGGAAAGGCGAACACACCGGGCCATAAATTATGCTAATGAGGACCACATTTGCATGATTTATGCGTAAACTTGTAATTCCCTTACCGGAAAAGCTGCAGATGTCAGATTTGACATGTACGTACCGTTAGCAAAGGTGATCACACCTGGCCATGAATTATGCTAATGAGGACCTCATTTGCATAATTCTTGCATTAACTTGTATTTCCCTTACCGTGGCAGCTGCGGATGTCATCCTTAAGATGTAGGTACCATTAGGAAAGGTGAATGCACCTGGCCAAAAATTATGCTAATGAGGACCTCACTTGCATAATTTATGCATCATGTTGTATTCCCCTTACTGTAAAAGCTGCGGATGTCATCTTGAACATGTAGGTACATGTAGGAAAGGTGAAAACACCTGGACATAACTTATGGTCATGAGGACCTCATTTGCATAAATTATGCAGAACCTTGGATTTGCCCAGGAGTTATTTTGGGACAGCCCACTTCTTGCATGAGGAGTATGGGCGAAACATCCTGAATTTGCTCTTAAAGCAAATGACGGCCAGTCTAGTTGTTTCTATGTTCTTATAATTCTATTATCTGTTGACAGCAGTTTATTCTGGAAATACTTAGTTAAGTATCAATGTGACATCAAAAAGTCTGGTCGTACTGTACTTTCCTATGTCATGTACATGGAATAGCTATACAGCCCAGTCTAGATGCATTGTGCATGAGGCAATTTGTAGCTCCTCCCATCTGCATGATTGACAAGTCCCTCCCACTTAATGTGATTGACAGGCCCTACTGCAGGATTGTAACTTGACACCAGAACATTCTTTTACCACAAAGACCAACATGTACATGGTAGGGGTGAATCAGTAACTCTATATAAAGGAGGGGTAATTCGATCAGAGCAAAATATCCTACACTTTCAGAAAATGTATTTATTGCACTTGCTTACTTCCCCCATATAGGTTTTGTATTGAAAAGATGAGATCAAGACCCGATGTCGTCTATTGTCTATAATTTTCATATTTTTCCTGTTATCAAAGTCCTAGCAATAAACAACAAACACTAAGTTTTAAGATCTTGATTAACTTCAGTAGCAAAGCAGAATGTATTGAATTTTATAGGCAAAACTACTCAAAGACATATAGTTGTGCCTAATATGGAATATTGGGGCAAGGACATTGTATAGAATGCCCTTGATTAGGGACTGGCATAGGCATTAGTGGTAAAGGCATACAAGCATAGCCCCCTCCCCCAGCACTAGTGATGAACTGTCCCCACCAGTCACCCCTGTTCCAGCCAGTTATCCCTCCAACAGCCCCAGTTCTGAGGTCCACCAGACCTGACATCCTCATTGCCCCAAAGGAGGAGACAGGACATTTTCCCACACCAAGATGTGTAGCGAAGCCTGTAAGAAGTACTGGGGAGTCAAGGTGAGGAATCTAACACCACGGTTGGAAGCGGATAGTAGGGAGAGTTGGAATAGCAGGGCTCCCATCAGAGAGGGGGGGAGGGCGCTGGCAGGGACATGGGAGACCCTCATAGCTGTTATAGTCCTGTCAAGCAGATGGTCAAGCTCTAATGCTGTGCTGATATGGGAAAAGACTGTTTGGGACATGCTGGTCACAAGTGAAATGTGAATATGGTACATGTCTTCTCAATATGGGCTGAGGTACAACAGTGAGTCTCTAAAGCCAGGGGCTATAACATTGGCACATCAACTTGTAACTATCAGTACTTCGTATCATGTATGTTTAGCTGTTTAGAGGTTCAGGGCTTTCAATATAATGCGTCATCTTTAATGACAAGACAGAGGAAATTGGTGTTTGTCTATAAAGCCTGAGAAAATGCATAAGCTCCATGGGGTAATGGCCTAATTTCATTCTAAAGGAAAATCAAAGACTTGGACTAACGACTGCAAAGACTGAAGAACTTGAAGGTTGTCTGTGTAGTGATAAGGAGACATCTAGCATTCCTCTGGGCAAGGTGTTGGTCTATGCAAGGATCCGATGTCCTTGGTCTATGTCCTTGTTTTATCAACACAGCAGTAGGTGGTGGGACCAGTACAGGAGCAGAGGTAAAAGTCAAGCAGCACCACCAGCTTTGTTGTTCTAATCTGAAGCTCATCAAAGTTTCTGATGTCTAAACCAACTTTCCTTACTTCCTGCCATGTGGAAAAGTTTAGGGAGAAAAGTGGGTTACAACAAGGAGCCACGTTCACAGACATATTATTGTAGTACCCAGTTTAACAGATGTTTTGTTCCAAAATGCATTTTAGCTATTCATTCCTTATGTTAATTTGATTTCTTGTTTGAGGAGCAGATATTATAAGATCTAGCATAATATCAAACATTGCAAACATGCATTGTAGACTACCAATACAAGACTTATACTGTTAAAGAAAAAAGAAGTAACATTATTTAATTTGCATTTGGATTAAGAAAAGCAAAGAACATGTCCCCGAGTTTGCAATATTCAGTATAGCATATTCAGTTCAAGCACATCTAACTATAACTAGCAGAATTGCAAACAATTCTCCCAAAAGTACTTATACCTATTGTTGACTTGTCTAAAGTAATATATTTTTTGCCATTGTGCCATCTGTTGTTAATCATGGTACAAGATAACCTTTACACCTACAGGCAACATACAGACTGAGTAATATTTATTATTGTTATGCACCACTTCGTTTCAGTAACAAGTTTTGACACAGTTAAACTTAGCCTGGAGGAAAATAGCAGTTCCCACAGTTTCATCAATTACACTGTGTATACTGTAAGTCATTCAGAACAAATTGCAATTAGCTTGGTGGCTCATAGTTTCATGTCAAGGCTGCCTGTTCCTATTACATTTTGAAATAGGCATTAACTGGTTGAGTAATTCGTATCATTGTTGTGTGAACAAAAAAAGTCAGTCAAGTTAATGACAAACTTAAGTCAGATAGTGAAGGTTGATTTTGATAACTTTTTTTTGTTTTGAAGGCCTGGCGTAGAATTTTACAGTGAAATGCCCTGCAAAGTGCTGGAGAACCAGCACTTGTGAATAAGTGTAAAGAATGAAGATGCAGAATTCTTGCCTGGTCTTAAGAAGGGAAAGACTTGAATGAATCTTTGACATAGGCTGTCGTGGACAAAAATTAGCTGAAAATGCCATTTTCTCCAGGAGACCCCAATGGATACTTAGCGGTTCCTCCCTAAACACCTTACAACTACAGTATGTACATTTAAATGATGTCATCGCCATGAGGATTACATCCAGGTGTGTTTGATCAACCTCCTTCCTGTGAAGAAAAAACTACCAGGAAATTACAGACTTTAAACCTCGGCTTTGACTTAATATGTCAAGTGGTTTTGATTTAGACCTGGTCCAAGTTTAGCCTCCTGAACTTGGATTCAAGTTATAGCTCTCCATAAAAGTGTCTTCTTACCACGACAGATTTTCCAATTAAAGTCTCATGTCTGCACATTTGTCCTATCTTATAGTCTTCCTGTCTTTTATCAAGAAGATATGACTTTCTGAATAGGTATTTTATCATGATTCATGAATGTCGATGGCATTTTTTACTGTCTGTAGAAGAGATACGGTGTTTGTGGAAGAGTTATGCCCAGTTAAAGTATTAAGGACCCTCGTCATCCTCTGTGTTATGTCTATGGTGGAAAAATATAGATAAGACTGGATGCCAAGACTCTCATCAAACAGACAGTAACACTCACCATATGTCTTATAGTGTCAGTTGAAAGGTCTTGGCTTGAGTCTCTTGTGTTTTTCAAAAAGGATCAGTCACTTCTGATGGGATTTCAGTGTATTGTACTTTCTTTGACCCTCCTTTCTTACGGTTTGAGATTCTGAAGAAAGATCAAGTGTGGAAGACAATAACTCAAACCAAAGAAGCTTTAACAAAATGTATATATATATATCAGTCCTGTTGTCATTGGAAGTTTGACATGAGACTGAAAGTCAAGTTAAATCCACAGGAAATGTGTATTATTTCAGGCAGCTGTGTTTTACATATTGATGACTTCTATTTTCATAGCAGCCCAGTCAAACTTTATAAATGTTCAGACCCTATACTATATACATATATGCCCACAGGGCTGTCTTATTAATGGTGGGCTCCACTTAGAAATCTAGATTGTGCGATATAAGAGTAGCTGTCAAGGTCATATGTTTTCTATTCTAGTTGAGTGCCCAGCTGGGTTGTCCCATATAGTCTGTAGAGAAAATGTAAATTAAAAGCTATTTTATTATGCAATCTGCAACTAACTCCTTGCTTCCTATCCGTGACACTGACTTTTAACATTTTGCTTTTGATCAATGATATACATGTACTTCCATCGCAGACCAGTCTGAGAGTGCTTAGCCATGTGTTACCTTTGTTGCCATTTCTGGTCCCGAGCCATTTATAGCTGACACACACACAAGGGCATATGATTGTCATCGGCATAAGGTGGCCTGGAAGGCAAAACATGACGTCATTGGGCACTGCTATGTTTCTAAAATCCTTCCTGTACTGACACATTACTGGTAATAGCCTTGAGCATGCTCATTGGGCACGTTTTAATAAGTACATATACTAAAGAAGATAGTTTGCTTCCTAATAGTAATACATAAAGATATACAGTGGTTCATTTGCAGCCCAATATGGCAGTTTCCCTATTTTGCTTACTGAGCTGCTGCTAATTTGAAACTCCATTTTGTATGGTCCTTATGAAAACTGCACAGTTGTCTTCTCTGATCTCTAGTTTGTATGGGCAGCCATGAGTTACAAACGTACATGTATGTGGGATCTGTATTTTGGACGTGGCAGCATGCCAGTGCATTATTAGCATGGTTAGGAAATAGCTGGACCAGCTCGGTCCTTATTCTATGTGAAAGTTATCCCCATAGCACATGTAATACAGGCCATGAAGTGGTCTCACAGGAACTAATTGGATAACCATGTCACTAATACCTTGTTCCGCCTGGTGTAGTGAACTTAATACATGTGATTCAGGGCAGTATTTACATATCAAAATACCACAATCACAGCTGAGGGTAAATGCTGCAGTGCCTCCAGTCATATGTAACTGTGTAATGACTGTTGTATACAAGTATTATGTATTAGAAATTAATTCTTAATTTTGTTGCTTTACAATGGAAGGTTCTTGAAAAAGCAACATTGAATAAATGACCAACTTTCACCTCAAGCTAACATTGACTGATATGGTTATGCCTTATTGTATAGAATCTTTTTGGACAAAAAATCAAGGATGGGAAAAAAAAGGGCATTGTTTGTACATAGTTTAAAAATGCTGTACTATAACACATACAAATGTACCATGGTAGCACATTCTACATTACAAACTGAATACTGGTATATAACATGTAGGTTTCACAAAGTTATAACACAAAGAAGGCTTGACTAGGATAACCATGCATCACTACTATTGACAAAAGGTGACAAACCCTGACCTTGTGTGACCTTTCCGTGTGTCCACAGATGAAGCAGCTGGAGATGCAGCTGGAAGATGAGCGCAGTGAGAAGTCCAGCCTCCAGGGAGTCAAGCGGGAGCTGGAGCTGAAGATCCGCGAGCTGGACGAGCGAGCGCCGAAGCGAGACGTGGAGAAGGAGCTGCGTCTGAAGAAGGACCTGAAGAGGACGCGGGCCCTGCTGCAGGACGCTCAGACCATGATAGAACACCTGAAGATGAACGCTCCGTCCAAACAACAGCTCAAGCAGCTCAAGGGACAGGTAAGGAACATTCTACAGACAATAGATTACTGCTTTCCTTTAATTCTGTGAAATTTGCAGGTCCTGGACCTGAACAGTAAAGCATAAAAGTACAACACACAGTTACGTGCTCAAGTAGTAACAATCAGATAATGGGCATTGAGTCAAAGCAAGGAAGCACAAGTACTATAAAAGCTGGATAGTAGTCTTACTCTAGCTTATTCCTTTTCTATCCAGCTGGAAGACTCGCAGTTTGCATGTGCAGCTGCTGTGAAGGCCAGGAAGGCCATTGAGTCTGAGCTGGAGGACCTACAACATCAACTGGATGAGACGTCAAAGACGAAGAATGAGGTAAGACAAAACTGCAAAACTCTTTACAATAATTTTAGAGTTAACACAAAGTGTCCTTATTGGTTGACTTTTGAAAAATTGAAATGTTAATGTCTAACAGAAAGGTTTAGCATGTGATTATGGTGTAAGAAAGGAAAGTTTTGTAAAGAGATGTTGGTGTTTTCAGGTGGAGCGTAAGATCGGTCAGCTGGAGAGGGAGAAGACCGACCTGCAGAGTAAACTGGAGGAGGATGGAGAGGAGATGGCTGAGCTGCTGAAGAAACACAAGGCTCTGGTCGCACAGGTGAGGTCGTCATCATCTCAGGGGGATTGGGGGAGGGGGGCTAGCACAACTTAGTCCTGAAATGTTCATGATAGAGTATGGTTAACAGTGATAAAACCCAGGTACGTTACCTTGGTTGCAAGCATTTGATTGACAGGAAGGGGTATGTTACCATAATTGGTAGCCAAAGACTGCTTTTTTTTTTGCAATCAGTTGTTTGTAACATCTCACAATTAGTTGAAACTATGAAAAGAAGTACTGTTGATGAGAATGCTTTGTTAGACTGCTTGGAGGATATACACATTATTTGGTTTAATAGTTGTGATACTTAGTGCAGTAAAGATCAGTAGAAGTGACTAACAAATCCTCTCTACTGCAGGCATCCCTGGATAAGACTCGGATAGCAGAGGATGCCTCACACATCGCCGAGCTGAATCAGCAGAAGGAGAACCTGGAGTCCACAGTCAGTCTTCTTCTCTTCTTTTCATTCTTGCCAAAGACTCAGTTCTGAACACTTTGAAAAAAAAAAGTTCAGTGATATCAAAGATACATGTACATCCTGCAGAGACTTGTGTTGGTGTAAAAGTTGATGTCAAAAGACATCAAAATTTGGCTTCAACTGTGTTTGTCAGGTCTACACAGTTGAGTTTTACACATAATTGAAAGAATGTTGCATTACAGCTGTTGTTTAACATTGTTATACCTGTATCTGTATTTGTATAGCTGATATAACTGTCCTTTTGCATAAGAGACCAGCTTCTGTATCTGTTTAGTCAGTATAACTGCCCTTCAGTGTAACACACCAGCCTCAACGTGGCCTTTTGTTGTATGAATACGATTCTTTCTGTTTTTATGTATCTCTCACCAGTGTCCTTTTCCTTCCAGGTAAGCGAACTGATGGACAAGCTGACTATCATGGAAGAGGGGTCAACTGGTGTTCCTCATGCTTCACTACTCAGGCTGGAGTCAAAGGTGAGGACACCTAGCAGGTGGTTCATGAAGTGCAGCTTGGATGACCCCAAAAATTCTATTCTGTTGAAGAAAAAGGTCACTCATGTTTGTAATCCTGTCAGGCCAGAGTTTACAGTGATTAGATACGTATGTAAGAAGAGTATTTAAGGTCCGTTGATGAAGGTTAGATATCCAGGTAAAAATAAGATACGCAAGATAACAGTTACCCAACCAACTTGATAGAATTTGGAAACGGACAGACATTTTATGTAGCATCCACTACCTTTCTTTAGGGACACTGTGCGAGATCTGTAGACAACGATGTACATGTAGACTTGGAGTACAATGTGTAAGGTTGCTCATGACAGTATAGTCTGTATGTTGTACTTAGATGCCATTTCTTTTAAACACAGATTCGTGACCTTGAGTCGAAACTTGACCTTGAGCGCACCACGAAGCATCGTCAGGAGATCCAGGTGGGGCGCCTGAAGGAGAACATCCAGCGCCTGCAGGAGGAGCGCGACAACTTGGACGCCTCCAAGCAGCGGCATCAGGAGATCACGCGGCGCATGGAGCGCCAGCTGCGCGACTCGCGGGAGGAGTTCTCGGACTTGCAGAGGAAGGAGACGGAGGCAACGCAGAAGAAACATGACCTGGTGAGACTTGTTCTACCATCAGGCCTAATGGTTTTATACCTTATGATACAGAAATCTTATTGTTTGTTACATCTCCCGCCAATTTGTACTGGCGCACATGTGCACTGGGCTCCAAGGAGCACTGGGGGTCATTCTGGGTTGTGCAGGAAGTGCAGTTTACAGGAGTTGTGCGCATGTCAGTTTATGTTCCGAGTCAGAGGGACTTGACCAGTCAACACTGATAACGTCTGATTGCATTATTGTCTTTAAGAACTGAATACTAGTACACTTAGCTGTGCCGACAGTAATTAATTTGGATGAAATACTTATGACAATTATATTCTCATTAAAGATCAAAAGGTTGCTTTTTAAAAATTTTCCCAATTAGTTGCTATCGTTTTGTTGACATCCAAAGTCAAAGACAGTAACATTTTCACCATTTTCTGAACTACATTTTCGCATGTTTTCAAACCCTATTGTTGTCCTGTAGGAAATGGAGATTGCAGAGATGGAGGGTAAGAACGATGGACTCCAGGCGGACCTGAAGCTGGCGTTCCGACGAATCGCAGAGCTCCAGGCAGCGCTGGAGGACGACGTGTCGGACAGTGGGGACGACGACAGCAGAAGGTGAGAACTCACTCGACATCACAATCTCCAAGCAGATCTGCTGGTTGGCAAGTTTTTGTTTTCATGGGCCAAAACTCTCGGGTTGGCCCATGGACACTTTTTCAGCCCATGGATACTGTCTTGTCCACCAGAAGATCTGCTTGGAGATTATTGACATCATATAGTTTAATTGCATTATACAAATGTAGTTTCAAAAAGTTGTGTTAAAGGAATATTGCTTCTCTATCTGATATAGAATCTTTGTGTTTCCTGCAGTGAAAGCGAGATCTCGGACGACGAAGAACTGACAGAGCTACGCAAGAAGTTCCGTGCAAGAAGCCGTGATTGGAGCGACGACAGTGAAAGCGAGAGTGAAGAACCAAAGAGGCCTACTCGCAAACGCTCCTCGTCTCCCGATGCCACTGTACCCAAGGAGAATGGAGACTCGTCGCACCGCTCATCAAACCGCTACAACCTGGACGATGATGATTCCGTGTTTACAAAGAAGTCGTCGTGGAGAGATTATATCAACGAAGACGACAATGACGTAGACTTGGAGTACAATAGAGAAACGAGGAGAGCTTGGAGAGAAAGTAGCGCTGATGCTGATGACGAGGAAACGGTTGTTAAAAAGCGGGCAAACAGGTCGTCTTTTTCCTGCCTGAATGACATGGAAGAGGAGGACACCTCAACAGATCTGAAGAAATCCGCCATCATAGATAGCTCCTCGAAGATTGAGACAACCGTGAAAAGTAGCACTACGAAGACTGAAACCAAGGCAACGGAAGACGGGGTAGAGGATGACAGCATAGAAGCATCCATCGAACGAGACATTGCAGAGATGAGAAAACGGCACCTACTTAGCAAGACTGCCAGTGAGGAGCAGGCAGACTCCCCTCCAGAAGACAGAAAGTGGAAGCTATCAGACGGTACAGACTTAGACTCCTTACTTAAAGACTCCTCCTCGCGACACAGTAGACTCACGTTGACCGACGACGAGAAGGAGGAGATATCCACCAGACAAACGCGGCTAACGGACAACGTGAATGACAGTCGTAGCAGTAGAATCTCCGCCGTGAACGAAGAGAACCGTATACGCAAGAGCAGGTTGCTGGACGACAGTCCGGATGATGTGGTCACGAGAAATCGGCGGCTGCTTGATGACGAGATTACATCTGACGTACCCAAAGATGGCCTAGGTTCGGGGACTCGGACCATGCACATAGGTGGCAAGACAGAACCTTCAGACAACAGCCTAGACCAGGTGGACGCTGCAGTCTTACAAAGTCCCAGGTAAGTTCTTCAGCCAACCATTCCTCATTGCTGTATTTTTGTTGATGTATCTGTGGCTGAATGACAGACGTAGCTCTAGATTTACTGTGTGTGAATGGATTGCTTTAGACAATTGTTGTAGTCCGTCCAATACTTTCTACTAGGAACTTGCTGAAATGTAGAAACAATCCAACATCCTCCAATTTTTTGAAGAACCTTTGCTTACCTTCACCTGTTCTTTGGTACACTTTTTATTTTGCGATTATCCTTTGGGGGAAGCACCTAAAAATGTTCCTACTTTTCACAACTTCCTTGTCGAGAGTCCTTGTGCTTGTAGTGTAGAAATTTTTATCACAATCCCCAGAGCCATCAGATTAAGACATTTATCTATTGATCTAGTCTGTTCTAAATTTGCAAACACCATGAAAAATCCCAATTGACATTTGCCCATATTCAATTGTGAAAAAGTAAATGCCACTTTCCCATGCACTCCTCAATGATTTCTTCCTTTAGAATCACAGTGTTCCAGTAGAAGTTCAGTTTCATCACATCCTTATGCCGACTCACTGATCTTGACCTTCTTCCTATTACCTCTGATTTCAATATTTTTTGTTCTTGCTTTGCCACGCTTCCTAAGGAAAGACACTAAGTCATGGTACGTTCTTTTCCATTCTTCGTAGTGTCCTCACTTGCAGTTATGTTTACTAACATTATTTTTTTATTACTTTGATTTGCTTATCTATGTTTAGTCTTAATCTTTACTACTTTCTGTTTGAAGACTTGCACATTGTCAGCAATGTCATGCTTGTCAGATTGTAAGATATAGATGCATGAGATATCCAGAAATAACAGTATGGTTTGCTTTGTAACTAATTTGTAAAAAGTCTCTGTCTATTCAAATGCAGAGAACATTGTACATTGGTAACATCATTATGAATAAACAAATGTTTTGAAATGTCAATTTGAACTTGCAGTTGAACAAATTGAAGTGTATAACCATGCCTTTGCCGCACGTCTTCCTTCCTATACACTAACCCCTCTTACCCTCAAATTTACTCTGCCTCTTGTCCCTATGGAGAATGATGGGAAAGGTTTTTACCCCAAGTTGCATGTTCGGACATCTTGTATAAAAGTGTAATGATAAGATATTTTGAAGAAAAAAACATGTATGATGCTGTAGAATGCTGCAAATCAGTGTTAATACTGAATATAAAAGGTATGAAATTGCATGAAACGGTAACATGCCTGTATGCTGAGAAAATTTGACATGTTGCTGTGTAGTGTAGATCCCCTCTTGAATCAGACTCTCTAATTGCACCAAACCAGCAGTAGTGTTGCATGGCAGAGGTGGCTCTCCTCACAATGGGCTTAATCTGGTGTTCCTCCGTGGTGTTTATCGTGACCCACTGTTTCTTCTCATAGCACATATCAGTGGGAGCCACAGGAGGGATGATGATGGGGATTTGTTGTCCTATTTGATAACAAGGAAAACTGATAGTTGAGAGAAATGTAGGCATTCTTTGGCCATACAAATTTCCGGTCTCAGAAGAAAATTCTTTTAAAAAATATACAGCAAACCCATGGTTGGAGCAACTTAGTAGTGTCTTCTGACCCAAAAATGTTTTGCTCAACTGTTGTATTTTTCATTTTCATCCTTTCTTTGTGGTAGGCCCTGGAAATTATTGGTGACACCTCAGGGATGAGCCTTTTTGTAGCTTACTTTGAACTACTATAGAACTATGAAGGAGTTGTGGTAAAGACCTTACATGGCACAAATCCTTAAGTAGTGTCCATCATTCCCTTCCTGGGTTCACACTGAGATGTGCACTAACTCCCCCCTCTCTCTCCTCCCCCTACGGCGGCCTCAGCACGCTGAATGCTGAAACAACTGTATTTTTCGTCCTGTTTTTCATCGTTCTCTTTCTCTACCATGTACTCCTCTGACCTGGAAGCTCCGTTTCCTGAGGAGGGTAGGGGACCATCTTTCACTCCTTTGAAACATCTTAGATCCATAGAGATCATATTACTCCTCATTTACATATCTTAGTACTCATTATCTGCAAAGACCACCTCCATATCATCTTAGTCCCTGTTCGTGTTATCTTCCTTGAGTATACTGTAAACGCATTTATGTTTGTGGTGATTTAATGTTTGCAATTGTCACTGTAACCTCTTCACCATGAATTTAAAAATCACTGTGAAAATGCTTCTTCTGTCTTCTGCCCGCCTACCCCCTTGTTTCAACTTAAGACCACTGCGAACACTCCATTTTCTCCCTGCCGCAAAATCAAATCATCGCAAACTTAAATGCATCTACAGTATCTATTTCCTCCATCCTCTCTCTACACAACTTCAAGACATCTCCACCATACAAGTACTGCTCTTTTCCCTACCATTCCTTTTTTCAAGTCTTCTTTATTTACAATTGGCGCCAATTCCACCTCTAATTTCTACCCTGCTTTGACATGGCCCAACAGCTTATTGAAAGCACAAACAGAAATGGGGGTGGAGTTCATCTCCTTTTGAATAATACATCAGCAGTAGCAGCAACCTAACCTGTGTTCTGTTGGCATCTCTCTTTCCTTCCAGACTGCTGTGTACCTATTCTATTGTTCTTTTTCTTCCCTCCCAAGAGTAAGAAGCGACACTTCTGCTGACTACTTCTTTATGTCTCATTTCAGCATGGAACTTCACTCTATTTTAGTAGCGAGAGTTTACACAGCACGCTAATTTCTACGTACATGTAGCTGTACTGTTTATCTCATTGTATTTGTTGTATTTGTACATTTAACATATGTTTGTTGTTTTAGCACTCATTATGTTTTTTACCTCACAGTGTAGTTGAAGAACTTGACAAGCATTTCAGTCATATCACAAATGTACCTTTTCACAACCTTTCTACTATTGACCCCAAGCACTCTTCAAGTGTGACATACTATTAGATATGCATAATTGGTTGTGTGTGTAATGATAGTGTTGTGTGTGAAAGAAGGTTAATCTTTCAAAAACTACATGTACACCTCTACTTTGTTGGCACTTTTTACACAGTTTTCCTAAATACTTGAAAGCTCTTTATATTCGGCAGCTTACCATGCACAATAGCACTACAGCCATGCATATTTTCATGTCTTTTCTTCTTCATAAGCACCTTTCTTTGCATTTCTGTCAGTTTAATTTCTTCTGCTTCTCTTTCTTTTTCACCCCCTTTGTTTCCCCTTCCCTGTGCCCCCCTCCCCCAGCTCCACTCTCTCCAAGTATAGAACAAGGTTCCAAGACCCAGAGCTTGCCTTATTGCTAAACGATAATGCTAGTGATGATGAGATTGAACTCACATCATCACTCTCTAAAAAGAGTAAAAAGCATTCAGAGCTAGAAGACAAAGATTTCCTGCCCAAATCAAAAACAAAACTGTCGTCCGTTCCAGATGACGATGACGACGACATAATGAAGTATTTATCAAAAAGATACAAAGGACGTTCAGAGTTAGAAGACAAGGACTTTCTTCCAAAGTCGAGAACCAGGGTGACGTCAGACTTTGATGAGGATTTTGTCCCGTCTATGGTCATCTATGGAACAAAAGGTCGTTCAGAACTGGAGGACATGGATTTTCTACCAAAGTCCAAAACAAAATCGTCAGCAAAAGATGGGGTTGAAGATGACATTTCCTCCCTGCTTTCTAAAGGGAAGAAAACTCTTTCAGACCTGGAGGACAAAGACTTTCTTCCAGTGTCCAGAGTTAAGTCTCCAATCAAATATGAAAAGCTGGAGAATGTGGAAAATGATAGTGAAGAAGGGTCCAGTAAAAGCACTAAAACTTCAGAGTTAAAAATGGCAGAAGACACAGAACCTACAATCAATCTATCCGAGGTACAAAAGTCGTCAGAAATTAAAGATCTGTCTGCCCAGCCTGTTACTGATAAGGCAAAAGTGGATGCTTCAAAAGATGAAACAAAAGACATGATGGATGATGATGAGGTTGCAACTCTGTTAGCTAAGCGGAAGAAAGACCAGTTTGAGGAAGAGAAGAAAAAGGTTAGCCCGGAACCTCAGCAGGCTGTGACGGCTGCAGACTTGATGGAGCCAGACGATGTGGCGTCCTTGTTAGCGAAGCGTAAGAAGGGTCTGAGTGAGTTAGAGAACAAGGGGATACTGCCCAAGTCCAAATCCGAGACGTCATGGCTGGATAAGGAGCTTCCTGCTATCGTTCCTGAAAAAGCTGGACCGAAAACAACAGCTAAGGAAGAAGTGAAAACAAAAGCAGAAACTGTGAAAGAGAAAAAGGTTACGACCAAGGGCAAAACTGCAGAGCCCTCCGCTGAGGTGAAACAGAAGGTAGCATCAGATTTGTCTCCAGGCATTCAAGACAATAAGACTGCAACTCCAAAATTGGTATCTGAGGAACCAAACCTGCTATCAAGGCCTGTAGAAGTCACCAAGGAAGTTAAGATGGAAGAGCTGACAGATGATAAAGCGATAAAGCGACAGTCC
This sequence comes from Branchiostoma lanceolatum, assembly GCF_035083965.1. Lineage (NCBI taxonomy): Eukaryota > Metazoa > Chordata > Leptocardii > Amphioxiformes > Branchiostomatidae > Branchiostoma > Branchiostoma lanceolatum. Next base: position 22,798,611 of record NC_089722.1, on the reverse strand, counting down.
TTCTTGGAGAAATACACTGAAATAGCCCTCGCTAAGGATGACACCTTACCCTCTCTATTAGCCCAAGATGTTAAAACAGTTTCTAAGACAGGTCAAGAAACTAAAAGTGTTTCTAGAACAGACAAGGAAGCTAAGATTGTTTCCAAGGCAGACAAAGAAACTAAAAATATTTCCAAGGTGGCTTCAGAAACTAAAGATGTTTCCAAACCTGCTGAAGCAAAAAAAGATTTGTCTGTAGTAGGTATCAAGAAAACGCCTGTTACGAAAGATGAAATAGGGATCTCTAAGATTCAGGAGAGTAAAACTGTCTCCAAAGCAAAAGGAGAACTTAAGACTGTTTCCAAGACGGTACAAGAAATGAAAACAACTAAGACGGTACATGAAACAAAAACAGTACCTAAGAAACATGAAGAAGTTAAAAGTGTACATAATGAGCCAGAACCTGTTTCCAAAGGTCTTAAAGAAACTAAAAGTAGCTCTCAAGAAGGAAAAGAGCCAAGCCTTACTGAGGCCCTCCGTGCTGCAAATAAACAGAATAATCTTGACTTGATAAAAAGTAAGGTTGAGATTAAAAATGAGCTGCAGAAGATTTCCCTCGATGTCCAGGAACTGATGTCTGCAGCATTCCAACCCAGAGACTCTGACACTTCAGATAAGAAGGCAGGACGGGTCACCACCACCCTGACCAAGGAGTTACAGTCTCCCACCAAGACTGAGAAAAAGGCAGCTGCCACGGATAGTGGTACAGTCCAACCAAAGAAAAAAGTAATTTTCTCAACCTTGAAGCAGGATTTACGGTCCCCTACGAAAACCAAAACAGAATTTCCTTTCGAACCCCAGGCTAAAACGGAGGAGAAAGTTCGAAAGGTGTCCAGTCTGACCACCGAGCTGAGGTCGACCGGCCAGGGTGCCAAAGAAAGCAAACCTCCAGAACCGAAGCCTCCAGAACCACCTGTTCAACAGCCCCACGTTCCCAAGTTCAAAAAGATCACCCCACCTGCGTCTCACTCTGCGGATGGCGAACTGTCCCACAGTTTGTTTGGTCTCATGAACAAGCCATCAAAATTCAAGAGAGGAAAAGTTTCCGCTAAGTTTGAATCACAGAGTTCTAATGTTGAAACTGTACTACCAAAGGCCTATAATACATTTCCCCGTTCCAAAAAAACTGAAACAGTTCAGAAGGAGTCTACAGTTCCATCAGAAAACAAAGTCATAAAAGCTGATAAAGACAAGACTACAGTTCAGAAGTCTTTAAAACAAACAGAAGCCAAAGCTGAAGTTAAAAAGGCTGTGCCTGATGTAAGCAGTGTTAAAGAGAATAGAAATGTCCCCGATACAAAAGGCGGGAGATCTAGAGCTAGAGACTCACCAAAATCCCAGGAAAGGCGTACGGAAGCATATAAGGCAGCTACAAAAATCAACGAGCCGATAAAACCAAACCCAATCATGATACGACAACCGTCCCTTCCGCAAGATATTGAAACACCCACCGAATTCCCTAAAGAGTTAGTTAAGTACGGCGCCGGTGTCAAGGACGAAACTCCTAAAAAAGCCAGTGGCCCCAAGAAAAAACCCTCGGCTGTCTTACAAGCTGCCCTGTTCTGGGAGTCTAGAGTTGATGTTAAAAGATCTGGTAGCCCTGTGCCCAGACCGTTTAGCCCTGAACCCCAAACAAATGGCAAGAAGGCAAGCTCTGGTGGGGTAAGCAAGCAGGGTGCAGCACAGAGTGAGTCTCAGCTATTTTCTAAGTCCACGTGAGTCCACCCGTCCTATCCCTTTGTCTCCTGTGTAATACTGGTCTACCCATCTCTGTTCAGTCTCTGTTGTGAGATACAGAGATGTGCATGGCCATCCCTTCTCTTCACTTGTCCCCCCTGTATGTGCCCTTGTGGTCCCACACAGGTGTATACATGTACAGCCTGGACTAAGATACCATACAGGGTTGTAAAGTGTCTGTAACATCCAGTTTGCTTTTGTTTTGTGACTGCTTGCTTCATTTCTGTCAGACTTTCCTCTCTTATGTCTTTCTTTTCTGCTTTTCCTTTTCACAAATTAAGCATGTCATCTCTCCTGTGTTGTGTCTTCTCATCATGTACCTTCTCTCTTCTTGTGTTTCTGTAGCATGATAAGAAAGCACAGGCCCTGACTCACAGGGTACGTCACACACCATATTCCTTCTCGCTCTCTTGCCTGCAGTTTGCTGTGAGGTTGTATGGGGGCACTTTGCCATGGTCGTCAACAAGAGGGCAACCTTGTAGCATGGTCATTTGAACAAAGTTCTAGGTCATTCAGAAATTCTGTATCTAAGACCAACTCTCAAATCATGCCTTTCTTTACAATTGGGGTCAGAATGAAAATGACTGTCCAGTATGTGATTCTGACTGAAGAATGAGTGACGTAGCAGCGCCCTCTGCTGACCATAATGGCATTGCATGGTTTGGCTCCTTGACAGTTGGATGTTTCTGAAGAGTGCAGTGAAGATGTAGACACACCACACAACTCACACCCTGACTACCCCCCTCCCCCTCACAGCTCGGACCAACCTTCTAACCTCTCTCTCACTCTGTTCTTGCCTCCTCAGACGAGGGATATACAGATCAGAACTGCTTTTTGGTAATGCACAATTCCCTCTTCTTCTGTGCATCTGCCTGCTTGCCTGTGAGCATGGTTGTACTGGCATGGAGTCTGCATTTTTCATTGTTCAACATCCATATATAGCCTCTTCAAGCAGTATCTATTGCAGTGCATGTCGAATCTGGCATCTGGAAAACTTTTGAATGAAAACTCGATGTCACTGAGATGGTGAAGTATTTAAAACTGCAGAAACTAAGGGTGCAGTTGAGCCTGTTCTAATGATACAACAGCATGGTATTTGTGATGGATGTGATGATGATGAAATCAACTTACTATACTGTACTGATTATTAACCTTGCCATGTTAACACATGTATGCTCACCTCATTTGTATGTGTTGATGCTGACCCTGGTGTTTCTAACAGCATGGATGCAATGCATTTGTGATGGCATGGAAGCTACCTTTAATAAGTGATGTCCATTGGACTCATAAACATCAGTACTCATCCTTGTATTCCCTGTTGCCCCTCTGCAGAGTTGAAGTAGCCCCCGTGCGACACACCAAGATCACTAAACACGCTCCTCAGGTACCCAAGACCTTCACCTCCACCGCCAAAGTCTCGTTTTCGCGCACCCCCTCCACGTCCAAACCCGAACCTCCCCCCAGGTCGCCTGAAGCCCCCCAGCAGAGAAAGAAGTACACCGATTCCGAGTTCTTATGAAGAGAGGGGGGAGATGAAAATAAGTATCTGGGGTAGTGTAACTATGGGCACCGTATCTGTCATTGTGTATACAGAATGTGAAAATAATGGTGGTAAGGGGAGTTAAGAAATAGGGTTACATGTATTCGGTTTTACACATAATGCACAATCAGGAATACACTTGTGGGGAAATTATATATTCCTTTCATGTTCCTTTGTAATACGCATCAATCTATGAACATAAGATTACAATACGGTAACCATCCAATACAATGTATTGATGCATAGTCCATGTACATGTACATGTATGATGGACACAGGGTTTATGTCAATCCTTATTCAAAGACGGAGAAAATTCAGAATTGCAACCAGTACAAGTTGCACTATAAATAAAGTGTAGTCAATTGTTACAAGTTAGAATAAATTTGTCTCTACATGGAGGTTCTATAGGAGAAATCAGTAGGACTGTATGAACAGGTGAATGTGAACGTACTATTTACCAATTCACATGAATGTCAGTATATAACAGTGTATAACCTCTGAACAACTTGTATTTTGCTTTACTTTCAGTAAGAAATTCAGAAGTAATGCTTTTGTTGGATGAACTAGGATATCTATGAAAGCAGAAAAACAAACAATAGCAAAGATATGGCTTATGTTCCTAGTGTTCAGCTTAAAGGTATATAGCAAGCTTACGAAGGCTTTGGAATTGAATAGTGGTAGTTGGAGTGACATTACTCATTGCTAGGGCAGTACTGGAGTAAGAGTTTATTTGCTGTTCTGTGATTGCTATCTCCTCTGTTTTTTACCTCAAGTATACAATGTCAATGGTGACGAACAATGTAAAAGACTGGCTATGGCTTTATCCTCTAACTTATATGCTAATGATTAAGATAAAAGTCCTCCAGAGCTATAGACTGGAACCCAGTCATTACTACAGGTGTTAAAAGATGATTTCCTAGCTGTATATACTCATTGATGTATGAAGTTTGGCTTGACTGGTGACCAGGCTAGCCCTGGCCCCACCAGTCACTGCAGCTGATTCAATATGGTAGCATTATGCAAAATAGGCTAGGCTATTCCAATGTTAAAGATTTGTCAACATAATATAATACATACTTTTATTACGTTATTGTAATTTTTGTTTTTGTTTGAAGAGTTGAGAGTCTTTTTTATAGGTAGACTTGAAATAGGTTTTGGTCAGCTTCTTGACATAGCAACCTTCTGTATCCAAAGATGATTGTGTCCCTATAGGGGTTGTATTCATGTATGACTCGTGCTAGCAACTGGACCAGGCAGCTGCTACTGATGGTCTATCTACACAAAATATATTTCCAGTATTATTGAATGTCTGCTCCTTTGTATCTTTTCTTTCTGCCTATGCACTGTACTTACTGGTGGTAAGTACTAAACGTTATAGTGCATCATATGCATGATTTCCTCTTTCAAAAGTTACGGAAACAAGAACATTGAACGGAAGCATCTAGTATATACTAGTAAGGACCACTTGAGGCTGGTTTTGCAAATGAAGCATTTAAATGAAGTTTCTGTGACAAAATTCGCCATCTGTTTATAACTTGCCATATATCTGTATCACATGACATATCCTTTAGCATCATTTGGTCTGTTGTTGTTTTACAGCTGTGCTCTTGGCGTATGGTATCACAGTGTCACCAAGCAGTTTGTTGGTGCAGTGCAGACAATGCACTGAAAGTGTCACTCCAATGCAATACAAACAAAAAGCTGTAGCATCTTCTTCATTCTGAACTTGATTTGTATAATAAAGGTACATCATATCATGGTTTATCATTCCATGGGTGAATTGTTTTTTCTTGTCTTTACATTTGAATGAATGAATGGATGGATGGATGGATGGATGGTTAATGAATGAATGGATGGTTAATGAATGGATGGATGGTGAATGAATGGATGGATGGTGAATGAATGGATGGATGGTGAATGAATGAATGGATGGTGAATGGATGGATGGATCTTGGTTTATTTCATACCCTAACAAACTACATCTAATGTTTCCAAGACCATGACTTTATTTACCCAACTCTACATTCGGTAAGGATGGTCCAGCCCACAATGGCAGTTAATGAAGAGGAAGTAAGGGAGTAGGGTTAAATGTATTCTGTGTGTAGAGGTGTTGCACTTTTTACCAACAAGATTGTAGAGTTGTAGAGTTAGTATCTGTCTGGATGATCTTCACCCCGACCAATCGAACCACGTGAATTGCATTGAAACTCAGATTCGTATCAGCCATTTCCCGACAAATCCCTTTCTAACTTGCGTTAACGACTACATCTGACCAAACAAACTCGCCAGTGAGATGGTGGAAGGTGTCAGCTTTCCAAATATGTTTTCAGATTGGCAATTTTGGCACTTTGGAAGTGATTGAAAGCGACCGCGATTTAACGTTTAGAGAAAAGTAGTAGAAACTATTTTTTCTAAACGTTAAATCGCGGCCGCTTTCAATCACTTCCAAATAAGTGCCAAAATTGCCAATCTGAAAACATATTTGGAAAGCTGACACCTTCCACCATCTCACTGGCGAGTTTGTTTGGTCAGATGTAGTCGTTAACGCAAGTTAGAAAGGGATTTGTCGGGAAATGGCTGATACGAATCTGAGTTTCAATGCAATTCACGTGGTTCGATTGGTCGGGGTGATCTTGGGACATGCCTCCTGAGCTGAACCTATCCAAGAAGTGATAAAACTGGTCACCTCAGAGCCAGACCTGGCCTGGAAGTGCCCTGGCCCTAGAGGACGTCCTAGAAGAAGATGGAAGGACCAAGTCTTAACAAACATTGGCTTTTGTCCATTTAGAATGGCTTGTTTTACATTGATGCAGGTGGGTTCCAAAAAGGATTCTGGACTGAAGAGATTTCCTTTTCAAATTTTCGGACGGTATCACAGCGACCTCTGTCAGACATTGAGAGAACTGGAGGGCAATAAAGGTGTCACTTGTGAACTGAGGCCTCCGTTAGCAAATTGTTCTGCACACTGAGTGCGGAATGGACAAGAAGAATTGGGGATCGGCGTGAAGTATAATACCTCGTGTAAGGTATACTGTTCCGGTTTTGATTTCTCATGTTGTAAACGGCGCGGTTCAAAAGAGACACTATACGGCTGACTGCAGTACTGCACTTCGAGTATTTTGGGTGCTGCCTGGAGCCGACACGAAAACCGTCTACATTGTACATTGCACGGCAACGCTACATAGTCCTCTGGTACATATTCTTTACTAACTCTATACCGAATGTTGTTGTCCAAGTCCCATCCAGTATTGAAAACACCTGGGTACAGTGCGGTCACTGCCGTGATTTCCAAATGAAATGAGATATCTTAGCGAGCTTGTTTTTTTTACATGGTTTCAGTTTATAGAAGTCATAAGTACGTGACAATGACAACATACACTAAAGTTGCACGTTCATCCGAAAAAAGATAACTGAAAAGTTTACTGTGGTTTACATCGACAATCGGTTACATTGTGCTATGGTACTTCAACAGTTCAATCAGGACTAAGATTGCAGTATGCAACCTCGCGTGACCCGTAAAGGTCAAAGTTGATCGCTTGCTACATCCTGATTATCCAGCTAAAATCATCAGGCACAGTGTAACCGACTGTCGATCTAACTTTGCGTTAATTGATAATTCCTCATCCTGTCTCTTAGTAGAATCTCCGTAGTCCGTATTGAACAAATCTAACAGGGTAGTGGCCGTTGTGAGCCGCATACAATCGGAAAACTCACGAATACCAGGCCTAGTTAAGTCGATCACGACACTCTTTTGAACCGTGTCAAACAGCACTGGCAGCGGCCATACTGCAGTACTTCACCCAGCCGCATAGCGTCTCTTCTGGGCCTCTTCAACGACACCAGGGTCACTGGCTGTTATTACCTTCGTCAAGAAGGTTCTGTTTTCGTCAGCATTCGTGTGCGTGTGTGTGTCTGGCTGTTAACACGATATCTCGAAAATGCTTGGATGGATTGTCTGGATATTTTGGTATGTGGGTAAGTCTTTTTGAGACCTCAAAATCATTACATTTTGGACCCCCTAGCGGCTTGCTATGGTACTGCAGCGTAACTTCGGAATTCCGGTTTTGATATCTCGTGTTCTGGACAATGTGTGGGATTGGAATTTTGATTCAGTAGCTGGTAACTGAAAATTTGTAGCAAAAGCAGAGTCGGGCACTTCTATTGGTAGATTGTGAAGGAAATATATCTTACATGCCTAGATATCGCATTCTTAGCCTCCTGTGCAGGCCTCCTATAACGCGCGGCATATATATTGGGGGGGGGGGGGGAGCTCTTATGCCGGCAAGGGAGTTGTGCAGCCGAGGGAGTTGTATAGCCGAGGGGTCCGCGCGTTATCTACGTAGATAACGCGCGGACCCCTCGGCTATACAACTCCCTCGGCTGCACAACTCCCTTGCCGGCATAAGAGCCCCCTCCCCCCCAATATATATGCCGCGCGTTATAGGAGGTCTGCACAGGAGGCTATAGCATTCTTTCATATGAGGAAAATCTCAAATATCATTATTCTTGATTTTCAATGGTAACATATTAAAAATCAAGGTCAAATAAAAGTAAAAGAGGCAAACCCCTTCGTGAGCCTTTCGTGATTTCCCCATTCCCGAAAAGACGGAAATTTGGCAATTTGACGGTCTCCTTCCTTTGCCACTTTTCTCGATACGGCCGGGAGCGGTACTGCAGAATAGGCTCTCATAGGGTATTAAGTCACAATTTCTAAAAATGCGAAATATACTACACGAAGGGCTTAGATACTGGAAAAAACTTTCACAAACAGGTCCAAGCGTCTTCACATTCATCTTGAAGGACATTATGACTTTTCAAAATGTAGCATAGAGCATAAAAAGGGTAAGGATTTAGTCCCGGACGAGGGGCGTTTCTAATATCCACTGCCTCATGTCGAAGCGCCACCTACATTCATGTACACACCATTTGTTGCACGTAATACGTGCAATTGAACTTCTTAGGGCAAGAATAGCATATCGCAGGCATAACAGAATCTAGACGGAAAATTTGAACCACAAATAACAAGTTGTGTTTGCTTTCAAATACGAAAAACGATCACTTCTGTATTACATATTGACCCGAGTACGAATCATGATAGAATAATATCCGTATCTATATATTAAGAATAATGGAAACATGATAATACAAGTTGTAGAAGGAAGGTCGGAGGTAGGGTTTGTCTAAAAACGTGTCCCACCGGGACGACTTTCCCAGGAAGTCGCGGCGATTGGAACCGCCACACGACGGGCACAGCAACCTCCTCGTTCGCCTTTCTTGTAGAATAATCATATATATCATTCTTAAATCTTATAGCTGTATCTTAATCTGGGTAAACCGATATGTCTGCTGTTTAAATTTGGCTGAAGACATCGACTTTGCAGCCATTTGTAAAATGAATAAATGCATGTATTGTTTGATAAATATACTAGTGTGTAGAATGTAATCCGTGCATTTTGTCATATGGTTATGCAAAGTGAAATATATATTGTTATTCATCATTTTACATTTCATTTATCTTATATAATCAGCAGAGGACAATGCGTCTGATAATTCAGGCTCACAATAGTCAAAGAGATCATATGAAATCCTTAACATGAAGTCAAGCCTTAAAGATAGATGAAAATCTAACAATCGCCTGCATCTGCACTATACATGAAGAGGTGTCTTGTTATGTTGTTTTGCAAAATATCTATATCATAATGTGACAAAGGAAATTGTTTTGCAGAATATCTCTATTGTAATATAATAAAGAGGTGAAATGGGAATACTACGAGGGCTATTATCATAATTTATGTGTGCGATATAGCTGTTACCTAATACATGTATCGTCTCAGTTACCGGGAATGTACTTCATGTGTGATATGGTGTATTTAATGATGTACAAGTTTATAAGAGTAGTTCAGTGTCTCTTGTTGCTGGAATACTGATGTTTCGCTGATGTTTCATAAAAATGTGTTATGTTAGACCACAAACAAAACTGTCAGAGTCACAAATATTACAGAGAGCTACTCCAGAACCAACATCATGACAATCCACAGTGTCGAGACGTACCGTAAGCATGACCTAGGGCTTTTAGTTGGCTCCAAGATTTTAAACTTCCTAAAGAAAACTTAGTGCGGAAACCACTGCCTTATTGGGGGAGTAAAAGGTTTATGCATGATTACACAAAATGTGCAGGGATGAATTCTTTCATGTTCTTTCCTGTCTTTTGGGCTACACGTAGATCTCAGGTAACGTTGGAAGATCTTATAGTTCCTTTAGGTAATAAAACGGGCAGCCATTGCCATCTTGAAAGGCTGACAGTTAACTCTCGACATTATTGGTAGCTGTTGTGAACAACATACCCACCAACTGTTCCAATTACAGTAGTACTCTGTAAGGTCTCCGACCCTGACAGTTTTGTTTGTGGTCGATACTGTGCCTTATTTATTAAATATCAGCGCAAGGACTGCGATAAACTATTTCTATGGCACAGGTACATTATAAAGTACAACTTATCACATATAACATGCATTTTCCAGATAAAACAACTACATGATACATGTTTCAGCTAGCAGCCATTTCTAAATGAATATATTATGATAATGACAGTCATAGCGTTCACCGTTGCACTATGAAGTCATACAAACAGTTACAGTTATTTTAAGAAAATTGCCCCTGTTTTTCGATAAAAATATATAAACACAATCGCATTTGTTCAACATCTACTTATAACATCATTTGCAATTGAAATTTGGATGTAGTAGCCTTTCAGAAAGTGACAATTTATAGGAAATGTACACTCGACCACTTTTACTGGTAAAATGCAAAAGAAACATATAATTCATAACCTAATATCCCATTGTACGGCGAAATTGTATGGCGAAATGGTAATGTGTAATTCTTGTTTTTTTATGGTCGCAGATTCACGTTCAAGGTCAAATATGTCTCAAAATTTCAAACCCCTTTACGAGTCTTTCACGATTCCTCCAATCCCGAAAAGACCTAAATTTGGAAATTTGGCGGTCTCCTTTGTCTCTTTTCATGATACGGCCGGGGGCGGTACTGCAGATTGGGCTCCAATAGGGTTTTAAAAATTCGAAAACATTCAGGGCGTAGCGGATGACCACTCGGCCAAACAGGTATGGAAATTTTCAGTACATTTAGAATGACCTGTTAGACTTTTCAAAACACGCGTTGGCAAAGCAAGGATCGAGTTCTAAGTGCAGCCGTGGAGCTCATGTTACATCCGTTGAAGCGCCGCCTATATTTACGTACGCTTCTTCTTTTTTGGTCCGTAATGAGTAATTGTACCCCATGTGGACATTAGTTGCTTGAACTTGCTTCCCTTGAGACCTTTTGCCTTTTTGATATTCAAATTCATCCGCTGTCATGATAGACATTTGACAACAGGCCGCAAAATGATATCACAAACACACACATATACTTGTAGGATATAGACTGGTTGTACAGACTGGCTATAGCTTACTGAAAGTACTTGTTACAGAAGAAAAGACGCCGAACCTTTGAAGTGCGCTTTATCTACAGTTACAAATAGATGATTTCAGGCAAAATAATGTAGGGACACAGTGCAAATGCAATTGTATCTGTTTCTTCGATCAATGGTTCCAGGCCATATCACCTGTCTATAGTCTAAAGGTTTGTCCTCACATCATTTGGTGGTCTGGTGTTCTATTATCTATAATCTAAACGGATGAACAGCTTAATAAAGTTGCCATAAGAAATCGAATGTAGGTCTCCAAGCAGATGTTGGAGCAAAATGACATTTCCCGAGTGACGGCCGAGCCTCTCTGACAGTCCCGTACCCCATGTAAGCGAAAGAATAGTTGAGTAAAAGCCCAAAGTTTTTCAGGGAAGCAAGTGATGTGCATATATATCCTAAAATCAATCATTACGGACAAAATGTGATGTGTTCATTAATATAGGCGGCGCTTCAACGGATGTGACATGAGCTCCACCCCGCACTTAGAACTCGACCCTTGCAATGCCAACGCATGTTTTGAAAAGTCATACTGGTTATTCGAAATGTATGTGAAGACCTCCAGACCTGTTTGGTCGAGTGTTCATCGGCTTTAGTGTTATGCCTGGAATATTTTCGCATTTCTAAAAGACGGGAGTACATACCCTATTGGAGCCTAATCTGCAGTACCGCTCCCGGCCGTATCATGAAAAGTGGCAAAGGAGACCGTCAAACTGCCAACTTTAGGTCTTTTCGGGAATGGAGGAATCGTGAAAGACTCGCAAAGGGGTTTGAAGTTTTGAGGCTTATTTGACCTTGAACGTGAATCTGCGACCATGAAAGAGCAAGAATTACAATGCCTAAACCTTTCGCCATAAACACAATAGGATATTAGGTGACAAATTATATGCTTTCTTTGAATTTTTCCAGTAGAAGTGGTAAAGTGTACATTTTCTGTAAATTGTCACTTTCTGAAAAGCAACCAGATACAAATTTCAATTGATGAAATAAGTAGATGTTGAACAAATGTGATTGTGTTTATATCTGTTTATTCGATCAATAGCTTCAATTTGATTTTTTTTTAAATGGTAAGGTGTTTGGATAGCTTCACAGTGCAGCGGTGAATGCTATGGCTGACATTATCATACTAGTAATCTATTCATTTAGATATGGCTGCTAGCTAAGACATGTACTTTACCATTACATGTATGTATATTAGTTTTATCGGGATATGCATTTTATAAGCTGTATTTTATGATGTGATTCTGCCATAGAAATCGCAATAGGCGTATTGTTGTTCCTTTGATGTTAACTAAACAAGGCACAATATCGACCACAAACAAAACTGTCAGGGTCAGAGACCTTGCAGAGTGCTGCTCTTGAGCATGAGAATTCTTGAGTATGTTGTTCCTACAAAAAATGACAGCTACCAAGTCTGTCAACAACGTAGCTCTCTGTAAGGTCTTACCCCTGAGTATGTTCATTGTTAAGTACGTTGTTCACGAGGAACGCCAAGTGCCAAGAAGTACCGTAAACCTCACAATAAGGTCAGAGACTTTAGTTTGGTTGAAGATAAAACTTTATAAACAATAATGAATATTATAGTTCGTTTAATTTTCTGTCCTGTCTTTCTGGACTTTCCGTTAATCTCAGGTAGGAGTGCAGCCCGAAGACAGCGACCAGCCATTGCCATCTCATGGTATGCCTTGACAAACTTGGTGAATGCCATTTCTATCAACATCATACCTAAATCAACATGTTTGACCGTAGCACTCTGTAAGCTCTTTGACTCCGACAATTTTGTTTGTGGTCCATTTAACAAACATCAAAGGAACAACAACTGCCTTTGTTCAACGTCTGCTTATTTCATTAGTTGCAATTGAACTTTGGATGTAGAAGCCTCTCAGAAAGTGACAATTTACAGGAAATGTACACTCAACCACTTCTACTGGTAAAATTTAAAGGAAACATATAATTTATGACCTAATATCCCATTGTATATATGGCGAAATGTCTAATATATTGTAATTATGGCTTTTACATGGTCGCAGATTCACGTTCAAGGTCAAAAAGCCTCACAACTGCAAACCCCTTTGCGAGTCTTTCATGATTCCTCCATTCCCGAAAAGACCTAAATTTAACAATTTGACGGTCTCCTTGCCACTTTTCATGATACGGCCGGGAGCGGTACTGCAGATTAGGCTCCAATAGGTATGTACTCCCGTCTTTTAAGACTGAGAAAATAATCCAGGCATAGCACTAAAGCAGATGAACACCCAACAAAATAAGGTTTGGAAGTCTCCACATACATTTCGAATGACGTGTAAGACTTTTAAAAACACGCGTTGGCATTGCGAGGGTGGATTTCTAGGTGCTGGGTTGGAGCTCATGTCACATCCGTTGAAGCGTCGCCTATATTCATGAACACTTCAGGTTTTGTCCGTAATGATTGATTTTAGGATATATGTGCACATCACTTGCTTCCCTTGAAAACCTTCGGCTTTTATTCAACTACTCTTCCGCTTACATGGGGTACGGAACTGTCAGAAAAGCCCGGCCGTCACTCAGTAAATATCACAAGTCTTCATCCCAACATCTGCTTGGAGACCTTCATCCGATTTCTTGTGTCATCTTCAACCTTTTATTCAATTCTTCATTCGTTTGAATAATAGATATCTGGATACCAGACCACAAAATAATGTAAGGACAAGCCTTCAGACTATAGACAGGTAATATGGACCGGTTTGCTGAAAACGTTGTACAGTGTGCCTTAAAACATTGCCTTATCTGTAACAGAAGAAAAGACGCCAAACCTTTCAAGTACGTTTAATCTATAATTCCAGACTGCTACAAATGTGTACAGTGGTTTCAGTTAACTGGTCTGTACAACCAAGGACATTATGTAGGATACAACCAGTCTATATCCTGCAGGTATGTGCTTGTGATATCATTTTGCGGTCTCTTGTCCAGATGTCCATTATGAAAGCGGATGAGTTTGAAAATTACCAAGGCCAAAGTTCTCAAGGAAAGCGAATCATGTCCACATATATCCTAAAATTACTCTTTGCGGACAAAATTTGAAGTGTACATGAACATAGGCGGCGCTTTGACGGATGTGACATGAGCTCCACCACAGCGCTTAGAAATTGACCCTTGCTATTCCAACGCGTGATTTGAAAAATCTAATCGGTCACTTTAAGTGTATGCGGAGACTTCCAGACCTGTTTTGTCGACTTTGTAAACATTTGTAAACTTTTGTAAACTTTTGTAAACATTTGTTAACTTTTGTAAACATTTGTAAACTTTTGTAAACATTTGTAAACTTTTGTAAACTTTTGTAAACTTTTGTAAACATTTGTAAACATTTGTAAACTTTTGTTAACTTTTGTAAACTTTTGTAAACTTTTGTAAACTTTTGTAAACTTTTGTAAACGTTTGTAAACGTTTGTAAACGTTTGTAAACTTTTGTAAACTTTTGTAAACTTTTGTTAACTTTTGTAAACTTTTGTTAACGTTTGTAAACGTTTGTAAACTTTTGTAAACTTTTGTAAACTTTTGCAAACATTTGTAAACATTTGTAAACATTTGTAAACTTTTGTAAACTTTTGTAAACTTTTGTAAACTTTTGTAAACATTTGTAAACTTTTGTAAACTTTTGTAAACTTTTGTAAACGTTTGTAAACGTTTGTAAACGTTTGTAAACTTTTGTAAACTTTTGTAAACTTTTGTTAACTTTTGTAAACTTTTGTAAACATTTGTAAACATTTGTAAACTTTTGTAAACTTTTGTAAACTTTTGTAGACATTTGTAAACATTTGTAAACATTTGTAAACTTTTGTAAACTTTTGTAAACTTTTGTAAACTTTTGTAAACATTTGTAAACATTTGTAAACATTTGTCAACTTTTGTAAACTTTTGTAAACATTTGTAAACATTTGTAAACATTTGTAAACTTTTGTTAACTTTTGTAAACTTTTGTTAACTTTTGTAAACTTTTGTAAACATTTGTAAACTTTTGTAAACATTTGTAAACTTTTGTAAACTTTTGTAAACTTTTGTAAACATTTGTAAACATTTGTAAACTTTTGTAAACTTTTGTAAACTTTTGTAAACTTTTGTAAACATTTGTAAACTTTTGTAAACTTTTGTATACTTTTGTAAACATTTGTCAACTTTTGTAAACTTTTGTTAACTTTTGTAAACATTTGTAAACTTTTGTAAACTTTTGTATACTTTTGTAAACATTTGTAAACTTTTGTTAACTTTTGTAAACTTTTGTAAACTTTGTAAACTTTTGTAAACATTTGTAAACTTTTGTAAACTTTTGTAAACATTTGTAAACTTTTGTAAACATTTGTAAACCTTTGTAAACTCTATTCCTATCGAGTTATAACTGGAATAATTACATCTTATCCTCATCAGAGGTCAACTTTGAGGAAGACAAACATGCACTACTGCACTACTAGTTAAAAAAATCTATTCAATCATAAATGATATTTGGGGTAAGGCTGGACAGGTTGAACTTGGACTATTGCCCCAGTCCCCAGCAGGAAGATGTCAGCCTGGCCACGGGTTCATCTGGACACACTCAGCAACCAGCACTGCAGAATAGGCAGGGGGAGTAGGTTGTTTCATGATTCTATATTTTGGCTTATGTGCTACTGGTAGCCCGAGTGTCATCCTGTTTAGTTCCTGGCTCTGCTTTCACAGAACACTAGGAGGCCTACATTTGAACAAGAAGAAAGGCACAATCAAACGCAGCTATATCACACAGACACACAAAAGTATAACAGGTAAGGAAATGGTACTAGTAGCAACGCAGTTACAGACACAGCCATACAGCTAACCCGATGAAAGAAACAAGCGATAATTACCCTTAGTTCATGTCTTGATCTTTTAGTCTCTCGTCTCAAGTTTAAGTTCTTTATGAGATAGGACTATTTTGTGATCAAACAAAAACAGAACTCATCGGACACGCCTCCGAGTTCCTCTGATCTCTCTAATCTTCTACACATAAACATTAATGTTAAAATGGAAAAAGAATCGCACCGCGGTATCTGCCCTCTTTTTCACAGAAATACTACAGAACGCAGCTATCTTTATCTATCTACATGTATCTATAGCTACCATGACTACGACACGAGCTTCTAGATTTATACCTCACCTAGCTTTGAGGATGCCGACTTATATGCCTATGTGCCCAGGTCAGGTAATGTTACTGGAAGTCCAATTTCCAACTACAGTCTCTGTCTCCTTTAGACTATGGAAGTGGTGCTTTCAGGGTTAACAAAAGACATTCACGGTCAGGTCGTTTGTTAACGTTTTGACCTCTAACCCCAATGTCCCAATTGCGCCTTATAACTAGTGATAATGTCGCGGTATGTCAGTTATCGAAATCATCAGCACGTGTCAGTGAGGCTGTTCAAGTAATATTTACCACGCTTTTCGGTGCAGGTTTTTCTGCTATTATACTTTCAGCCAATAGGCGGGCTTGTGAGCCGTGTGGAAAACTAGATAACTTGATGCTGATTGGTCGAAATCCTGACGACGAAATGGCTTGTCCAAATAGTAAAATGTCTGCATGTTGCGACGTTCTTTGAGATCTCAACAAACTACTTCACTTTCACGGTTAATGTGGTCCAAAGTGACACAGAAATAAGTACATCCTTTGTGAGCAAAAAGCCAGCAAGTAAGGAAGTTATCGATTATAGAAACGGTCATTGCGTTTTAGATCGACAATCGGTTATATTGTGTGTATGATCGTTATCTGGATAACAAGGGTAAAAAGACATTGAGCTTTGACCTTTTAACCCCTGGTGGCTCTGAAAAGGTCACTTCTTTGCCCTGGTTATCCAGATAACGTGTCATACGTCACAGTTTAACCGATTGTCGATCTGAAACGCAATCAACCTTCCTGCAATTCACAACTCATTTATTGCACCCAAAATAGGTTTTTGTGCCGTGCCAGTGGTTTGTGTGTCAATTACCGTCACTTTGTAGTACCTTTACCGTGTAAATAATTGAATTTGTTAAGAGCGCTGGTTGCAATATCTCTGTCAGCCGTAGGTCGTCTCTTTTGGTCCGTGACTACAGAGCGTGGGTCACGCACCAATTTCTTTTCATCGTAGAGGGCGGTAAACAAGTGTCTAAACAGCAGTATGTCAGCTTTCTGGCAGCTTCAGAACATTAACCTGTACCGAAGGAACCGTTTGGACGCGGAAACAAGCCGGAAACGGATGGATATATCTGGCTATGCTATAAAACCATGGTCAATCGGTAAAAATGAATAGCAGCATATTGCAATACTTCAACTAGTCGTAAGGCGTTTCTTTTGAGCCGTGCAAACTACAAACTGATTGTACATGTTTTACTGAGGCACAACATGTAATTTAGAGGCACTATTCAGAATTAGAATACAAGACACAGGATCGTGCGAGCTACAATCAATTAAGGTCTCAGAGGTTACAGGTTATTTGAGTCGATATGAAGCGGGTAGGCAAACTGTACAGTGTTTTCAGTTTACAATTGCAAGTCTATGCAACCAGTGTATTGAAGATATGTCCTTGTTACCTCATTTTGTGGTCTGTTGTCCAGATGTTTATGATATAGGTGGATGAACAGTTGAGCAACAGTGGCCTGGCTTAGCGATCAGGATTCACCGAGGACCGGGATCGATCCCCATTCCGGGTTAAGCTGAGACCCGCCGAACCCACCCCCTTCATCGCGGACCAAGTACATAATGTTTATTGCAAAGTGTAATGTTACGAATGTTTGATTCTAAATGTTGTTCATGATTCTCAGGAATCTTCAGTCTGCTAACCGAGTACAGTGTCTTAGTGTATGATTCTCGAGAATCATCAAGCGGAACAAGTACACAAACTCGGCGGCCTTCCGCGCGCCGGTGAACAGAGGTGTCATGCGCAGATCGGTGAAAGGCTCCCCGGACAGAGTGACACAGACCGATCCACCGAGCTTGTGTAAACATTTCCGTGTTTTCGTCAGCGAGGAGGCTCACGCGATCGCGCGAAGGCACCATGGACTCCTTTGTGGCCGTCTGTGCTTTCATCCTAATCGTGCAACATTTACCCACAGGTAACGTTAACACTTAACTTTAGGCATTAAGACGTTCAAAAGGTCTAGAGTTTAGTTTCTGAGTTATCGACACTACATAAGAATACTATATTTGAAGGATCGTTGCCGCACACCTGTTTTGGCATTCATTCAACATTGCTAGCCTCCATAGCAGGCTATCTAGGGCTTTTCCGGCGCTTATAGTACACGTTTTGCTGATGACTTTTTTTTGTACTGGGTCGTATGTGTAGCCGGTCCGTTGTAATAGGGCCGTATGGGCCGCCTGCACAAACAACCCAGTGCAAAAAGAAGTCCTCAGTAAAAATTGTATTATAATCCCCCAAAAAGGCCCGCTATAGAGGCCACAACATTGCACAAATTGCTACGTGGCTCTAAGTGGTTGTCATGATCATGGCGCGGTCACATTCGTCGTAGGTCGTGGTACGATTTTGATAGTGTAAGATATTCAAGCGGGCGGTGACAAAAACAATCGCCGACAAGAATCTAAGCAGCCTTTTCCGTGACAAGACAGTTAACCTTTGTACGACACATCCTAAATGTCCTCAGTTTGCGATCGTACGACGATCGTACGACGAATGTGAACAGACGCTAACATATAAATGGCTCGCTTCGACCGAATACGTTTTTTGTAGTGCATACCATTAGCATTTCATAGCATATGTGTAGTGTACAGTCATGCTAGCTGTACTGTACCTTTTCTACCATGAATAATACATACTCCGCCCTGTTTGCAATTTGTGTCCAGCTTTATGTGCTGTATTCAGTATTCACGTGATCACACTTCTCCACGACAGTGTGTAGCTTACATTTCTAGTGATTTTGACTGACTGACTACTTAAAGATATTACAACTTATTGTAATCAGTTCTTAAAGCTGCATTATGTAGGATTAGGCCAATACAGAAAGTAGATTTACCTACCATTTCTTTGCATAGCAAGTTAGATCAACCCTAAAGAACTGATTACCGTACCTTTCCTACCATAAATAATACATACTCCGCCCTGTTAGCAATTTGTGTTCAACTTTATGTACTGTATTCTGTATTCACGCGATCACACTTTTCCAAAACAGAGCGTAGCTTACATTTTTAGTGATATCTATATATCGACTGACTGGCTGATTACTTGAAGATCTTACAATTTACTGTACCCAGTTCTTAAGCTGCTGACGTGTGCCTCGACTTATGGTGAAGCGTGTTAGCGGTGTCAGGCATATTGGTGACGAATGGTTTCACCCATAATACGATCTCTGATTACCAGGCGAATGTACGACATGGCCGTGCGACTTTGAGACCAGTGACCTATGTGGATACACCCAAGACACCACAGATGACCTGGACTGGACCCGTCATTCCGGCGGTTCACCAACCAGTAACACTGGACCTTTGGTTGATCATACTCTGGGCACAGGTAAGAACATATTATCATGTGTTGTCCACGAGGTCCATTTCGTACTATTTATGTTAGTTTCTACTCTACTACTGTATCTGATGCAACAGTCATTGAGACGAAGACCAGAAAGACATAGCAGCTTTTGTTTCAACCTGAGTCTATCTTGAGAAATACCGGATGGCTTTTACTTAGATAGTCAGGAACATGATTGTACTCAACCTTACATGTAAGGATTTGTCATATTTCACTGTCACCTGGCGTTAGGTCATTACATGTACCTGGAGACATCAACTGGCAGTTCGGGTGAAGTTGCCCGCCTTGGCTCCGCGTCCTTCCCCGCCAGCAGTACTCCCTACTGCCTGAGGTTCTACTACCACATGTTCGGGACCAGCATAAGGACTCTGAATGTGTACATCAGGAAGCAAGGCATCCTGGGAACCCCAGTTTGAACACTTAGCGGAAACCAAGGAAACGTCTGGAAGTTTGGAGACGCACAACTGGACGGAAGCAGCAGTTTCAACGTCGTCTTTGAGGCCGTTCGCGGAAACGGCTTCAGAGGAGACATTGCTCTCGATGACGTCACCGTCAGCGATGAATGTGCCCCAATAGCAACGACAGGTGAAAATCAACCTTAACTTTACATCTGTGATATATTGTACGGTACAAATGTACTTTAATTATCTGTCAAACAGGATGAAGGTCTTGGAATATAAAGTTTATGTTCATCAAATATGAAAGGAAAAATGTTCAGATGAGCTGACGATGATTCTGGATATCAGTACAAGTATTTTGTAAATGGTTCGATTGGAGGGTGTGTATATTGGTATGGTTGTAACGTATATCAGATGGGTTTGGACTTTGGAGGTCAACCATATAACAAAATCATTGTCCTCACTTTCAGTTCTGCTAACCACAACACCGTATCATCTAGCCTCTCCATCCTGTACATTTGAACTGTCGCCAATATGTGGGTACCGACAGGACATTCACGACTCGGCTGAGTGGACGTGGCATCAGGGACAGACGGGTACCTCCGGTACAGGGCCTGGCTTTGACCATACCTTGGGCACAGCACAAGGTAAGATATCTTCCTACATGCGCAAACTGAGGATATATACAGGATATATCATTACATTGTACGTAAATTTGGATATTGACAAAGCATCTGAGCAGGAAACAAAAAGTATCCCATTTTTTCAGTGAAATGTAGTGATGGATTCCACATGTCAACGTCTGGGAGGCGTTCAGTCAACATCTCGAAGGACTATACAAGTTACATGAAATATATTGTAGATACTGTTTATCATCACAGGACACTACATGTACTTCGAGGCTTCCAGCATCGACCCAGGAGTGACAGCACGCCTGTTGTCTCCCACCCTTCCCATCATCCCCTCGAGCTCGTCGTCAAGCCATACCAGCTATTGCCTGACGTTCTGGTACCACATGTACGGCCTCCATATCGGCACTCTTATCGTTAAGAGGAAACAGAGTGGAGGCTCTGAGGTCCCCATATGGAGCCTCTCCGATGAACAAGGCAACGCCTGGCGACAAGGACAGGTGAGTTTTGGAATCTTTTATATGGTAGTGCATTCATAGACCTTAATCTCCTGTGATTAATTATGACATAAGTTCGCCTCTATGACGTGAAGATGTAAGATTTACCTTTACTTTACTTCCATTCTCTAACATCAGCTTCCTCTTGACGGCACCACGGAGTCTACGGTGGTGTTTGAAGCAGTTCGCGGCAGCAGCTACAAGGGAGACATCGCCATAGATGATGTTGATTTGAGTCAATACAGCGGACAATGCGGTAAGGGAAAGATCACTGCACTATTTGTTTTGTAGCTGTCAATTGCTTCACATCGTCCGATTTATTTAAAACACAGCATCCTTATGCTGTTTGTAAATAAAACCTATTTACTATTCAAGATACATCTCACAGAAGAAAGATATCTTAGTATTACCAATGTAGCTGATGGTAATGTCCTTTTTTCAGAATTCATTCCGGCTTCCGCCATGGTACCTTTGCCTTCAACCTCCTCCACCATGACCACCCAATCGCCCACTACAAGTGCCTACCTCTCAACGTCAGGAACAACAGCAGAGCAACCAACTACAGCAATGTCTACGGAAACCCCATCGGCAATCGTCACTATCGCAAATGGGACATCGTCAACAACTGAACTTATCCCTCCTGCTACAACTGCAACTGTACCTTCACAACCACCCACCATGACCATCCAATCGTCCAGTACAAGATCATTCCTTTCAACATCAGGGACAATGCCCGCAGTAACAGCAGCAGAGCAACCGTCTTCAGTAATGCCAACAGAAACATTATCGACAATCGTCACCACCGCAACTGGTACATCGACAACATCCGAAGAGGTCCCTTCTGCTCCCCCTGCAACTGTATCTCCCACACCACCCACCATAACTATCCAGTCCCCCAGTACAAGTGCCTACCTCTTTACGTCAGGGACACTTCTCGCAGTAACAACATCAGAGAAACCGTCCACAGCAACGCCAACAGAAGCATCATCGACAACCGTTACCATCATGACTGGGACATCGTCAATAACCGAACTTATCCCTCCTGCTACAACTGCAACTGTACCTCCCACACCATCCACCATGACCACCCAATCGTCAAGTGCCCACCTTTCAACGGAAGGGACACTGCCTGTTGTAACAACAGAGCAACCGTCTACATCAATGTCGACAGAAACACCATCGGTCATTATCACCACCGCAACTGGGTCATCTTCGACAACTGGTGCCACGACTGGCGTGAAACCAACAACAACAACGCCAACGTCCACAGTAATGCCAACAGAAGCGTCATCGAAAATCGTCACCATCACAACAGGGTCATCGTGGACGACCGGCAGGCCTTGGACATCATCAACTTCAAGTGCGACTGCGCCGCTAGATGTGGGGACAGATGGCACAACTCCAAAGTCGGTTAGGCCAATGGCGACAAGTTCTGCGCTGTCATCTCGCATCACAGGAGTCGGTGAGTAAATCTAAGTATTACTGTTAGCTACTATTGTTGTGGCCTTGTCACACAGTCAAGATGGACAACCCTTTTAGATTTTTAAACGTTTGCAGTGATTTTATATAGCGGCTTTACCGTTGGCATCACCATTGCAACATCATCACACCGCGAATTCATTGTTTGTCTTGCGACTCTTTGTCTTGCTACTTTG